>NW_004524590.1:1000683-1009333 GCF_000260255.1 Octodon degus | reverse complement strand
CTGAGCACTCTCCAGTTGGCAAGCGGGGCCACTGGCTGGGTCCCTGCCCACACATCTGCATGAGCATCTAGCTTAACAGGCTTTCTCCTTATATTGGCAGTTATCGTGGGTTCCCTCAGACTGAGAGGGGAAGACCCATGACCACCTCAATCTGAAACTCTCTCTGATTCCATCATGAACACTTTCTTTCTTCTCTAGCAGCTTTAGACATTTTTGCTTGAAATGTCCCTTCTCTCTGTCTGGATCCAGAGAAACAACTTTTTCCCTATTTTCTGAATGGCCTTCATACCTATAGACAGCTAGTATCATTTTTCTCGTTTTCTGTCTATAACTCCATTCTGTATCCTTTCTACTATGTGGCTCTGAGTTTTATGTCACAAACACAAGACCTGGCTCTGTCTATAGGTCCAAAACTATTGGACACTGTGTATCCAGTGTCTTTAGAATCATTTATGCTGACAAGATTTTATCTGTCTTTGGTGATCTGCTTCAACCCATGAAATACCTTATAAGTCCTTGTACATGAACAACAACTATATATATATATAGTAAAAAACCAGTCTCAGCATCATTTTGATTAGTAAGCAATCTGAATATGTAGTGTAGTATGTCAGTTATAGCTAAAACAAGATGTCTTCTAAAGTCTGTTTCTGTTGAGGTACAATGACTGGAAGGAAAGTCAGGGTTGGAGAAGGACAAAGAGACCTGTGCCAATGTCCAGCAATAGGCTGGTTTTTCTTTTTTCCTCTATAGTCATGATTACCCAGGGTTCCTCCATGGAGATGACAGGTAGAGATAACAGTCTGGCCAGAGGGAAGAGGCAGGCCTGGGGCCCTTCAGTCCTAGTGGACTATCTGGGAAGCTGATTCTGAACTCTGGGGCCTCCGCCTCAGAGTGTAGTCTCACTTCTAGTGGCTGTCTTGGCAGTCAGGGCATGGCTTGTGGGCCTCTTAAGGCAGTCCCTCTTGCAGTGGTCCAGCTAGCTCAGTCAGTAGGACATGAGACTCTTAATCTCAGAGTTGTGGGTTTGAGCCCCAAGTTGGGTGCCAAATGTAGGAGTCTCCTTCAGGTTCTTATCTTGGTCCACGAAGTCAATATTTATAATCCCAAAGATAAGTTATTGGAATCTCATCAAGTTAATTCCAATCTACCACTCCCAGTGCAACCCCTGGTGAAAGTAAAGACACTAAAACATACTTATAATTTTTGGGGATCCAAGGAGCCCTAAGTCCAGCCATGAAGATGGCTTTCCAGAGCAAAGAGGCTGACCCTGGGCAGCACCTGGGTCTTATTCAGTGGAGGAGCAGCTTGAAGAGGAATGACTGAGAGTTGTGGAAAGTAGGTGGGTACTGTGAGCTGAGCTAGGTGGTGGCCTACGTTTATCTCTGCCGTATGTAGAGAAAGCGATCTGCATTATGCTATTGAGATGCTTTGGGGACCTGGTACTCAGCCAAAATGGAGACAATCACTCTTCTTTCAAGAACAGCCGCTCAGCTGGCCCTCCACATACTGTGGTAATGGCAGTGTTCCCAGGTTCAACACGAAAGGGTCCAAACACGGAGGGCCACCGCTGGACTTCAGGAATGCCATGGCTTCGTAGCTGCAGCTCTGTTGGACACATGCGCAGTGGGACTGTGTCGAGTGGCCACACTACACAGACTCTCCTTGGAGGCCAAGCTGGTAAGAGTGCTGAGATCAAAGCCAAGCCTGCTGGGTGCATGAACAGGAATGGGGGCATGGATCAAAGACCTGACATGTGTCATAAAGACCATGTGCTTTTTCCTCCTCTTCTCTTCTCTTCTCTTCTCTTCTCTTCTCTTCTCTTCTCTTCTCTTCTCTTCTCTTCTCTTCTCTTCTCCTCTCCTCTCCTCTCCTCTTCTCTTCTTTCTCTTCTCTTCTCTTTTCTTCTCTTCTCTTCTCTTCTCTCTTCTCTTCTCTTCTCTTCTCTTCTCTTCTCTTCTCTTCTCTTCTTCTCTTCTCTCTTTTCCTTTCTTTTTTGACAGCTGATGGCCCCTGAGAAGATTACTGGACCCTGAGGACTCTAACTTCATCAGTGGACTACCCATTGTTCCACTGACGGATCCATAGTTTGATGACATGAGATGTTGGAATCTTAGGTGAGGGCTAATTGAAAAGATGGTCCTTGGGGTGTGATCAAAGCTGCTCACCTTATATCAGCCAGGAGGAAGGAACAGGGTGGGAGAGAGTCAGAGCAGAAGGGGCTGGAGGCAAAACGAACTCCTCAAAACCATGCCCCTACTGACCTGCTTCATTCATTGAGACCTCACTCTACCTTGGGATAAGCCCAGTCAGCTAATGAACTCCTCGGCGGATTCATCTGCAGACAACAAGTCCTCTGCAGAGGGTTTGCTTGATGAGGTAGTTCAGTCATGTGTAGTCTCCCCACATTGCTCAGGCATCTCTGTCCCCAAACCCTCCTGATACTCCAGGCCCAGAGAAGACAGGCATGTTCTGAAGTCCCAGAGGCTGCACAGGGCCTCCTCCCTCAGCAGGGCCACTGTTCTGGGGGAGGCTCTCTCCTGCTGTCTTAGATTTTGCTCTTTGCCTGTGCTAGGCCTTCCTGTTCCTTTTGGACCTCAGAGCCACATCTGCTGCCCATGGACTGAGTGTCCCCACCAGGGCTTCCCTTGCGGTCTACTTCTGGGCCTGGTTCCTGGGGACAGTGGGTCTGAGGGGTGGGCTGGCTTTGTCCTCTGGCTCTGCTGGGGAGTCACAGTCCTGACCTACATGACATCACTTCAGGTGCTCATGGAAGCCAGTGCAGCTGAGCCCAGCTGTGCATGCGCACACACATACACACAAGAGTGCTCGCTCGCACACACACACACACACACATGCACACACACATGCACATACAAAGGTACACAAGCACACACATGTGCATACAGACAGTACAAATATGTGCACACACACACATACATACACACTCCAGTTTCATTTTACCTTGGGGCACATACATCATTCTGTATGCTTTCACCCCCTTGAGAGGACTGAATTCCAGACCCTCTTTCTGAAAACTTGCTCTGTCCAGGGAGCCTGGTGGTGGAGTCCCTCCAGGGGAGGTACTGCCCCGTGGACAGCTGCCTTCCTCACCCCACCCAGAAAGAGTGGCTGGGCCCTGGGCCAAGGGACAGGGTGGAGGGGGGCTGAACCAGGTCCCCATGCAGGGGGGTGAGGCAAGGGAGTGGGTCTGTGTGCCTCTAGGAAGCTGGCTGAACAGCCACCTTTTCAGAGCTGCCCTTGCGGGTGGAGAGTTAGCTATATCCACTGCCCTTGGACCTTGCGCGTGGCCGAGTACAGGGGCTGACTCCCAGCCCTGCAGAGCCCTCCTACCTGCCGTGGGCACTCTGCTTCCTTCCCAGCTCTGTTGGAGCCTCCTGCTCCTGACCGCAGAGCCTGGACAGGGAACAGTCACCGCTCTGTCCTGGGAGGGGGCAGAGAGGGTCAGCCCTCAGCCTGAGTGAGGGTGGACTGCTGGCATCCAGGTTGCCGTGACTGATGAGGCTCTGTCTCAGCCCCAGCTGTGGGATGCGTGTCTTCCAGGGAAGGAGCTGCCTGCCCAGGCACCTGGAGGTTGCAGACAGCTCTGTCTCCCGAGGGCTTGCTGGGTTTCAAGCAGCATCCCTTTGCACCTGAGCCTCAGCATGGACCCTTCTCCCCCCAGTTGGACTCTACCATGCAGGAATCTGGAAGAGAGGCCTCTGGGAGGTGAATGGCCTGCTCTCTAAACAGGCTGCTGAGAGCTCCCCACCCATTTCCACAGCCAGAAGGCCCTGTCTGTGATGTGAACAAGGAAGTGGCCTTGCCAGACACTAGATGTGCCTCCACCCGCCTCCAGAACTGTGAAAAACAACCTCCCTGTGAGCCACTGGTACACGAAGTGACTGTCTTGGGCCTGCTCCTTGCTGGCTGGGAGTCTGATGTCCACGGAGAGGCTGAGGAGAGGCACAGCACGGGAGTCGCTGTGAGCAGCTCCTCCCCCACTGGGGACCGTCACTGCCATCTGTGCTACTGAAGGCCCGCTGAGCTCCCGGGTTGCACAGCAGGACCTGGCCAGAGGCTCGGCACGTACTCCCCAGTCTCTGCGTGCTCAGAGCTGTTAGACTGAGGAGGTCCCAAGGCAAGGGCTGGGAGGCCCCATGCAGGCTCCAGCCCTCCTAGCGCAGACTTGCGCAGCCTTCAAGGACAAAGTCTCTCTCTCCCTCCCTTCCAACCCCTCCACTTTCCTCCCTCCCTCTCTCCCCTCCACTTTCCTCCCTCCCGCTCTCATGTTCTTTGGTTTATTTATTTATTTATTTATTTGGTACAGGGAATTGCTACGCAGCTCAGACTTGTAGTGATCCTTCTCTCTCAGCCTCCCCAGTGCTAGGATTACAGGTGTGTAACACTATGCCCGGTTTTGGTGGCTGGCTCAGTGGGCAGGCACACATGTGGCTCCAGCGATCAAACCTGGGTAGGAGCTTAGACTTAGGTCTGTGTCCTCCCTGCTAAACATTTGTTCTCTCTCTCTCTCTCTCTCTCTCTCTCTCTCTCTCTCTCTCTCTCTCTCTCTCTCTCTCTCTCTCCCCTCCCAAGTCACTATTATTCCTCACTCATCCATTCTTTCAGCACACACTCACTCTGTTCCAGCCCCAGTGAAAAGGGCAGGAGTTGTGCTGTGACTGTGACCAGGTCTTGCCTTGATCCACATCCTCAGTGTCACAGCAAACCTCAGATCCTTGAAGACACCAGCAAATCTACAGCCCGCCTAGCTCTGTGTTGCGCTGGTCCACGTGCACCCTAGAGCGGGGCCCAGGGTGCGGGGGAGGTGCAGGATCACAGCCTCAGCTAGGAGCAGGCAGGCGGGCTCCCCAGTTCGCTCGTTCCCTGCTTTACCACCCTCACGGACGATGAAGTGAGGCCGTGCATCCAGGGCTGGCTTTGTAGCTACTTTTTTGTACCATGTGCCCCTTTAGCTGTTTAATGAAGACTTTGGACACTTCCTCAAAATAATGGTTCAAATATGTCAAAACCCGTAGGATTGTAAAACCAGGCAATTACATGGGACTGCAATGTTCGCAGCATTTAAAAGGCGCATTTGGCTTTCAGAGTGTACGAGCCTCTCTGTCACGCATCGCAGGACAAGCTGCAGGCAGATTCCACCCTGATGTCCGCCGTCTCTCCAAAGCAGCGACAAGGGGATCCTGGGCAGCCGGGACGCCAGCTCACCTGCCAGCCAGGACTGGATCTGGGCCGGTGCTCTTCCCTGGCGTGTGCTTGTTGCCATGCTCGTCGTGAGGGCAGCGCAGAGCCCTCAGCTGCCACCTGAGCCAGCTGGATCCGAGGCCCTCGGCTCAGGACCGCTCAGCAGCCTGGGTGCCTCCCACTCCTCAGACTGTTCCGACGTCTGGGGCTCCGGCTCCAGCCACAGATTTAGATTTCTGTCTGTGTTCACACAGAAGGCTGCTCTGCGCTGTGCACCCGCAGGGGGGCTGCCCTGTGCCTGCCCCTGAGGAGGGGCAGGGGAGTGCGGGCTCCCGTGTGCTGTCCTGTGCTCCATGCCCTGGTGACACCTCCACTCTTTCTCTGCTCTCCAGAGCACCCCTTCCTGTCTTGGTGTCCTACACTTTTGCTTCTGAGTGAGCCAGCAGGGACTTTCCAATTTGTGTCTCCTCTTGTGGGCCAGAGATGGGACCGGTACAAGCAGGCATGCTTGTGTGTGTGCTCACACACACACACACACACACACACACACACACACACAATTTCTGAGAACTTCCACTGCACTCTTGGGACCTCTCCAGACCCAGCCCAAGCCCAGGCCTGGTGAGTGTGTGGGAGAGCTTCCATGCTCCCCTGTGCCTGCTCAATCCCTCTGGACCCAGCCCAGACCCACTTGTGAGTGAGTCCTTCTGTCCTGCTCTCTGGAGCTCTCCAGTCCCAACCCAGGCCTGGCATACAGACCTGGTGTGAAACGATGAAGCTGAAGTCCCTGCAGAGAGGCTAGGGGCCAGAACCATCCACCTAATTCAGGAGCAGAACATCTTGCCAGAGGGGCACAACAGGTTCACTTCCAAGGGCTGCAGCAGGAAGAAGCTGAGCACAGAAGCCAGACCCAAGCCAGGCACAGCTGGTTGAACTCAAACTTCATAGATCTGCACCTGAATTTCAGTAGGTTCCAAGGTTATAACCACACCAAAGCTCTACACCAAAGGCCAGAGGTCAGTGCTACACAAAATGACAACGAGAAGGAGCAAAATGCAATCTCAGGCCCCGAGCCCACCTCTTCTATGCAGAGGACACCAGCATAGAAGAAACTGGGAATCACACAGCTGGAATCTCTGAATCAATGGCATCTGAAGTAAAGAAACAGCTGCAGAAAGGTATAGAGGACCTCAGATCAGAAATAACCTCTGAAACACACACACAGTTTCTTTATTCCTTTCTGAGGAATGGTTGATTTACTGCAAAAGTACTAATTAATTGGAGCAGGATTTGATCACTGGGGACAATGACACAATGAAGATAAATGGTGCTGGAGCTGCACAATTTGAGGTGTTCTCTGCCATTCCTTCACCGGGAAAATTTCAATGAGGAGGAGAACGAGGACCTGCCTTACAAGAGTGTCCGGCGCTCCCACCTGCCTCCTGGCCATCCCAGCCATCCTGTCCTGGGGGCAGGGTGTTTGCAACACAAGTGCTGGCCAGGGCTGACCTCCTGCCCTCTCCCTGGCCAGGTTAGAGCTCACTTCCCAGTTCTATCTCAGGTCAGGACCTCTCCGCTCCCTTAGAGCCCTGCAAGCTGAGGCCAGCAGGCCGAACCTTCTGGAGAGGAAGCAGTTCCTCTTTGTACCCACTTCCCAAATTCCCAGCCCCAGCTGCAGCCCCAGACCATTTCCTGTTGAGGAGGAGTGGGAGAGGTGTGGCCTGGTCCCAAGATCCCGAGGAAGCAGTCACATCCCCAGAGTCCCACCCCTTCATTCTGGGGCTGTTATGAATCGGAACTCACCAAGTGGACCTCACTGGGGCTTTGGGAGGCTTAAATGTTAAATCTCCTCTCTCCCTCCCTCCCTCTCTTCTATCTGTCTGTCTATTTATCTAACCTCATATCGTACCTTTTCATCTATTGTCTATCTAGTAAATTGTCATTTACTTTTTTGTGGCGCTGGGTATTTAACTCAAGGCCTCCAACAAGCCAGACAAGGGCTCTGTCTCTGAACTATACCCCTAAACCCTTTGTCAACACTTATTTATTTATTTGCTTTTGAAATGTGGTTTTGTGTTACCCAGGCAGGTCTCCAGTTCAGGAGTTTAACAGGCCCTCTCCCCTCAGCCTCCGGAGTCTCTGGGAACACTGGCACAAGCTTCTGCACTTGGCTAACTTAAAATGGAAGTTGTTTTTCTCTCTGACTGTTCATCATAATAAGGACCTGGATAGCAGAGGGGATATATCTGGGACTGGCTGGGACAAAAGTGGAGAAGAACCAGTGTGCTTCAGACAAGACCTACTGTGCGTCAGGCTCTCTGGAGGCCAAGAGCTAGAGCCCTGTGTGGGCCCTCTGGTTTCTTTTAGCAGGAGAGCAAGGAGTGAACGCGAGACAGGGGCTGCTTCCTGCAGGAAGCTTGGGGCTGTCACTGCTAAGCAGCCTTGCTCTGAAGCTGTCACGTGCCAGCCCTTGGCCTGGGGACGGGAGTCTAGGTGCCGAGCCTAGGCTGGCCCTGGCCAGCTGGGCAGTCCCTCCCTCCGTGTGCTCCCCTTCAGATTTGGGTCTGCTTTGAGACGTCATTGCAGGAAGGGAGAGGAGAAAACGGTGGGTGAGATGGGATCCACTGCCTTAAAGGCGATGCTTCGATCAGTGTTCTTTTGCTCTGACAAAATGTCCCATAGAAGCAGCTCACAAGGAGGAAAGGATTATTTCGGTTTATGGGTTCAGTCAGTGGCCACTTGGCCTGTTGTTGGGGCCTGGGGTGAGGCAGAATATTAGGTCAGGAAGCAGAGCTGCTCATATTAGGGCCGCAGAGAAACACGAAGGGAGAGGAGAGGAGAACGCGCAGAGCCCCAGGGTCCCCTTCCAGGGCAGGCCTCAGCGACTTAACTTCCTCTCCCAGGCCCCAGCTTCTCAAGGGCCCACCACCTCCCTGCTGCCTCCCACGGGCCGGCAGCCAGCACTTCCTGAGGACAGTCCTTCCGGGAGTGTCTGAGCAGCCCAGCTGTGGACATGCCCCCATCGACATGCTGTCCTTTTCAAGTGCTTTTATTTATTTTTTTCTTTTATTGTGGTACTGTAGGTGGAACCTAGGACATTCACACTGGGCTATGTCCTTATCCTCTTTTTATTTTTTTATTTCGAGACAGAATCTGCTAAGTTGCTCAGGCCTGAACTTGAGATCCTCCAGTCTCGGCCTCCCAGGCTGCTGGAGGGCAGCTGCACACCACCACACCACGCACTGAGTACTTAAAAATGGCAAGCAGGAGAAGGCACGCTGGGTTCATTCCTACCCTGGGTTCTGATGAGCGCTGCTGTAAGAGCCTGTGTGTGTGTGTGTGTGTGTGTGTGTGTGCGTGTGCACACGCATGCGCGTGTGTTCACGTGGGGCATGGTATGCGGGTGTGCATCCCAGCTGTGCACACAGCGGGTGTGTGTAGTGAA
>NW_004524590.1:977334-1000508 GCF_000260255.1 Octodon degus | reverse complement strand
GAGAGGGTTGGCCACTCTGTTCCTTGAGGGGTAAAAGGAATTTCTTCTGAGAACTGCTACTTTCTTCTAAAGTGGCCTGGTCCTTCTTTCTGAAATTTCATGGAGAAATGGGGACCCACGGCTAGGCCATGTGGGGTGACTTTCCCTGCACAGGAGGCGAGACCCCTACCCTTATCTTAATGTCGCAGCAAATCTGCCAGAAGCGTTAGGGGTGGACCGGCTTCCACCAGCTGTGACATTCCCCGCATACGGCTGGGCTGGCCGGCGACTGCTGTGTGGGTGTTGGGGCTCTGTGTGTGTTGTGAAAATGGGCTGCAAACCCAAGAAGGCAAATGCAGCTCTAAGTGGTGGGCGGCGGGCTGGCGGGGCGCACCCCTGTGCACTGTGGCGTTGGGCGTCTCTGCTCCAGGAGCCTGCTCAGCTTCTACTTCTCCAGCAAGCGCGTGTGCAGCGTTGGGGCTGCTCCCGGGCCCTGCGCCCTTAGTCAGCCACAGTGATTTACCGTGCTGGGGTTGTTTGCTGCTCGGCTCCTGCAATGTATCCCTGATTATGCGCTGTTCTGCTGGTGCAGCGACAAGTGAGAAAGGAGCCCCTCCCCCAGTGTCACCACCATCAAGACCCCCTCTCCCTGCCCCAGATTGATGGTGCTGTAACTGAGACTCCAGGTGATAGAGTGCCGACCAACACATTCACCTTTAGAGCCTTGATTTAGTAATGCCTGTACAGCTGTGACAAATGTCTCATGTGTAATTTTGGTTAGCAGAATATATGCCCCTTAAATTCAATATATTCTTTAACCTCATACAATTTAATAGAAGCCAGTGTGAGTTTGCCTGATACCTGGAACGCCATAACTCAGCCCGTGATCCTCAGCTGAACTCTGGAAAGGGGCTAATGGTACAGTGATGCTGTGGATTTCCACGTGTCTCTGTATTAAGCAGCTCAAAATCAAATAGCCTGCTCTTTTGTGGCTGGGGAGCTTAGCCTGCAACATCCCTAGGCCTCACGGGGTGCGACACTTACACTGGATTGGCCCGCACCTGGGCCCTGGTCCTGCCCCCTCACCCCCAGGGCTGCTCCCCGGCTCTGGTTTTTGGTTCTCCATTTGTCATAATGCACTTGCCCTGGAGCCCGAAAGCCATGGGCTAAAATCTCTGAGGCCATGAGCTAAATAAGCCTCTCCTTTCATTGTGTGTGTTGGGCGTTGTGTCTCGGGGTGGGAAAGACAACCAACACTCTGAGTGTGGCTAGTGGTCAAAGGAATGAGAGAAGATGGCCACGGAGCCCAGCTCTCCCCGCAGCTCCTTTCTAAGCAAAGCCCTCCATGCACAAGCCCCTGGCCACTGTGGTTTCATATTAGTCTGGTAGTTCATGGACTCTCCCAAGGCAGAGTGAAAGCTATCCAGTGGTTCTGAGGCCTTGTAGGCTGCACTGATCTTGTTTTGTCTTTGTTTCCAAACTTCGGCCCTTAGCAAGAGTCTAGCCAAGGAGGAATGATTTGTTGACTACTGCACGCCAAAAGAGGATACAGTTACCTCCTAGATCCTGACAGGTGTGAGTTGAAGTGTCACCTAAGACCTGTCTTGGGACAGCTTCTTGACCTGTTTTTCCTTCTTGGCCAATTGGCAAGGGACATTTTTTCAGAGCAGCTGGGTTGTGACAATAACTAGCACATGGCTGGCATCTCCTAAATGTTTAATAAATAATAGTAATTATATTAATGGTAGACCTCTGCTTGCTGACAGGTATGCCCTCCTCCCTCCCATGCATGCTCTCTCCTGGTGAGCCTGCCTCCCACCCTTCTGCCATCTTCCTTCTCCTCAGCGGCCACCAGCAGGACTGGTCCCGACTGCGAGAAGTTCCCTCCGCACCAGCTCCCTGCACTCGCTACAGTGCCATGAGCTGCCGCAGCTCTCTTGCCTGTGGAGACTCCTGCTTTTCCTTCTGTGGCACCTGTGGATGGCCACTGGGACCCAGCACAGCTGATGGGATGATGCAGACATGAGAAACTTGCTAGCCGTGGAGCTGGATGAGTGCCAACGCTGAGGAGCCAGTGGGCACCAGCTGGGCAGCCTTGTCCCTAAGGGTCACTTGCAAGGCGGGCAAAGCTGATGGCTACCCACTGACACGCTGCCTTGACCTGAAGAGGCTTGTACAATAGTTTGTGATTAGTAAACACTTTGTTGATCCTACTAAATGGCTTGAGGCTGTTTCTTATTATTTCTCTGCTAAGCAGAAGTTGTCGTCTTAGGTCTGAGCCTTGGGAGGCTAATACACAGGTTTTTCTTTTGAAACACGAACAGGTAAAGTTTAAGTAGAAATAAGCGCAGGCTTTTAACCTGTGGGTGAGTATTTGGGAAAAATGTAGTGTCTTGCAGGTTATGTACACTTTTTCCAAATAAACAATTCTTTGTGTATTCATCTACAAGCATTTATGAGACACTGTTTGTGGTGGTTCATCCCCTGTGTTAACTTGGTGGGGCCATGGAGCGCCCCAACATTTGC
This sequence comes from Octodon degus, assembly GCF_000260255.1. NCBI lineage: Eukaryota > Metazoa > Chordata > Mammalia > Rodentia > Octodontidae > Octodon > Octodon degus. The sequence goes on along the minus strand of NW_004524590.1, from coordinate 998,003 downwards.
TCAGGCAGTGTTCTGCATGTTCTCACATGGAAAGCCATTTGAATAGATGGACTGAATAAAGCAGACATCTCTCTCTGTAGCGTGGAATCCCAGCCCAGCCTCACCCAATCAAGTTGAAGTGCGGAGTAGAACCGAAGCTGACTCGGCTCTGGTAGGGGATAGTTCTCCTTCCTGGTACTGTCAGACTGGGACAAGAAATTCTGAGCTATCCGATGGCCTTTAAGTGAGGATGCAGTCATATCTTCATGCAGCGCCGAGGACTCAACCCTGAGCCTCGTGCACGGTAGGTGAATGCCCTACCCCTGAGCTATCCCCACCCCTAAGTGGGGACATACACTCTTCCTGTTTTTACAGCAATAGAAGATGCCTTCAGATTCAAACTGAGACATGAGCTTTGCAGAATTTAGACTTTGTAGCTTCCATAATTTTGCAAGCAAATTCCTTATAATCTCCCTTTCTCATGCATTTATCTATTATTAGCCTGCTTTCCCCCCCCCCTTTGGAGAAATCTGACTATACACTGTGTGATGTTATATCATCTGCAGGAGACATCAGTCATGACCTCCTGTGTGGTGGGTGCCACTTGACAATTTTAGCTTCAGTGTAAGCACATGGCAGAAGCCATTATGTCCCCTCTGGCTGCTGTGCTTAAGAAGAGACATTGCCCAGGTGGAAGCAGCGCTAGTGAGTGATGGGTGGAGTGGTGGGAGGTGGAGAGTGGGCCATGATCTCTTGTGCAGCGTAGGGAAGGGCGGGAGTGGAACGGGATCTCTTGAAACCCTTAAGCGCTGGCATTTAGAAAAGGATCCTACACACTTGGCGGATGTGCTTTGTGTCTTTGCAAAGCCCCAGGTCCGGGTCTGCTTGCAGGAGGCAGGAATGGGCTCAGGAGCACCTGCAGGGCTGTAGAGACGGCCTGAGGCTACGTGCGATGTTGTTCTCGCCAAGCAAAGGCTTGCTGGGCCTGCCTGGAAATGCTGGGGAGGGAGGTTTGGAGATCAGAGAATGACTAAAACAATGGCCCATGGTCAGTGAAATAAGGGCCTCAGAGCTATCTAACATTCCAGTTATGGGGCCTGTGAGTGCACTGAGCTACACGGCAAGCGGAGATAAGGCTGCCCGGCTTACCTCAGAAGAGAGAGAACTGTGGGTCTCCTGGGTGGGACGGGTGGAGTCCCCGGGTCCTCCTGTGTGTGGGGAGGCAGAAGGCCAGAGTTTGAGTTAGCCAGTGAGGAGGACTCGGCTGGCCATTGCAGGCTCTGAGGATGGAGGCGCCCGGGGCTGAGTGAGAGGTGCCCGGGAGTGGAAAGGGCACGGGAACCGCTCACTTCCTGGGGCCTCCCGAGAGGAACCAGCTGGACCTTGATTTGAGCCCAGGGTGGCTCATTTCAGAATTGTCATCTTCAGAACAGAAAGATGATAAACTTGGGTGACTTTGAAGCCAAAAAGTTTATGATAATTTGTTACAGCAGCAATAGGGAGCTAAACCAGGTTCATTTCTCATTTAGTTGGAATTCTGGTTTCGGTAGTAAAACAGCAAAATTCACAGTTGAGATAGGCATATGCACATATCAGGTAAAGAGTAATACTGGTAACTTGAAATGCAAACTGTGGTGTACCAACCAAAGCAGGGGGCCTTTCGGTGTCGGGCTTAGGTCAATTCCAGGCACCCTTCTCCAACTTTACAAACAACTCGGTAGCTGGGCATTGTGGTGCACAGCAATTGTGGGGCCTGTAAGTCCAGCACTTGGGAGGCTGAGAGAGGGCTATCGGGAGTTCGAGGCCAGTCTGGGCTACATAGTGAGTTCAAAGCCAGCCTGGACTACACGGTAAGATGCTATCACAAAGACAAACAAACAAACAACAAAAATTGAAAAATTTAGTAAGTAATGGAATAGAGCCTGCATATTAGGTGTGAGTGTAAAACGATAAATAATTGATGAGTCAGCTTGGCAGTTCCTAGCTGGGCCCTGAAGTGTGGCTGTGTGATCTGGGGACAACTGGGACTTGGGACAGATTGTGTGTGCCCCCTCCCCCTGCCCAACCTTTTGGACAGCCACCAGCTCTGTGTGCGCTGGGAGTGTGCTGCATTTTCCTCCTAGGAAAGACGCGCAGCGTGCAGCCTCTTCCTGCGCTGCGCTGTGAGGTGAGTGTCGGTGCCCGAGTTACGAGCGAGGGTTACAGAAGTGTGCGCTCTGCGAGGGCTTCTCCCTGAGCCTGAGGGGCACTGTTGATGACAGCACTGGGATCAGACACCTGAGAGCCACTGCTCTTGGCCAGTGGCTTGCCTGCCACCCTCTGCACCTGCTCTCTGTGTACACCTCATGCATGTCTTCAACTACGGGGAGGCAGCTGGCCGCAGTTTGTGACTCAATTTCTCTGTGACCCAGATCCTGGTACAGTGACGCCTGATGCCACAGCCGCGTCCTCTCCCTGTCCTGAGTGGACCAAGGTGCTCCCTGCGTCAGCTCAGTGGGCGGTTAGCCTGCACTACTTGCTGAGAGGGACACGAGGCTGCCTGGAGATGGGCTTCCTCAGACCACATGGCCACGTCAGAGCCAGGGCCTCGGCTTCTGCAGAGCGGCATCTGTCCCGAATGACGGACAGCCTGACTGGGCCTCTGTGCCCAGGACCTCTCAGTGCCAGGAAGGCCACTTTCACTCTTCTGGTGAAGACACGCAGCCATGTCACTGCACAGATTTTCCTCCAGCCCGGATCCAAATGCACCGTGGTGACATTGCCGGGTGCTATGAGTCTCAGCGATGTGTCTTCCAGTCCATCTCGTGTTACTATAATAAAATGCCACAGGCTGGGAATGTTATAAAGCAAATAAAACTATTTAGCTCACAGTTTGGGAGATTAATATTTAAGATTGCTTGGTCTTTGACAGCCATCCCCTGGGTTTGGCTGTGTCACAACTTGGCAAAAGGACAGGAATTAACTGGTCACCTGCAGAAGAGGGGGAGCATTTAAGTTCCCCTGCTCTGTATACTTGTCTTTCTCAAGACTTAAGGGGTCTGCAAGACCAGCATTAATCCTCGTAAGGCAGTATCCCCAGGGATGCCATTACCATCCAGAATACCCACCTCCCAGTCTACCATTCTGGGGAGCAAATTTCTGTCCATTGAGGAACACATTTAAATCATGCAAACCATAGCAGTGTGCACTTTTTCAATACCGTGGTGTCCACAACTTTCTGGGCAGGAGAAAATCTCAGTCTAAAACTCAAGTTCTCACCCACAGTTCTGTGGGGTTTACCAAGGAAGCGTTTTGTTTGCAAAGCTTTACACTGCATCATGGCTGCATTTGAAAATCCCCATAGGAAGGAAGAGGCACGAGGCACAGTTAGGAGAAGTGAGGCCTCCCTCCATGAACTGCTGCTTCAGGAACTGGTCATCAGCCAACAGCTGCTCTGCGGCCGGCCCTTAGGGCACAAGGGCGGCAGGGCCTGCCTGGCTTCACACACAGAAGTTCAGAGGGCCTTGCATGGCTTTGGGCCAATGTCAAGTGGTAGATAAAGACGGGTTCTGGAAGAGAGCAGCTGAGGAGGAGGAAGGTGTTTGTAGGGTGGAGATGTAGCTAATGCAAGTGTTTTGCCCACCTAAGACCTACTGAATGCGGGTGCCTTGTGTAGGTTGTTGCCTTCATTTTATTGGCCTTCTTAGCTGGATGAGTTTCCAGGTCAGGGCAGAATTCTGTCGCAGAACGCACAGTGAGTACACAGGCGGTAAGCCACATTTGCAGTCCAAGGCTCGTCTTAGGCTCGGACTCACGCTCGTGGCCGCTACTCAGCAGTTACGGACTGCATTGCGTCTGCTCCAGCTCATGCACCAAGCGCTACGCTCTCCATGAGATCTTCTCTGAAGTCAGATCCTTTAAGAGATGACTAAGGTCAACAAGATCATAAAGTGGGCTCTATTCTAATGTAACTGGTCTCATAGAAATAGAAACAGGAAGAGAGCATAGAATAAGGCCACGTGAGGAACCAGCGAGAAGATGACCATTGCTGAGCCAAGCCAAGAGGCTTCCCCCAAATCACCTTGTTTACACCTTCATCTCAAGCTTCCAGCCCCCAGAACTGTAGGAGAATAAAAACCAAGCTCTGCTGTCTAAGCCACTTAAGTGGCTGGTATTCTGTTATGGTGGCCTAGGCAGACCAAGACACCAAGATTCTAGGCTGAAAGGCTCAGCCTCTCAGTGATAAGACTGCATGGATAGGTAGAGTCTGCATGGCATGTGGGCTCAGAGCCCAGGCTTTCCAGAGTGGGCAGAGTCAGGATTCTATGGGGTCCCTACGAATGACAGATTGAGATTCCCCCCAAGACCTACTGAGTCAGACTCTGGATCAAACTATGAAAAGTCTGGGGAAGGCATTTAGTGGGAGAACCTGCCTTGGTGCCAAGGCCAAGTGACAGTGGCTGCTGTGGATAGCATTCACCTAACCCAGGGAGGATGTAATGAGAGGCGGCAACAACAGCTTGAAATGCAGACTCTGTCTCCTGGGTACCAGCGAGATCGGAGCTCAAAAGGTTGTGACGGGGACTGGAGGGAGGGTCGGGGCAAACATCAGTAAGTATGGAGTCAGATTTGGTTACAGTTCATCTATCTCATTATTTAATTCTTGAGTGAGTTTACGCAAGCTCCTAGACTTCAGTGTTTTCAATTGTAAAGCAAGGACTAAAATGTTTTCAGTAAGACTGCCATGAAGATTAAAAGAGGAAAGTGTATTTAAAGGGTTCAGTGTGGTACCTGGCACTGAGGAACTGTTCAGTGGGCGGTGCATGTGTTAGTGCTTCCAGTTAATGCTTTTATTTGATAGTATGTGGGTCTTTGTCAAATTCTTTTTTCTGTTTGGGAATAGGTCCACGCATTGGAATGTAGACTGTAGATGCAAAGTTACTACCATACTCCACACTCCCCTCCCAGACAGTATAAATCACTCCTGTTGAGTTTGGGCCAGGAGGAGACTCCCCACCGCGGTATTCTAGAAAGCCACTGCTAGTCAACTGCAGATCTGGAACCAGCAACATTGCCAGTACAATGACCATAGATCCCTTGGGCATTACTAGTCCCTTGTTTTCAGGTCCACTTGGGTTACAGGGGGCTGGACGCCTACAACTACATTATCCACACTGATTCTGTAGCTGCCTCTCTGTCTAGTCCTGCCTGTGGGAGGGCCTGGGAGGAGCCTGGAAGGCAGAGGTAGAGAGAAATCATCTTTTCTTCCTGCATATTTTGCTGCTCCAGGCTGCTTCTGGCCTCCTTAAGCCAATTGTTGTTGGGCTCTTACTCGGGCAGCACTGGTGAGGGTGAGCACATTTCACTGCGCTGCTAATACGTGGTAATGATAGCTGTGGCATAACTGGAGACCTGAGGCAGCGTGACTGGAGGCTCTCTGATACTCTGTTTTCTTTGGCTTCTCAAGCTCCAGGTGAAGGGATTTCCCATGGCTAGCTGTCTAAATAACACAGCTCTCCTTTCTAGTTTTCTAGCTTCCTACCACTTTTTGGTCTGTATTTTTGAGATGGGGTCTTGCTATGCAGCTCAGGCTGCCCGTGAGCTCATTTTGTAGCCCATGCTGGTCTCGAACTTGCAATGATCATCCTGCCTCAGCCTCCTCAGTGTTGGGATTACAGGCGTGTACCACCACAACCAGACAGTTGCCTATCACTTTTATGGATTACTTGCTATATTAAATTTATGTAGTTTGGAATGAAACAGCTAGTTTTTTTTCCTCAATGACTGGACAGTGATTGATATAACCAATGCAAGTCAAGGGCTTTGAAATTAGGATTGTGCATAAGCTTTGAGATTACAGCACCTGCTGCTAAAAGTAGATCCCACAAGGAAAAGACTCAGGTTATCTTTCGCCACAGCAACCATTGAAGAAGAGTAGCCGTGGCCCTCCACTATCCCATGGCCGTGGGCCTCAACAAGGGCCACAAGGTGACTAAGAATGTGAGCAAACCGAGGCACAGCCGCCGCCACGGACGTCTCACCAAACACACCAAGTTCGTGCGGGACATGGTCTGGGAGATGTGCAGCTTCGCCCCCTAAAAGCAGTGAGCCATGGAGATGCTCAAGGTCTGCAAGGACAAATGAGCCCTCAAGTTCATCAAGAAAAGGGTGGGGGTGCACATCTGTAACAAAACGCAGCTCAAGGAGCTGAGTGACATGCTGGCAGCCATGAGGAAGGCAGCTGGCAAGAAGACTGAGCCCCTCTGGAATAAAGCTTTGCAGAAAGTTAAAAAAAAAAAAAAAAAAAGACCCAGGTGAGGCGGACCTCACCGGCCTTATACATTCCTGACTGAGCTCCCGGCCAGAAGAGAGCTCTTCTCCACATGCTCACGCAGGGGCCCAGGCTCCTTCCAATGTGCTCATTCTCTGCAATGAAATTCCTTAAGCATTGTTCTCATCTGCGTTCCTTCCATGACCAGGCTTTTGGTTGACAAATGAGAGTGTGAAGGGACAAGTTCCCTATTGTAAAGGTTTTGATCTGTAAGTGACCCCAGTTTCCCTGCTCCCACGGAACTGACAGCAACGGAGGCTTGGATGCGGTTGCCCAGCCATGCACCGGGCTGTAATTTTCTTATTAAAGTGGAAAGGGAAGGGAATTTTTGTGGGTCCATAGCTGTGGGGCTTGTGAGGGTGTGCAACTCACGATACCTTTCCTGTAGGGTTGTGCACCATAGTGGTGCCAGGGATCCCTTCAGGAAGGTCAGCACACACTCTCCACACTGCAGTGTTGCGCAGCGCACCCAGGTGAAGTCGGGTGATGCGGGGGCCTGGGGAAGACTCCGATGTGCTTGCACCGGCCCTTCCCTCTGACATGTATCAAGCTCAGCATGAGTGTGGGCAGAGAGGCGAGCCTCTCATTGTGCACCCAGAAGCCCGTTAGCAGCTTTTTAGTTTTCAGTTTCAGGCTGCTTTCAAATTGGAGTTCAGGACGGGGAAATGACCTCCTACGATGGAGCAGATGGTGGGGCGCCGCAGGGTTCCCGACCCATCACTGTGGGTGGGCCAGACCCTGAAAGGTGTCATCTGTCATTCCTTTTAAAGGGCGCTTGTTCTGTGTGGCCTGGAAATTGGAGCGATCTGGCCTCAGGAGCAACTTACAGTAAGCCGTCCCGTCCCGGGTTGGCGAGCGTGGTTGCTATGACAGTAGATCTGTGCATTCTCGCTTTCAAGAGGCTGGGCCGCCCAAGAAAACGAGGGCGCCTCCTTCCCGGAAAGCTGGGGCTTTGTTCACAGCCCCGTCTCTCCTCCCCGTGTTCCAAAGAATATATAGGCCTCATTATGCTGCTTCTGTCTTTCATGTTCTAATTTGGGTCACAAAAGAGAGGCTCAGGCTGGATGGGAACCATCTCATTTCTTGGCGTCATGGTCAGCGCAGGAACTGGCTTCCCAGGCTGCGATGAGTGGTTCAAGAGTAGGTGAGCAAAGTCAAGTTTGCTGCTGTTCTTCAGGGTCAAATGGCTCTTTTGGATCGGTTCATTTTCAAAACCAACTGCTATCCAGCTGCCTGACTAGCGTTCTCTCCTCATTTCTTCTGCCCTTTCCTCCTCGCTCCTTGCCTCTCTTCCGGCCTCCCTCATGCCCTCTTCCCTTCCTCCCTCTCCCCTCCACCTTTCCTCCCGGCCTTCTCCCTTCTGTCGTCTTCTGCGCTTCTCCCTCCCTTCACTCCTCTTTGTTCCCCTCTCTCTTCTTCTTTCCCTTCATAACCATCCAATAGAGCCTCTGGCTGGACCTTGCTTCTAGTGAGGTTGTCGAGACGCATAAGTGAGCATGAACTTCAGCCTCAAACTGTCGCCAACCCAGCGTGTGATACCGACTTAAAAAGTTACATGCACAATAAGCAGCTACAAGTGCACTGAGGAAAGCAGGTGTTTCCTTGACTGCGGTGGGGGCTCCGAGTCGAACAGGCCAAGCGCAGTCAAAGGGGATCAGAAGGTGCTGGGGAGTACGCTTGGGTGAAGGTCTGAAAGGGAGGCTCCAGGGCGGGGAGGGAGCTGGGTGGGGTTATGTGACAAGGCTGGCCTAGCAGCCTGCTGCTTCTGGAAGGCTTGATGGCTTAGCAGACAGCAGCTGGACTCTAGCCTCCAAGTACAGGAAGCCACTTTGATTAGCATAGAGCCATGTCAGATTTGGTGGCCAAAAGGAAGGGACTTGGAAGGGCCTAGACTGGAAGTCAAAGGACAAATTGCATGGTGGAGGAGAGGACAGGGATATCAGGAATGGATGGAGGCTAGCAGAAATGAAGTGTGTTCCTTCTCCTTGTATTGCTTGACCCAGCAAACATTACACTTCTGGTCAAAGCCAAGTTTACACCGGGATCCTCGCTTAGAAATTGTATCACATCACCCTTTCAAGACTGGACGAAAGCTGGGAACTGTTTCCATTTTGGAGATGAAAAAACTGAGCTTCAGCCTCAGATATAACAGACACACATGCACACAGAGAGAGATAGAGAGATAGACAGACAGACAGACAGACAGACAGACACACACACACACACACACAGAGAGAGAAAGAGAGAGAGAGAGAGAGAGAGAGAGAGAGAGAGAGAGAGAGAGAGAGAGTTAGCTCAATGGAATAAGAGAGTTAGCTCAGTGGAATAAGTGCTTGCCTGGTAACTGCAAGATCCTGAGTTCAATCCCTGGTACCACCAAAAAACAAAAAAATAAAACAAACAAACAAACAAACAACAAAAAAACCCAACTGATATTGCAGGGCTGACCAGATAGCTCAGTGGACTAAAGCTTCTGCTTAGGCAGAGCACAGCGGCTGGGGTTCAATCTCTGGCATGCCATGCTGGCCCCACCCCTGGGGCCTGCTGAGACAGCAATTGAGACTGGGCGTGGTGGTGCGCACCTGTAATCCCAGCACTTGGGAGGCTGAAAGCGGGAGAATCACTACAAGTCCTGTCTGTGTAGTGAGACTCTGTAGACCCTGTACTAAATATGAGGGAGGGAGGGAGGAAGGGAGGGAGAGAGAGATTAATGAGTAGCAAAGATTGTTCAAACTCAGGTAGACCTTTCTCCCGAAACCCACGCCTGCATGGAAAGTGGAATTTTCCCCTGTGCTGTACAAAGTCCATGTCTGCTGCAGATCTGGATGAACGGATGAAGTGTCCTCTGTTGCTGAAGGGGAGACTGCTGAATTCCTGGTGCCTACCTTCGGTGTCCATCAAGGTGAAAGATTTCACCTCAGCACCTGCAATCTTGACAGTCCTGCTGGGGAGCACTGGTGTCCTTCACATACAAGGATGTCTGTTTTTTTCCTTTTTATCCCAGGGATAACAATTCTGAGAATTAAAATGCTTTTGGTGCCAGAAGGTCTTAAAGAATGAAGGTAACCTGAGTTTCAGGAGTTTGGAGAGATTTGGTGAGGGGTCCAGTTAGGCAGGTGGACCTTCTGTCTGGCTGTTCTGATGTTTCTAGTGTCATGTTGAACTTCAGCACAGTCCACAAAGGTGGATTTAAAAGCCCCTATTCCACAGACTAGAACACTGAGGAAGCCCAGCATCACCAGCTATAAGCAATGGTGCTGAGACTCGGTCCCTCTGACCATAGAAAGCCAGGGTTGGGGCTGACGTTGAGTGCCCACCCCGTTCTTCACAGCTTTCCTGCAGACTCCCTTGAGGTTGGCTTCCAGCAGCACCTCTGGCCTGGGGCCAGCTCAGCACCCATCCTGCATGTGTCACCTTTTGTGGCTTTCTCTCCCTCACTCTGGGCTCCAGCTCTGTGAGGGCCAGGCCCAGGTCTGTGGGCCATCTCCTGTGATCCCTAGCAAGGTCTGTACCTTGCAGCAGCTGGCAATGAAGATGACATCAGCTGGAGCTGGAGCCACCTAGCACAATGCACTTAAGGAGAGAGGTGAGAGAGCCTGAGGTGAGGAGGAGATTCGCACACCTGTGCTTTGGTTGCCTAACGCTGGGCACCAAAGCACTAAGACTTCCTGTCAGTCAGCTGAGTCACCCTCTAGTCACCCTTCCCAAGTCCTAAGGCTGTCTGCCTGAAGGTCCTCCAGGTGGCTCCAGCCCACCCCTGGGCCCCAAGGGTCCACTGTGCATACTTTCTCTAGGATAGTTAGTCTCTTCTGTCAGCTCAACGGCAAGGACACTCCCTGAATTTTAACAAGTTGGCAATGCAATTGAAAAAATCGGAGCACTGCTCTTTCCTTGCTTTCAGTACCCATTTGATGAGGGTCTGCAGAGGACCAATACCGTGGCAGAAAGCCGTGCTACCTGTCTCCACGTGAACATCTGCAGCCCGATCGCCCACGCACACTGGATGACTCACTCTTCTGAACTCCTTCAAAAGGCTGATTTCAAAATTTCCTGGAGGACAGGTTCTGTTTAAACTAACCCAAAGGCCAGGACATACTTGGTAATTTGAAATAGACCGTCTCATCTTTTGGAATGATACGTAGTAAGGGAATAACTGAATCAAATGGAACCTCTAGCCTTTATTTTTGGGGAAGTATCCATATTTATGGTTTGTGCCTAGCTGTCCCCCCAAAAGCCTCATGTAAGTCATGGGCAGACTTCTAGAGTGTGTGATTAACTCATGACCCACTGGCGTTATGGGGGTGAGTGCTGCTGGGATTACGGGTGTGAGCACTATACCCAGCCTGGGGCGGACAGCCTGGATGCAACTAAGGGAGAGAGACTTGCCCTCTGTGGCCGTTGCTTCTGCTGCTCCTCCCATGAGCTCTTGCTGTTTTGCTCAGCACCACTGCCATGAACGGCTGCCCTCTGCCATGTGCCGCTGGGCCTTGGAGCCAGCTGAGTATGCCCTGAGACCTCCAGTGACTGTGAGTTAAATAAACCTTTCTTTCCTTAATTTTGGCAGTTGGCTGTTTTGTCCCAGCAATGAAAGAAAAGTAACTAAGACACATACTGATTTCAATAGTGGTTATATCAGTCAGTGCTTGCTAGAGAAACAGACTTAATGCAAGATGTACAGGTATAGAAGGACTTCCAAGGCTGCTCGCAGTGTCTGCCCGCAGTCCGGTGTGCAGAAGCACCAAAGCTCTGTCTACACACTACATCTGAAGGGGCCAGCCAGAGCCTCGAGCTCAGTGGTGCGTCCCATGTGAGTCCACGTCAAGAGGCCAAGTATTCCAGATGCGAGGCTGGAGGGTCTGCATGGAAGCCAAGAGATGGCACCCGAGGCAGCTGCAGACTGGAGCGCCACTGGAAGAGGCAGAAGCGAGACTTCCTTCTTTGTTTCCCTCTCCTACCAGTCAGGCACCAAGCTGGCCTAGGTGCATCTTCCCCCGCCATGCCCAGAATCACGCCCATCCTATTTGGGTGGACATTTCTTACTCAAGTTGACACAATTAGCTTTCACAGTGGTCGCACCAGTCTGCACTCTGCCAGTAACAGAGCAGGGTTTCACTCCCCTGCAGCCCCACCAGCGTTTGCATTGGTTCACGTCTCTATGATAGCCATGCCTTCCAGGGTGAGACAGAATCTCAGTGTTGGGGGAGTCTAATTTTATTGAATTCTTTACATACTAGAGGCATTAGTCCTTTGTCTGAAAAGTAGCTGGAAGTTCTTCTCTCATTCTGTAGGCTGTCTCTTCATTCCGCTGACTGCATCCTTTGTTGTGCAGAAACTTTGAAATTCGCTGTGACCCCGTTTGTTACATCGTTGTAGTATTTCCTGTGCAGTCTGGTTCCTGCTCATAGAGTCTGCCTACGCCTGTCTTCTAGCTTTCAGATGAAGTGCTTCTGTTTTAAATTTTAGATCCTTTTTTAATTTTTATTTTTTAAAGAGAGCACAAATTAGAATTAAAACAAAAAAATTACAAGTAACACAGAATTTCACTTAACAAAGTAATATGAATTTCACAGTATTTGTTGTAGTACATAGTGCCGTCATCCAGCCCATTGTTCATATTGCCAGATATATGCATGTAAAAAATTTAGATCCTTGATCCAATTCAATTTTTGTTTAGCGCATGATGAGGATGTGGGTCCAGGTTCAACCTCTGGTAAGTGGGCAGCCAGTCTACCCGGCTCCGCTTGTGCTGAGAGGGTTTTTGCTCTTTTGTCAAATCTGAATGTGTCTAGAGTTGCTTCTGCATCTTCGGTTCTGCTCATTGAGCCTCACAGTTCTTTTCTTTGGTAATACCATACTGTTTTCATCATGGTAGCTTTGTAATATAACTCGAAGTCTGACATTGTGATGCGTGATACTTGTCCTACTTGCCCAGAGTTGCTTTTGCTATTCTAAGTCTCTTCTGGTTCCATATTAATTATAGGATTATTTTCTAGAGGCATGTGAGGAAGGCTATTGACATTTTCTTAACTGGGATTGCATTAAATATGTGTAATAGTTTTGGAAGTATGGCCATTTTCACTACATTGGCTGTGTCTATCTAGGAACATGGGGTATCTTTCCATTTTCAAATATCCTCTTTGGTCCCCTATTTTAGAGTATTACAGTTTTTCATGAGTAGGTCTTTCATTTCCTTAATTGAGTTAATTTGTAAGTATTTCATTTTTCTTTACACTGTTGTAAAAGATGTTTCCCTAATTTCTCTTTTGGTTATTTATTTATTTATTTATTTATTTAAACAAAGAATCCAGCTCAGGACCTCATGCTTGCCAGGCAGGTGTTGTGCCACAGATCTATGCCTCTGGCTGGTTAGTTTGTTATTGGTATACGGGACCAGTATCGATTTTTGAATGTTGACTTTGTATTCTGCTGTGGTCCTTCTTTTGGGAGGATTTGGGTTGAGTTTTGGGGGTCTTCTCTGTAGAGTATCATGTCATCAGCAAATGATGATATATTAACTTCTTCCTTTCCTATCTGTATCCCTTTATTTTCTTCTCTTATCTAACCTGGCTAATGTTTTAAGACCTATTCTGAACAGGAGTGGTGATAGCGGGCCTCTTTGCCTGTTTCTGATTGTTGTGGTTTGTGTCTAAATGTATCCCCAAAGCCTCATGCAGTCACGAGATGGGCCTCTATAGTTTTTGATTGCTTCATGGTCCAGTGTTAGAATTATGAGTCTGAGTGCCACACTCACCCTGGGGTGGAGAGCCTGCCTACAAGATAAGGAGGGGAAAGAGGCTTGCCTGCCCCTCGCCCTTTAGCTCTTGTTGCTTTTGCTGTCTTTGGTTGTGAACTGTTGCCCTCAGTAATGAGAGAAATGTAATCAAGATGCTGATTTTAGAGTGAAAGTTTTTATCTTTTGTCCATTTAATATGATGATGACTATTGGCTTGTTATAGATGGCTTTCAGTCTGGTTAATACCTGTTCTAGTTTTCTTTAGGATTTCTTTTCTCAATTATGAATAGATGCTGGAAATTTTTGCTAGGTCTATTGAGATGATCATTTTTGTGTGCTTTTGCTTCTGTTAATGTAATGATTTGCTGATTTGCATATGTTGGACCATCTGTGTATCACTGAAATGAATATTGCTTCGTCATACTGTGTACATTTTTTTTAATGATTTGCTGCATTCTGTTTGCCAGTATCTTATTGAAGAATTTTGCATTTATGCCCATTAAAGTAGTTTTTTCTTTAGTTGAATCTTTTACTGCTTTTGGCATTAGGGTAATGGTTGCTTCCAGGAATGACTTTGAGAGTACTGCTTCCCTTCCAGTTTATTAAAGAATTTGAGGAATATTGACATTAGAACTTTTCTAAATGTCTTGTAGAATTTGGTTGTGAATTCAGCAGGACTTGGACTTTTTCTTAGTTGGTACTTTTTCTTTTTTATTATTTTTTTCAATTTAATTGATATATTTAATTATTCAGAAATTTTGTAGTTTTATTAGAGACAAGGGCCTGTTATGGAGTGCTGGCCATGAGCTCTCTAAGGTAGCCTTGAACTCATGGAGCTCACCCTGTCTCAGCCTCTTCATCATGCCTACCCTCAGAATTTTTAAGTCTTGGTTCAGCTTTGGTAATTTGTATGTGTCTAGGAATCTCTCCATTTCTTTTGAATTTCCCATTCCATTAGAATTCAGGTTCTCTAAGTGATTACTGATGGTCTCATTTTCTGAAGAATCTGCTAGGATTTTTGCCCTTTTCTTTTGTGATTGTATGTATTTGGATATTTTCTTTTCTTGTTTTGATAAAGTTGGCTAAGGGTTTAGCTATTTAATCTTTCAGGGAACAAATTCTAATTCATTGACTCATTGTAGTTATTTTTTAGTCTCAATTGCATTAATTTCCGTTGTTTTCTTTATAGTTTACTTCCTTGTACTATTTTTGGGTTTGGATTGTTCTTGTTTTTCTAGGACCTTGAAGAGCATCATTAGGTTGCTTATTTGTTATCATTTTGTTATTTTGACAAGGGAATTCATTGCTATTAACATCCTTCTTAGAACTTCTTTCATTGTATTCCATAGATTCTGGTACGTTCTACGAACATTATTGTTTGATTGCAGAAACTGTGTAATTTTTTCTTTTTAAAATATTTTTTATATTTCAACTTTTTAAAGAATATCAAATGGAAAATAAAGCAAACATTAGAAATCACACAAAATTTCATTAAAGAAAATAATGGGAATTCAACAATGGTTGCTGTATTGCATAATGTTATTTTCAAATTAGTTGTTTAGGTTACCAGATATAAACCTGAAAATTCGGTTAAAGAAAGATAAAAAATTATAAGAAATTAAAAAGGAGAAGAAAATAAATGAATAAATTTAAATTTTTTTTAATTAAGCATTAACTGCTTCTTTCAATAGACCAGCAGAAATCAGGAGTACAGTTATCCAAGTCATCCTGCAGGTCATCTGTGAGAGAGCGATTATGCAAGAGAGTGTTGCACAACTTCCGCGTGTTTCCTGGTTCCTGTGGTGATTTCGGGTTTGATTCCACTCTGTTCTGATGGCATACATTGGATAATTCCAAACCTCTTGCACTTGCTTACGCATGCTCTGTGGGATAGCGTGTAGTCTCTTTTGGAGAAAGTTCTACTTGTTGCTGAGAACAATGTATATTTTCTTGCTGAGTGAAACTCTGTTGATCTTTATTGAGTTTATTTGTTCAAAGATTTGGTTCACCTCTGGTATTTCTTTGTTGCTTTTTTGTCTAGTTGATCTCTGTGTTTGTTACAGTGGGGTGTTAAAGTCCTCCTGTACAACTGCTTTGCTGCCTATCTGATTTTTCATACCCAGTTGTGTTTTGTGAAGTTGAGCATGGCAGCATTTGGTGCATATACTTATGATCATTATCTCTTCCTGTTGAATTGTTCTTTATGTAGTTACCTTTGTCTCTTCTGATCAGTCTTGGCTTGAAATCCTATTTGTCCAGAATTAGAGTAGCTACTTCTGCTTTTACCTGATTTTTGTTGCATGGTATTTTCCATCCATTAACTTTTGGTCTATGGATCTCCTTTTGAGTTAAATGTATTCCTTGTAGCAGCATATAATTTAGCTTTGTTTCCTGATCCATTCTGCTAATCTGTTTCTTTTGATTGGTGAATTGAGACCATTTGCACTGGTGTTTATAATAGATAGGTACTGACTTATTCCTGTCACATGTTATGTTTGTGTCGTTGGTTCCTTTTCTTTCCCTTCTATTTAATCACCTACATTGCCTAGTGGACTCATTACATTGGACTTTTGGGCACTGTTATCTTCATTGTTTTTTCCTAGGACATCCTTGAGAATTTCTGGAGCACGGGATTTGTGGTCATGAACTTTTTAAGATGCTTCTTATCATGGAAGTATCTTATTTCTCCATTAATTTTGAAAGATGATTTTGTGGGATATGTCAGTCTGGATTGAAAATTGTCTTAGGGTTTGAAACGCTTCACTCCAAGTTCTCCTTGATGTCAAGATTTGTGTTGAGAAGTCTGTTGTAGGTCTGGTGGGTTTTCATTTATAGGTGATTTGTTTCTCTTCTCTAGCAGCTTTTAAGATTTTTTTGTTACATTTTGGACTCTTGATTATTTTATGTCCTGGTACAGTTCTTTTCTGATCATGGCTAGTTGGAGTTGTTATTATTATTATTTTTTAAATTTTATTTATGTTTGTGTGTGTGTGTGTGTTTGTGTGTGTGTGTGTGTGGCCAGCTCAGCCCACCAGGGGGCGGGGCTGGCTGGCATGTGGTGCTGGGGGATTGAACCGCGGTCCCTGTGCTTTGCTAAGCTTGTTCTAAGTAGGCGCTTTAGACCACTGAGCCATCTCACCAGCCCCTAGTTGGAGTTGTATATGTCTCACTTAGCTGCATGTCAAATTCTCTTTATAAGCTTGAAAATGTTTGCACTATTACTTCTGTAAACAGGTTTTTAAAAGTTCTCTT
Source organism: Octodon degus (assembly GCF_000260255.1). Classification (NCBI taxonomy): domain Eukaryota; kingdom Metazoa; phylum Chordata; class Mammalia; order Rodentia; family Octodontidae; genus Octodon; species Octodon degus. The sequence continues at coordinate 981,729 of NW_004524590.1, read as the reverse complement.
CGTGCTGTCTTCTGATTTTACATTGATTCTGACTAATCTTAGATTAGCTTATTTTAGGACTGGTATACAGTTCAGGGCACAGCACCTGCTTGGCAAGAGCAATGGCCGGAGTTGGATTCCTAGTACAAAAAAAGTAGCTTGTTTTGCATCATCCAGCAGCTGCTGGGTCAGTTTCTCATGTTCATTGCTATTTATAAGGTGTCTCCCATTAGCTGACCATCAACAACAGCCCTTTCTTTGAGGTCTGATGTTCTCTCCTCACATTAGTCAGTTCTGCTGCGTATTCTTTCAATAAACATTTTAATCTCATGGATTTCTACTTGAGGCAGTTTCATGAACTCTAGGTTTTTACTATGTTGAGCATTCATGATTTTCATGTGTTTCTTTAGCTCCTCTATTATTTAAAAAAATCAATATCTTCTCTAGATTCACCAATCCTTTGCTTTATTAGGGTTGTCATCTCTTTAAATGTCATTACAATTATCTCTGATTTGTGTTCGCCAAGCATCTCATTGATTTGTTTAGCTACTTCCTCTCCTACCATTCCAGATATCTGGCCCTGAGGCTTTTGATGTCTTCCCTCTGATGGCCCCAGGATTTGATTTGGGGGAGTTGAGAGCTTTTGAGGGCATTTTGCTTCCAGGTTTTTTTTTTTTTTTTTTTCATTTTTAAAATTTGTTTCCTGTGTTGAGGCTTGTAAATTGCTCATGGTGGGTGGGTTTATTGTTAGTGCCGAGACTGCTTGGGTAATGGACAAATCAGGTAGACCTCTAGCCCTTGTGCTATGAGGCAGAGGTTGGGCCTGGGGTGGGGCATGACTGCGCTCTGCTCAGGACTGTGGTGAGGCACAAGATGAAGCCTCTGGTGTGCCCAGAGTGGGGCAGCACTCTTGGTGCTGAGTGGATAGAACAGGGACTCCCCAGGGAGATGCAGGCTCCCCACGACTGCTGCTGTGTGTCAGGCAGTCTCCAATGTATTCAGGGCGGTACGAGGCAGTGAGTGCTGGCTGGAGACTCAGGAAAGGCTGGGGTGCCAGGCACGAACTCAGACAGGGCCAGTGTTAGTGCTCTGTGGCAGATGAATGTTCTGGTCGGTGTGGGACAGCTCGAGGCACCTGGCAGCCAGTGACTCAGCTGTATCCGTGCCCAAGGCTGATGGCTCCAGATGCAAGCAGCGTCGGTTTATCCTCTCATAGCCTGACATGGGGAGGGTGGGAGGAAGGATCTCCTGCCCTAGGAGTGTGCCAGGAAAAAGGTGCAGAGCTTCAGCCCCCTCAGTGTTTGGAGAGAGGATGGGGAGATGAAGGGGCCTGTGCACCCCAAATCCTATGAGGATAGGTTCTGTGACACTTCCTGGTTCCCTCAAGCTACTTGAAGTGTTTCTCAAAATGACTATTCCCAGGGTGGAATGGAGTGGGGCTGGCTGCAGACTAGCCTGGTTGGAATGCCCCCCCTTAACTCTGTGTGTGTTTGGTTTGATCTACAAGCATCTTCTTTCAATTGTTTTTCTGTGCCCGAGTTTTTCTTCCCTGCTTTTAGTTACCTGTATTTTTGGTTGAGCTACTGTGTGTGTCTCAGATGTGACTCCTCCTCTATTTGGTCATGTTGGATCATTCCCCTCCTGTAATTTTTTCTTTTTTTTTTCACCTCTATATAGAATGCTTTCCACACTCTGTAGCTGTTGTAAAAATTTTATTTCTTATGTCTGGTTTTCAACATTTTATATATGATGTATGTTAAGGCACCCAGCCCTGGCCCCCCCTGCACGGCTTCTATGTTTCCAGATGCCCCACCCACAGCTGTGCTGCAAAGGTTTAATCTTGAGTGCCTGCGCCCAGCTGATTACACATACAGCTTTGCTTCAGCTTGCTTCAAGGACTCTATACCTTGTGCCCAGAACACCCTGGCCCACCCAGGGACAGTTTATGACTCCCCCTCCCCATTCCTGCCTGCCCAGAACACCCTGGCCCAGAGAAGGACACTTTATGGCTCCCCTTCCCCATTCCCACATGCTTATAGATCTGTAAAGGCCCTGCCTCCCCAGCCATCTCTGCTGTTCAGGTCCGCCGAGCAGCCCGGCACACGCTAGTTGCCGTCAATAAACCGCTTCTTTCGTGCCGGCTAAGTCTTGTGCGGGTTCAATGGTGCTTTTTCCCTGACAGTTCTCCTGTCAGTATATACAGCCTGTTGGGAAGCAATTGTATTTATTGTTTGGTGTTTCTGGAAAATTGGGGTGCACAGCTTAGTGTCTGCTATTAACTTTGGAATACTTGACCATTGTCTCTTATTTTTTTTCTGCCCTTTGTTTCTTTTTCTTCTGGTATTCCAAACACACACATATAAACTGTTATACATAGTTCCGTGGTATAGTAGTGCTTGATACGTTGTGTCAACTTGAAGTAGAAAAGCTTAACTGAATGGCTCAGCAAGGCCCCGCCCTGGGGCGTGGAGCCCGCCCTGGAGTGACTCATCGCTTGAAGGATATAAAAGGGAGTTGAGGAAGGATGGAGCTTTGCGTTTCCTTGGACGAGCTGCAGTCTTCGCAGTTAGCTTGGAGGTCACCTCCCGGCTTCTCGCGCAGACTCTTTGGCCTCCTTCAGCCTTCTGGTGTAGACTCTGCGGCCTTCTGGTGCTGACCCACTGGCCTCCTGGTCTGGACCTGCACGGACAGTGCGGTGAGCTCCAGACCTTGAACCGAATCTTTCAGCTTCTGCTGTGCAGATGCGCTCTGCACGCTTCCTCATCCAGCTCTACGGCCGAGCGTCCTACGCCAGTCTTGGAATTTCTTATACACTTGCACATCTTGTTATATGTTCCTCTAGCAAAACCCTGACTGATACCATGGCTTCTGGATAGTCCTCTTTTGCCCCAGCATGTTTTTATGTTTTAGTTTGCATCATTTATATTGCTGTATCTTCAAGTTGCTGACTTTTTCCTCAGCTTTATTCATTAGATCATTCAATAAATAGAAACATTTTCAGTTTTGTTATTGTGTTTATTTTCATAATTTTTAATTTATTCTCTTAAAAAATAATTTCCATATCTTTGTTGAAGTTCCCCATCTGCTGAGGCATACTGTCTGTCTTTTCCTCTTGAGAGTTTAAAAATTATTATTATTTTTTTATGTGTTTGGTACAGGGTTTTCTATGCAGCCTAGACTCGTAGTGATTCTTCTGTTTCAGCCTGCCCAGCGCTGGGATTACAGATGTGCACCATCACGCCCAGTTTTGGTGGCTAGCACGGCACGGGGCTGGCGTGGTATGTGATACCGGGGATCGAAGCCAGGTCCTTGCACTTGCCAAGTAGGCACTTAGACCACTGAACCATCTCCCCAGCCTTCCTCTTAAGATTTTGAACACATAAATTAGTTTCAAATATACTTTCTGATAATTTCAACGTTTGTGTCATATGATTTCTGGGTTTACAATAGTTATTTTCTCCCTTCTTTTAATGAGCACCAGGTACTTTTCTTTTGTGGGAACCCAGATGTTCTTTTAAAGGGACCTTGAAACTGATGTAGCTATGCCAGTGTCTGGAAGTGGGTAGCCTTACTTTGTTTCTTTCGGTGTCATTAGTTGAAGAATTCAACTTTATTTCCTCATAAATTGAACTATGTTTGATTTTTATAATTTTTACGGTCACTTTTGGTACAAAAACCATAGCTACATCATTAGTGCATAGTCAACCTTCAGCAATTCATTAAAAGTTTTGCACGAATTCTTGCTCTTTTGCACGACATCCATTGTCAGCAAGTGCTGTGTTTCAGATCCCCTTGCAGGTGCTCAGGTTTTCTTTGAATTTGTCCTAAAACCTCAGCTTTCTGATTCATTAAACAAAAGTTGTGACTTTGCAAATTATCTAGAATTATTTACCTGCAAACAGAGAAGAATATTCTGTTCATGTGTCAGGCTTGTTTTCAATCTTTGACTCTCACCTGTAGTTTCCTGAGTCTCACATGAATTAGGTGACCTCTGTCACAGTGACAGCATAGTGAATCTTTTAGAGTTTGCAATGATGCAAACACTGAGCTCTGGCATGTGTGCCGTAGATTCGCCACCACTGCTGTATGAGATACATTCATTTTCTGATGTAATAAAGGCAAGTAGAAATGCCCCAGGTTGTTTCTTAGGATTAAATTAAACACTAAAAACATGTGTGCCCAGGCCATGGAGATAGCTTAGTGGTCTAAGCACCTTCCTAAGCAAGCACAAGGACATGGGTTTGATCCCTGGTACCTCATGTCCTGCCAGCCCCTACCTGGGCATACTGAGCAGGTCATCAAGACCAAGTGTGGTGGTGCAGGCCTACAGTCCCAGCACTCGGGAGGCTGCAACACGAGGATCACTATGAGTCCGAGCTGCATAGTGAGACCCTGTACCAAATACAATATATATAA
>NW_004524590.1:964778-977234 GCF_000260255.1 Octodon degus | reverse complement strand
TATATATTTCCATAGTACTTTCCACAAAAGAACATAATTTAATTGTCTTGTGCTTTTGCTATCAAATGAAGTGGATCAAAGTTGTTTCACATATGAGATTTCTTTGCAAATATGTGAATGTTAATCTACCAGTACAACATGGCTTTGTCATCATCAAGTGATAGACACCATCCTTGTGTAGATGGAGATGAATTTTAGAAAACTGAAATCTGTCATTAGCGTTGGAAGTGAGATGGCTACTTCCTGGCCCATCCCCACCACCTTTTGTCTTGAATAAGTCCCCGTGTGTTAGGCACAGCCCTGGCAAACTGCATCTTCCTCATCTCTTTCTTATGGATTTGCGTGCTAGACCCCAGAAGCACAGGTGGTATTGACCCTTAGCAAGTGCTCTCTGAACTAGATTCAATCTGTTTTGCCCACACCCAGCAATCATTTGGGGGTCTCGATTCTGCCATCCACCACCTGCTTTCTGCCCTTACTTTTGTCCTTCCTCTAGCAAAGCCAAGGTGCAGAGGACATGCAGGTCTGACTCAGGGTCTTTCAGTCCCTCCTTATACAACCCTGCATGGCTTCCATGTGGCAGGAAGCCTGGCTCTTGTTAGCCCGTGGGAACACATGCAGCATTTTTGGCCTGTATTCTTCCCCTTTCATCCACCTGTGTTGAGCACTTTCTTTGTGTTCCCCTCAGCTTCTCCATTGCAAAATGGTGGAGGGACTTTGCCAAAGGGCACCTGTTTCAGACTTTCTCTAAGTTGTCTTCATGCCTCTGTGGAACACTGCAGCTGACTTCACTGATTTTTAGTCCCCTTGGGTTCGTTCATCTCCAGAGTTGTGAATTCTTTCTTGTCTACTTTCTGTCCTTACTCCTCTACACCACAGAGTCTAGCCACAGCTCGTATCCTATTTCATTGCCACACAGTTCTTAAAACCACGACTTCATGCTTTGAGTGAGTCCTAGTGATTCAGAAGCTATGAGAACATGGTAAAGCAGACAGGATGGAGTCTGGGACTGCCCACTCATCGGCATTAGGAATCCCCCCAGTGTGGGGATGTGCGTCAGCCACAGCTCTCTGACTTCTCCTGGCTCATCTTAAGCTTTCCGCTTAGGCCTTATCTCCTGAAGATAGGTTTCCTTGCATGATAAGACAGAAGTAAAATATGAAGTGGAGGATTATTCATTTCTTCCATCAATATTATAGCATTAGTCCCAGACTTCAGTCTTGATTTTCTTGACCTTCTTTGCTGCGAATGTCATCACCATAAAACTCACTCTTGTGGGATATTTGTACTTATTTAATGCAAGCCTGGCTTAGAATTCATCCCCCCCCCCCACGGCTTAAGGACTATTCTTTTATCTAAATAAGAAGAACAACTTTTTTCTTTTTTAATACCAGGAATTGAACCTAGGGCTTTCCACTTGCTGAGTAGGCCTTGCACCACTGGGCTACAGGCCCAGCCCCAAGAAGAACAAAATTGGAAGTAATATCAATTAATGTAATAATTTTCTAAGAGAGGAGAGACCTGAGATCAATTTCTAACAAGAAGTTAAAGATTTTAAATTTATTTTGCAATCAGGGAAGGAAGTAGGAGTTCTCAGGGAGGTGGGGAGAGAATGAGAGGCGAGGGATGCTGATGAGAAAGATGTCCTGTGGGGGCAGCTCTTGACCTGACCTTCAGCGCTCCTGGAGGAGGTCATGTCTTTTGGCTTCCACTTGACTCTTTGCCTTTACACTGGGCATCTGTCTAGACTCAGAGCATCCTTTCTCAGCTGGTGTAGGAGGTATACATGTGCACATGGGAGATACGTAGCAGCAATTCAAGTATTCTCTATTGAGTGCCAACTACATACAGGCTCTCGCAAAGCACTGGGGATTGAAGGTATGCGTCGTGCCTGCTTCAAGCAGCTTGGAATCCTATGTGGAAAGGTGGATCACTAACCCCTGGTGATTATGCAATGTCATTGTCCCCAGGGCAGTGGGAGGGCAGCGGGCCATGAGGGCTGCATGCATAATGGACAAATCCAAGACTGTCTTGTCTAACCAGGTGAAAAGACAGTGTTGTATTTCCTATCTGGACACCCCCAAAGCCTCATGTGCTCACAGGAGGCTCTATTAGGAGGTGCTTGGGTCATGCGAGTGTGATCCTCCTTAGGGGATTCCGCTGTTGAGTTTAGAGCTGGCTGTGATGTTGGGAGGTGCAGCCTGGTCAGAGGAGGTGGTCACTGGGGGTATGGCCTGGAAGTCGGTGTCTCTCCTCCTCTCTTGAGCTCTCTGTGCTTCCTGACTATGATGCTGTGGGCCATCTCTCCTCTGCCATGCTGCCCTGCCTTGGAGTCAGCTAACTATAGACAGAACCTTCTATGAATTGTGAAGCAAACTAACCCCTCCTCGTTCTAATTGTGGATGTCAGGCACTGTCTCAGTGAGGAGAAAGTGTGTAAGACAAGGATGTTCCAACTGGACCGTGGCGTGGACGTGGGGATATTCTACACAGAGAAGGGTAGAGGTCCTCCCTAAAGCCACTCTGACATTTTTCTCCCACCCCCAGCTTGACATGCACATCTCAGTTCTCTGTATTTAATGTCTCTCAGCAGCAGGCTCCTCCCTCCACCACAGGCAAGTGTGGATGGGGATGGGCACAGAGGGGCTTTCAAATACTGCTTGTTGCCATGGTATCTGGCAATCCCCACAGTGCTCAGAGTGCAACCGTCCCACCTGCAGGCCTCTGGCTTGAAGCAGCAGCAGCGCTGGGTGCAGGTGGCAGGGTCAGGAACGTTCTCTGCCGCGACACGAATCCAGCACATCAACATTCGGGGGATAACTGGGGACCATGCATGCAGCAGAACGCTGTAGAGCACAAGAGGCAGACTCACACTCATCAACCTCAATGAGCTGTGTGCGTTATAAAGAGAGAGAAGGCCAGTGTTTTAGGGAGATGTGGGCATTTACGTAAGGAGGAAACTCACCAGAGCAATACTTTGAGATGCTTCTGGGTGAATAGATATGGAGTAAATGTCGCAGAGCGTGCGTGACAGTGGCAGATAGTTCTGGCCATGGTTAACTTTGGGTTGAGGGAGGCACGCAGGGTATATCAATTGCATCTGATTCCTTAAACTGACAGACCCCTGCTCCCCACCGAGATGCTCTCTGGCCAGGGGCTTTTCTCTCTCCTTCCCATCATAGCTGAATGTCTGCACCGCAGAGTCTAGACTTTCTGTCTCTGAGCTCTCAAATCTCACACATTCCGCAGCCCACTATCATCTGGTGTCTGGCTCCATCCTGAGCCAGAAGCAGCTGCTGCCAGGCCCCCCGACGACCCCCACACATGTGAGCACACACCACACACACACGCACACACACACACACACACGCACACACACACACACACACACACAGGTGTGTGCACACACAGCTTTAAGCCTAGAGAACATGAGTGAATGTATCTAGTTTCAGCAGAACTTATCAGTGTCCTTGCTTGTATCAGACTCTTGTGACTTGCCTCAGCCGGGCCAGCTGCTGTCCCTGTCTCAGCTCCTCTATGATGTGGTCTCCCCTTCCCCCGCCTCCCTTGGGGTGCCTCTGCCTCAGTGGTGAGGTCTTCAGCAAGCCTGGCCAGACGAGGCCCCAGCACCTACCCCTATAACCTGGACCTGCTATTTCACTGTGTGCCTGTGCGAGTGACGTGGCATGACTTGTGGGTGACGCTCTCGGAGCAGAGTAGAAGCAGCAGTGAGTGTCGAGAGACTCCCTTGGGGTTTCTGCAGTGGTGGCCCACGCCTCTGCCTGGCTGTGACGCTTCCCCTGTGAGGGTGAAGAGCTTTGCTCCTTGACCCATGCTGGCTTCCTACACTGCTGGCCGGTCTCCCCAAGTGTGCAAAGCACAGCAGTCGGTGGGTCCTGGGACTACACAGGGCCCGCCTCCTTTGGTCATCCCCCAGCTGATTCTGTGTGGTCTGTAAGGGGCCTGTTCTGTTGTCTTGGCCCAGAGTCTTCCTGGTCTCTTGAGCAGACTCTTTTTACATTTTATTTTGGTGTTAGTCTTTTTTTTAAAGTAAAAAAATAATGATTAAGTTTATTGTTGTAATTTAGATGTGCATACTGATTATATTTATCATAGAGAATTTATACCTATACATGGTCTATCTTTTCTCCCATTCCCCTCTCATTTCTTCAACCCCTCTTCCTCTTCTTATTTACAAAGCTTTTTAAAAATTTATTTACAAAGCTTTGTTTCCATTTTATCCTTTCTTTCTCATTTTTTTTTCTTGAAGACATCCTTGAAAGTTTTTATGCTGAGAAATGGTCCAGGCAAAGGGAACTATATACAAAAAGAGGGACATTTGTGACAGATCTGAAGAGTTAACAATTCAAGGGCCAGTCAGGAGGGAGAGCCAGGGTGGGATGAAGGGAGCAGAGAGGGCGCTAGGGGTGGAGATGGGAGATCCTGGCAGAAGCCACTCCGAGGGTCCCCGAGGAGGAAGAGTCCAAGGAGGAGCACCTGCCTCAGTATGTACCTGCGGAATATGGAAGAGGATGGCCTGTCTTATCCGCGATTGGGTGCTGCTTTTCCTCTTTTGTCTCCTGGGCTTTCAAGCTGTGACAAAGGAAGATGCCTTACCAGGCAGGCTGACTGGGCAGAATCTGAGGGTGGCCTCTGTCCAGCAGCCAGCAAGGCACAGAGGCCTCAGCACCAGGAGGCCTCCATTGGGGAAGCGAGTGCAGGAGCAGCTCACCTGCCACCCACTCTGAGGTGTCTGCAGCCTGTGGGAGCTACTGAGCCCACGGTGCCAGATTCCTCACTTAGGGCACCACAGGATGTTGTGAGCGCTGCTGTAAGCACCGAGTTTTGGGTCATTTGTTATGCAGCAGTAGATGAGCAACACAGACATCAGGGTTTATGCATGACACAGGCAAAATAATGTACCTGTGGCCAAATGCCCACCAGACAATGAGAACCATTCTCTTGGTTCCCCTGGTGCACTCAATGCAGATTTGTAGCTTTTCCAGCCTTTTCCTACCTAACGTGACCACATATGTGTTGGTATTTTCCAAGGTGGCTGCCTTGGTTTGCATGAGAACATTACCTAAAACTTGGGGAAAGATGCCTGTTTCCGCCTACTGAATTTGGTGGGCCTGTGACCCTGTACAGCCGATGCCATGTGTTTTCTGAGCTTGGCTCCCATCATGACTATTTTTGCCTTGAGCCGAGATATTCATCTGGGAAACCTGCCACCATGTTATGAGGAAGCCCAGGAGTCACTCAGGAGGTACTAGCTCAGGTCTCATCACGGGTGGGATGGTGAAGAATTTCAGGATGTTCCCAGCCTCAGCCTTTGAGACCCTCACCCTGGTTGAGCCTAAGTAGTATAGAAATAAGCTGCACCTGTGGGAAAGTGACGTGCCTCTTGACTTTGACCCGCTACGTCTTGGGTGGTTGGTTATGCTGCAGCAGATGGCTGAGCCATTTGCGTGTCTGCTTATCTGTGTGTCCATGGGGGCGTGCTGGCCCCTGACCCCCAAGGGGTCTGAAGGGCTAGGACTCCAGAAAGAAGGCATGCTGAGTCCTTGGGCCAGAAAGCCACAGGTGAGCAATGCCCCCGCCTCTGGCCCTTGAGGGGTGCACAGCCTCCTGGGCTACTTCTATACGGCTGTGCAAGGCTGCCTCACGGGAGAGTGGGGCTGGTCAGGAAGGGGCGTCGGGGGCATCTAGGGATGGTGACATTTGGCATCTCTCTTAAAGACTGTCTTCAGATTTATTTAGAATCCAGGCTGGGACCCTGAGGAAGCAAGGAAATGGAATGCAGGGTGGGGCCAGCACAGATCTCGCTCCTGCTAGGCCTGCGCTGTGCTGTCCTGGCTATGCTCAGCAGAACAGGCCTGCTGGCTCTGTCACTGGAGCAAGCAGGTTGCTGCTTCAGCAGCTTCCTCGGTCTTGCCCCTGAGTCTAGAGGCCTGTTACAGTCTTCCCTCCAAGCGCAGATGCAAGTGCCCCTGAGAACGGCCCTGAGAAGTGAGGCTTCATCGTCTGCTACATCCAGGGATGTTTCTGAGTGCTCTGCGCTGACATTTGTGACAACCTGGCCCTTGTTCAGACTCTAGCTTCTGGTTCTAAGACTATGCAACGCCCTGGACTTACTGTTGGCTGTCCCTTGACTTCCAGCACAGTGCACAGCAGGGAGCCACCAGGCAGCAGTGAGAAGGAATGAGGACACACAGCTGTTTTGATAAAATGGCAGAAAACTGAGGAGCCATTAGTGGGGGATGTCACAGGAAGTGCCATGGTAGGAGAGCAGGTCACGGAGGGCAGGGAGATGTGAGGTGAGGAAGCTCGGAGTGACGCATCTTGGGGACATAAGGAAGTGTATTTTCAGCTAACACATGGTGGGAGGTGACAGAAGAGCCTGACAACGAGGAGGACGTGCCTGGGTGGATGAGCTGGACCATGAATGCATACTGCTCAATGCAGGAGGCTAAACTCATTTTAAAGAAAGAAATCTACATTCATTCATGCAGGCATCCATTCATTCTGCAAACCATCGCTGAGAGCTCCGTGTGAAAATACTGCATTAGATACTGGGATTCCAGGTAAACAAATGCACCCTGGATTCTGCCTTCGCAGAGATGTCCTTGGAGAGTACTAGCTGTGGAAGAGTTAGCAAATAATAGCTCATTCAAATGCTGATTACTGTTAGGAGAAGAAAAATAGGGCTTGGGCTTGGCCGGGATTTCTATAAGCAAGGGACACTGTAATGGTTGACTGTATCAACTTGAGAACACTAAATTGGGTCAGCAGCCTGCACCCCGGGGTGTGGAGAACCTGCTGCAAAGCAGCTCTTCTTCTGGGTGGGACGAAGGGGAGACAGGCAGGACAGAGCTCCTTCTGATATTCAGAGGAGCTCCAGTGTGCGCCTTCGGCTTGCATGCCATCTCCTGGCTCCCCCCACAGACTCTTTGGCTTCTGCCATGGATCCTTTAGTCTCCTGGTAGACTCTTCAGCCTCCTCTACAGACCCATTGGCCTCCTGGTGTGCATTTGAACAGAAGATCGCCTTGTACTGAATGCTTTCGGCTCTGCACACTTTCCCGTTCAGCTCTGTGGCTGACCATCATAGGCCAATCTTGTAACTTCTTACAGATATGTGCTATATCTATCTATTTCTCCAGCAAGCCCTGACTGATGAAGGCAGCAAGGTGAAAGCTGGAGGGAGTGGCCGGTGTTGCTCTCTCTGTGGCCCTCCAGATGGACCACATACTGAGCTCCTTCACCACACATTCTTCACCTCCAGAGTAAGTATGGAGCCCTGGTGTTCAGCACTTTCAGTTGTAGGCAAGAGAAACAGGCTGCTGCATAGATAGCAAGTGATTTATTACAGATTTGGGAGCTTGCAGAATCCCTAGGAGAGTGAGGGAACGGGGGTTGGCAGTAGTGATGAAAGGAGGCAGTGACGAGAAGAAGCAGGTGTACCAGGACACACCATGGAGCGGCCCAGAGGAGGCCCCGGCCTGGGGGCTGAGTGCTGCCGTTGTCCCTGGACAGGTGGGCTGCAGCTACGGACTCCAGTCTTCTCAGGGTTTCTGCTGGGTAGCGGTGTTGGCCCCCACAAGCTGAGCCATCTCTGGATGTGTGATCCTGCATGTGGAAGCTCACTTGCTCTCTCAGCCAGCTGTTCAGGTAGATTTAATTGCTGTGAGCAACCACTGTCCCTGAGTGGCATTTTCACTCCATGTAAATTTGTGGCTGAGCAAGGCAGGCGCCAGTTGTTCATGGCCCTAGGCACATGGCATGGTGGGAGTGAGGTGGGCAGCGGATGGATGTGTCTGATTTTGCATTTTAAAACACACATTGCATACATTGAATGCAGAATTAGTTCCCCTATTAAGCTGAAACTGTTTTACCACATCAGAGTTATTCATTGATTATGTGGTAAAGAAAGCTCCTTCATACTGGGAAAGTGAACATTTCTGCAGGGCAGTTTGAGACTGCTTATCCAAGCTTGAAAATAAAGCCTTTGGCTTAGTGTTTCTCTGCTTAGGAATATAGCCCGAGGGCATCAGTAGGGATGAGGACACAAACTCAACATTAAAAATATAGGACCAAGCTGCAAATGTGCCGAAACCATAGTGGCCATTGGTTATGATGCCTGAGGTGGAAAAGTAGTCCAACAAACTCAGGCAGAAGACTTGGCTTCCTGCCCCTTCTCGGGTATGTAGGCTTCAGAAATGGCTCCATCCAGGGGTCTCACACAGGATCAAAATCTGTTGATAGATTCATGTTCTTCAGTGTTGCATTTTGTGTGTTTCTTGTGATCTAAGGTAGTATTTCTTTTCATGTTGAGAGACGTTTCCCAGGTTTACACTAAGCAGTGTGGACAATCTTTGTCCCATCATTCTAAGAAGTTCCAGGCACTCCGATTGGATGGGCAGGGTCACATGACCACCAGGACCTGCCCTGGCCAGAAGGCTGCCCCACCAGCTCATCTCTGACTGTGGGCTCTCCCTGCTGGCCAAGAGGAAGCTTCATGAAGTCAGATGTGATTTCTTTTTTTAAAAAAATGTATTTGCTATGGGGTCTTTTTACACAGCTGTTTCCAGTCTCCCCAGTTCTGGGATTACAGGTGTGTGCCACCAAGTCCGGTTTCGGTGACCCACTCAGTGCACCGAGGGGCAGGGCAGGCAGCGCATGTGGTGTGGGGATCGAACCCTAGTCCCTGCACTTGCCTAAGCAGGCACTTAGTCCACTGCACTACCTCACCAACCCTGAGACATGTGATTTCTAATCAAAACTGGGGATACTGCAGAAAGGCAGAAAGACTGTAGAAGATGAGATGAGTGTATAAGACAGGCAAAAACTAGCCTTGGGGTTTACAATAGAAGCCTCTTGACAAAGAGTTGATTTTTTTTTTTTTTTGGATTTGATATTTTATTTTTTAAAGAGAGTACAAATTAGAATTAAAACAGAAAAATTTAAAGTGATACAGAATTTCACTTAACAAAGTAATATGAATTTCATAGTATTTATTGTAATACATACTGTTGTCTTCAAACCAGTTATTCATTTTTATTTATTTATTTATTTCCATAAATTTATTGAGAAATAAATAGCAATGAGACAGTTTCAAATTAAATTGGTAGGACAGTTCCAATAATTAACACATTGCATACTGCCTTCTTAGTGGTTGTTTGTTGTACAAGATGCAGAAATGATATCCTATTTACAAACACAAATAGAACAAATCTCTCCATTCCTTGAATTAAGAGAATGTAACTATATATCTATCCTAACCACTTTGAATACACAGATACGAAATGGTCATTCATCTATATCCCCTTTTTTTGTTTAGTTCCATCATTTAAATATTATAGGTGTGTGAACTCAGCAAAATATTCCAAAATAGTCCAGTAGTCCATAATAGTATTGGGTTTTCCACTTGACTGGCAGTGTCAGAATTTGTGGACCTGAGTCCCCTACAGCTCAACATAACAACATGGCTTTATTTCTTGTACTCTGTTTTTATACTTTTCTGCTGGATGGTTAAGACCAAGATAAAACAAGACCTATGCAATGAGAATTGTAGCTTTTGGATCTGATAAGGTCAGTCAAATCCCCTCAGGATTTATCCTGAGATCTTGCACCTCAGATTGTAGATCCTTTGTCAGTGTCAGCCATGTGGATGAGTCACTGCCATTGCTTGGCCAATGTGCTCTCTGTGAAAGCCTGAGAGAATGTTTTCTCTCCGGGTGACTCTCCTAGGTATACTCTATATCATCAATCACTTTCCTCTTTGGCCCCATAATCTCCTTGATCAGAAAATTTGGACACAACTGAGTTACATGATGTTACAGTACAAGTTCTCATAAGTCCTGAGTCTTAATTGACCTTGGAAGGCTAGGACCAAAATGATGGCTTTTCTTGCGGCCCTCCTTTTTCTCTAATTTTGGTCTGCAAACTTAGGTTGTTAACCACCCAGAAGAGAAGCTTATTGTTATTGCCATATAACCTAGACTTTTGAACTTAACCTCCCTATCTGTCTGAATATCAGACATCTTAGGCATAACATGGAACAGGTATTTTTCATCAAGTATTGATATGTTAAACTTTAAGTCCCTATAGAATATGAAAAAATTAAACAAATGTATTTAAAAATAAGAATAAAGAATTATATATGTTTACACATAAGTCCAGAAATCTAGCCATATACAACATTGTTGCAGGACAGCCCTGCAACCCTCCTTTTCCTGTCTCCTGCCTCCATTCACCACCCCCTTCTTTTTTAAACCATCATCTACCCGAGAGACAGCATGGCAACAACCAGTGTGGCATGACAAGCAGCACATATTGAGAAGACCAGAATGACAGGCACTCCAAGCATGAACCTACTATTACAAATTGCCATCTTCAGTGCAGTTGCTAAGTTCACAGGGGTCAGTATATATAGTTAGTCAGAGTCAGAATCCTTCCAATTAACTGCTAGATTTGAAAAATCTTCTGAAGAGTCTCAGATCATTGCCTTAACCGTCTTGTACATATAACTGTGTGGCTTGACTTATTCATGTTTCCTAGCTCTTCTCTTTGCTCTCTCTTCATTATCTACTCCTCAAGTTCTTAACTTCCTTTTAATTGTATTATATCATTCTATTTCTTTTGAGTTCTTGTACTAGGAAAACTATACTATATTTACACATATGTGTCTGGTTTATTTAACTTATGAGTATATCCTCAAGTGGCATCCACTTAAATATAAAGTCTTCGAGTTTATCATTCATTATAGCTGAGTAATACTCCATTGTATAAAAGTACCACATCTTTTTCAACCATTCCTCAGGTGATGGGCATCTTGGTTGTTTCCAAGATTTGGCTATCACAAATTGTGCTGCTATAAACATAGGCACACATATATCCCTATGATCTGATGTTTTCAGATCCTGTGGGAAAATTCCCAGTAGAGGAATAGCTGGTTTAAATGGGATTTCCAGTCCAACTTTTCTAAGGAGTCTCCACACTGATTTCCATAACAGTTGCACCAGTCTACATTCCCACCAGCAGTGGAAAAGGGTTCCTTTTTCTCCACAGCCTCTCCAACATTTGCTGTTGGGTGATTTCTTTATGGGGTGAGATGACATCTCAATGTTGTTTTAATTTTCATTTCATGGATGGTTAGTGATGTGGAGCATTTTTTCATATATTTATTCGCTTCTTTAATTTCATCCTCTGAGAAGTGTGTGTTCATCTCGAATACCCATTTCTGGACTGGGTTTTTTAATTTTGGGGCTCTAGTGTTTTTTAGTTCTTTATAAATTCTAGAGAGCAGACCTTTATCTGAGTACTTATTTGTCAAGATATTTTCCAAATTTGTGGTTTGTCTTCTCACTTTGTTGGTAATTTCTTTTGACATGCAAAAACTTCTCAATAAGAGAAGGTCTCAGTTTTTAATTCTTTCGAGTATTTCCCATGCGATTTGATTTTTCTTCATGAACTCTTTGCCTACGCGTATGTCTTCAAGAGTTCCTCCTACTTTTTCTTCCAGGAGATTTAGTGTTTCTACTTTAACGTTTAAATCTTTAATCCATTTTGACATTAGCTTAGTGCATGGTGATAGACCTTGGTCAAGTTTGAGTTTTCGGCATGTAGAGAGCCAGTTTTTCCAGCACCACTTGTCATAGAGGCTATCTTTCTTCTAGTGAGTATGTTTGGCCCCTTTGTCAAAGATAAGTGGCTGAGTGTGTTTGTAGTGGCTTCAGCATCTTCTAATTTATTCCACTGATTCTCAGGTCTATTTTGTTGCCAGTACCATGCTGATTTTATCACAGTAGCTTGTAGTATAATTTCAAGTCAGGAATTGTAGTGCCTCCTGCCTTGTCTTTATTGCCCAGGATTGGATTTGCTATTCTAGGTCATTTCTGGTTCCAAATAAATTTTAGGAACTATTTTTTTAGGTCTGTGAGGTATGTTGGTGGTAGTTTGATAGAGATTGCATTAAACCTGTACAACAATTTTGGGAGTGTGGCCATCTTCACGATGTTGGTTCTTCCTGTCTAGGAGCAGGGAATATCTTTCCATTTTCTGAAATCCTCTATGATCTCTTTTTTCAGAGTACTGTAATTTTGCTTGAAAAGATCTTTGACTTCTTTAGTTAGACTAATTCCATGGTATTTCATTTTCCTTGGTGCTATTGTAGAAGGTATTCTTTCTATAATTTCTCTTTCAGTGTGTTTGTTTTCTGTGTTGAGAATGCTACTGACTTTTGGGTATTGACTTAATATTCTGCTATGCTACTCAATTTCTGTATTAATTCTAGTAGCTTGGTGGAGTTTTTTGGGTCTTCCAAGTAAAGTATCATGTCATCTGTAAATAATGATAATTTAACTTGTTCTTTACCTATTCTTATTCCTTTTATTTCTTTCTCTTGTCTAATGGCTGTAGCTAATGATTCCAGAACTATATTGAATAGGAGTGGTGAG
>NW_004524590.1:946950-964197 GCF_000260255.1 Octodon degus | reverse complement strand
TTCTGTGAGAGTAAAGATTCTCAAAGTAGTTATTGATAATCTTCTGAATCTCCACTGAATCTGTGGTAATTACACCCTTTTCATTCCTTATTGCTTGTATTTGAATTTTTTCTTTCCTCTTTTTGATGAGGTTAGCGAGGGGCTTATCTATTTTATTTACTCTTTCAAAGAACCAGCTTTTGTTTTGTTAATTCTTTGAACTGTTTTCCTTGCTTCAATTGAGTTCATTTCTGCTCTCATCTTTATAATTTCTTCCTGTGTTTGGGCTACGGGTTTGGTTTGCTCTTCATTTTCTAGCTGGTGGAGGTACAGCATTAGGGTGTTTATTTGTTCCCATTCTGTTTTCCTAATGTGTGAGTTCACAGCTATTAATTTCCCTCTGAGAACTGCTTTCATCTTATCCCACAAATTCCGATAAGTTGTGCTTGAATTTTCATTGAATTATAGGTGTTGTTGAATTTCTTGTTTAATTTCATCTGTGACCCATTGGTTGCTGAGTAGGGTGTCATTTAATTTCCATGTATTTAGGTTTTTTTTCTTGTTTCTTTTGTCATTTATTTCCAGTTTCATTGTACTGTGGTCAGATAATGTGCATTGGATAATTTCTGTTTTCTTGCATATACTTAAGCATGACCTATGGACCAGTATGTGGTCTGTTTTAGAAAATGACCCATGTGCAGCTGAGATAAATGTGAATTCAGCTGTGTTTGGGTGGAACACTCTGTATATGTCCACGAAGTCCATTTGTTTCAAACTCTGTTATTTCTTTGCTAATTTTTTGTCTGGTTGACCTATCTTTTGGGGATAAGGGGGTGTTAAAGTCTCTTGTTAAGATTGTGGCATTGAATATTAGATTTTTCATGTCCATTAAGATTTGCTTTATATAGTTGGGTGCTCCCATGTTTGGTGCATACATATTTATGAGTGTTACCTCTTCCTCTTTAATTTTTCCCCTAACCAGTATATAGTGGCCTTCTTTATTTCTTTTGATCATTCTTGGTTTGAAGTTGAGACTGTCTGAGAATAGGATTGCTACCCCTGCTTTTTTCTGAGATGCTGGGATGTGTAGTATTGTTTTCCATCTTTTCACTTTCAGCCCATGAATGTCTCTATGAGTTAAATGTGTTTCTTGTATACAGCATATTGTTGGATTTTGTTTCCTAATCCACGGTGCCAGTGTATTTCTCTTAATTGGAGAATTGAGCCCATTTACATTGATGGTTAGAATTGAGATGTATTGACTTACAATTGACATGTTATTTACCTGTTTTTTTTACTCCTTTTTCTCCTGTGATTAATTGTTTGCCCTATTTAGTGGGTTGCTTCTGATCTCATTTGTGGAGTTCTGATCATTTAGGTCCCTTTCTAGAACATCTTTCCGGAGACTGTGTAAGGTTGGCTTTGTCATCATGAAATTCTTTAGTTTTTCTTTGTCATGGAAGTATTTTACTTCTCCATCAAACTTGAAAGAGAGTTTTGCAGAGTATAGTTGTCTGGGCTGGAATTTGTTTTCATAGAGGACTTGAAGTACTTTGCTCCATGCTCTTCTTGTCTTGATGGTTTGTGAAGAGAAATCTGCGGTTATTCCGATGGGTTTTCCTTTAAATGTGATCTGTTTCTTTTCTCTAGTGACTTTTAGTATACTGTTCCTGTACTGATTTTCTAGGATCTTGATTATCATATGTCTTGGTGTGTTTTTAATTGGGTTGATGTTATTTGAAGTTCTATATACTTCAGTTACCTGAATGTCAGATTGTTTCCTTCGTATTATGGAAGTTTTCTGATATTACTTTTGCCCATTTTTTTTTAATGTAATTTGTATTGACTCCTTCTTTCTCATTGATATCTATTGGTCTCACATTGTTCATCTTTCCATTGTCTTGCAAGTGCTGAATTGCTTTTTCCTGCATCCTATTTGTTTTTAAGAGATCTTTTCTTACCTTTTCACTAGCTGCACCAGCATCTTCAAGATCTGAAATTCTGTCTTCACTTTCACTCGAATGGTTTTGCAAGCTTGTGATTGAGATTTTTAGTTCGTATATATCTGTTTAACTCTGCTTCATGCGATCTATTTCTTTCCTGTATTGCTCATTCAAGGAATCTGTCATTTTTCTAATCTCCTCTATTTTTTTCAATTGATGTCTTCTTTAGAAGCAATTATTAATTCTTTTACTGCAGTGTTTTTTTCAGATTGGGTTTCTTCCCTATGTTTCTGCATTTGATTCTTTACTTCTGATGCTATGAATTCAGTGAATTCTATTTTTTCTTTCAGAAAATAATGCCGCTCTGAGTTCTTCTATAACTTTCTGCTGTTGCTTATTTACCATCAATGCTATTAAGTCATACATTTCAGTTGAGTTAGTGTGCTCTGCACTTGTTCTGGGTGGGCACTGGGTTTCCTCCATATGTTTCTGCATTTGATTCTTTACCGCAAATGCTATTAATTCAGGGATTTCTTTTTTCATTTCCAATCTGAGCTCCTCTATACTTTTCTGCAGTTGTTTCTTATTTCAGAAGCTCTTGATTTCTTGATTTCAGCTGTGTGATTCCCAATTTGTTCTGTGTTAATGTCCTCTGCACTTGTTATGGGTGGGCTTGGGGTCTGAGATTGCATTTTGCTCCTTCTCTTCATTTTGTATAGCTCTGTCTTCTGACCTTTGTTGTAGAGCTTTGGTGCAGTTATAACCTTAGAACCTACTGAAATTCAGGTGCAGATCTATAAAGGTTGGATTTATCCAGCTGTGCCTGGCTTGGGTCTGGCTGCTGTGTTCAGTTCCTTCCTGCTTCTGCCCTTGGCGGTCAACCTGTTGTGCCCCTCTGGCAAGATGTTCTGCTTCTGGACTAGCTGGGTGGTTCTGTCCCCTATACTCTCTGCAGGGATTGCAGCTGCAAGGTTTCACCCCAGACCTGTATGCCAGGCCTGAGCTGAGTCTGGAGAGGACAAGTTGGAGTAGGGTAGAGAGGAAGCCCTCCCATACACTCACCGGGCCTGGGCTAGGGCTGGATCTGGGGGTCCTGAGAACGCGGCAGAAGTTCTCACTCACTGGATGGGTGGGGGAGGGGACTGTGGAGTGGTGGTGGTGGGGTTCCAAGGGGGTAAAAGTGGGTCTCACCCACACTGTGCCTGGGCTTGGACGGGACTGGTGACAAGGAGTTGATTGACTTTGTATTTTTCAGTAAGATAGAGAAATCATAATTATGCAAAATAAGTGAAGACAGTGGCATAGTGAGTACCCCTGCAGATCCTGGCCGGGCCACCTGCTTTCCCAGATCAGAGCCCAACCGACTGTGATGAGTTTGCGGCTAAGGAGAGCTTTCCCTATTGCCCTGGATACTGGAGGCCCACTTAGGACCAGGATGCAACCCCGCATGGAGGGTGTGGTGGGGAAGAGCAGAGAAGCAGAGACGGAGGAGCTTGAGTTAGTCCTGCTGACACTGCCTTTCCAGATGTTCCAGTTACAGAGACTAAGCATTTTTTATTTCAGCCTGTTTGAATTACATTTTCTGTGAACTGAACATGATGTGAATACTCATGAATTTGGGATCTAGCACTGGTAGTGCTCCTGGGAATAAGATCGGCCTGAAGGGAGAAAAGAGACTCTTCCCTGGCCTGAGGGCTATCTGGGATGCGGAGGGGTGGCAGCTGGGAAGAGGGAGCCAGCTCCACGGGAGGAACTGCGGACTCGGTCAAGCCCAGGACCAGGATGTGACGCCAGCTCATTCTGGGTGGCAGGAAAATCTGAGGACCTTGTTGCTTCATTATCCCAACTTCTAAAGCAAAGACACTGATAAAAGAGTGTAAGGTGAGTGTAGCATGAGCTCTAACAGATTGTCTGGTGCAAACCGTGCTGCACGCACCAGAGCCCAGAGTCGGAGCGGCGCTCCGCGGCACTGACTTCGAGCTGCACGCCCGGCGGGCTCGCTCCACTGACTGGCCCCCCAAGGCTCACCTCGCCTCAGGGCGGAGGCCAACTTCAGTCTTGAAAAACCGGGTTCAAGATAAGGCTTGTGTCAAGAGAAGTAGCTCCTGTAGACAAGACTGACCGTAGGACGGCAGGCGGGGCTGCTCGGAGGGCCTGGTCCCCGGTGGGGCCGTCCCGGTGCTGTTCCCACCTTGCACGTCGCACAGCACACCTTCAGGCTCCTTTGCTGCCTCCTTGTCTCCTGGGGCGGCTTCTGGCACCAGTGAGAGCGTGTTCTGTGCTGGAAGCGAAGCAGTCAAAGATGCCTCGGCCAGGAGGTGGCTGCCAGAGGGTGGGCAGTGCCAGTGGTGCAGGGGCCGGCCAGTCGTGCCAGGCTGAGATCTGGCTTCTCACTGCCACCAGGCACTGTCAAGAGGCGTGCCTGCCACCCTTGTCCCTCAGCTCCTTGTGAGCAGAGCCTCTCAGACCCAGATGGGCTCACTAGGGTGAACTGGGCTTATGTTACAATCTGACCATAAAACCGCACATTAGGAAAGGTATCTAATCAATTAGTTCCAATTAATTATGACCAGAATGTGTCTCCAGCTCTGGGATGTGGTTTGTTTCCCACTGGCCATAATTAGAGAAGTTTAGTGACCATATAAAAATAAAAATGTCTACGTGTGAGGGAACTGTGGGTCAGAGAATTGGACAAAATGAGTGGCTAAAATTAGTGTTAAATGACAGCTCAAATGCCGCAACCACTTCCTGTAGACAAAGAAACAGCTTCCTCGATGGGCTGAACCCACCTCCGGGACAGGGACCTGGGTGCGCAGACTTCCCTGCCTGCGGCCTGCCTTCCCTGCTCCTCATCCTTGTCCAGAGCTCTTCTGAGGGGTGGGGCGGGGTTGGCTGGGTATGGCAGGACCGTGCACCCCGGAAGGCTCTGGCCACAGAGGGGCTGCACCCCTGGGTGAGTACCTGGGCTAGCAGCATGTCCAGGACAAGGAAGCCAGATCCCCACTAGGTGAAGCTTGGGGCTCTAAGGGAATGTCAGTATTGAAGGCATTTGTCACTCCCTCTTTGGCCTTTATGTTGGTCACTTTCATTAGTTAGTCACTTTCATGTCCTTGCAGTTTTATATTCTGTTTTTTATGCATTTAGTACAGGGGATACAAGGTCTACAGGGTCTCACTACACAGACTGGACTTGTAGTGATCCTACTTTCAGCCTCCTAAGCACTGGGATTACAGGGTGCACCACGGTGCCCAGTCTCAATGGCCATCTCAGTATGCCCCGGGGGTGGGGCCCGCACAGCAGGCCTGGGATTGAACCCTGGCCACTGAGGTCTGCCTAGGCAGGCGCTTTAGTCTGCTGAGCTATCAGGCCTGCCCATCACTGTAGTTTAGTACCTGAGATATTCACTTATACCTAAAAGACATTTGCTGTGGAGTTTCCTGGCCAAGTTCTGGTGGGCTCGTGGCTCTGGGTCTCTGCAAGGTGAGTTGGAAGCAGAGGCTAGAGCTCCTCGGAAGTACACGGCTCACATCAGCGTGGCCAGGGCCCCACAGCACCTTCTGAGGGCCCGCCTTAGGGAGCTGAGGGCCTCCCAGCAGGCCCACCTCCTAACTGGCCCCCCACCTTGAGACAGCCCACCCTGAGAACCAAGCCTCTTCTTTGGGGGACAAGCAAGGTCTCTACTTAGCAATCTCCCTATCTGCATGGTAGAAAAGCAACTTTTTCTCCACTGAGCTTTTTCATGGATGGATTACACCTGGCCACCCCTGTGATGGTTGAGGATGAGCTGCCAGCGTGGACACCAGAGACGTGGGGAAAGAGATGGACAGCAGTGGATGCATGGCTGGTGGGTGGGTGGGTGCAGCGGGCTGGGACCCAGGAAACGGGTTAGCGAGTCCTGCTGCTCTCTAGCCAGGTGACCTCAGAGAAACCCAGCCCTCTGACACTGTCTGCCCATCTGTGCAGTGGGGCAGGCCCTGACCCTGGCACGGCAGTCCTGGCATCAAAGGGACAGTGAGTGGTACCCACATGCAGCAGAGTGCCTGGCAGGACACATGCAGAAGTGCAGCAGGTGGGAGCCTTTGGTGTGACTGCCGCTGTGGAGCAGGGTCAAGAAGTCTCTGCACTTGACAGAGAATCTGTTCTGAGCAGGAAAGTTTCTCCCTCTTTCTTCTTTGCAAAGAGAGCTGCAGGAGGCCACGGTTTCTGTGCTGAACTGCTACTGGCATGGCAGGTGCTCAGGGGCCCTGGGGGCCAGAGGGCGGAGCTTGACCAGCACAGCTCTGCGTTTGGAGGAGCCCAAGGGAGGGTGGGAGTAGAGCTGAGGGTTACGAAGGACTCTGGGCAGGGCTAGGCCTCCTCTGCCTTGGGGAGGCCATCTGGGACCCTGCGATGTGGGTGTCACAGGTAGCAAAGGTCGGCGACAGCCCAGTTAGACCCTTCAGTCAGCCCCACTGTCAGCCCTGTCTCGGATCTTCTTGTGCCATGCACATGGACCTAAAACAGGATCCACCCAGTGTAGGAGCAGCTGTCTGGATTCATTCTTCTGTTACTGTAGAAAGCCTTGAATTTAAGCTGGGCCAGTAGGGCATGCGCATGCCTGTAAATCAAGTAGGAGGAGGTAGAAGGATTGAGTTTGAGTCCAGTCTGCATGGTTTAGTGAGGCCTTGTTTCAAGAGAATAAAGTCAAATGAAATCAAAATAGGAAGGGCTGGGGATATAGTTCAGTGCAAAGGCTCTCGTTTAACTCCACAGTAACATGCCAAGCAATCCTTAGTGATCACCGCTTCCAAGCTGTTCCGGGACAGGATCGTTAGTAGATGCTGCTCACAAAGCTAATCATAAAGCATTCTCCAATCGCACGAGTCCAGGAGCTTCTCAGGAAACCCCTGTCCAATAAAGACTCTGCGAGGTCCTGTTGACCTTGGCTCAGTCTGGTGTGGCCCTTCCTCTGTGTGGGGCTAGAGGACACTGAGATTAGTAACAGCCTCCACGGGAATGTCTGAGGCCAGACCCCACCCTCTGGCCCAGCCTGGTTCTGCAGACAGGACCTAGCCTGCCCCTGCCCTGCGCAGGTCCTGGCAGCTGCAGCAGGAGCACCGGTGTGCTCCTTCCTCAGTGATCTCTCCAGGGCCTTGCTTTGGGACCCTTGGGACCCTTTGGGACCCAAGTGGGAAGTTTTTCACAGCAGGAGCACCATTGCAGCCTTGTCTTGTGTGCTGCCTCTTCTGCTCAGTTCTGCTCCATCACTATGTTATCTACTGTGTGGGTGAGTGCCAGGTCTGGGTCTGCATGTGACAGACAGCAGAAGCCGTCCCAGGGGCCAGGTGAGGGGGACCCCTGAGTCTCCACACTCCCAGACTGGGCCGCTGCTGTGTGCTCCCCAGTGCTCAGCTCTGTGCCTAACACAGGGCCTCGTCCTAAGTTCCCCAAAGTGTGTCCAATTGGGCTCTCAATGGTGGCCTTGCTCCCCACAGGCCAATTGCCTTGGCTTACCTTGGGGTTCACTACTGTGACCCCCATGTTTGTTTGTGGTTTTTGTTTTTTGGTACTAGTGTTTGAACCTAGGGATGCCCAACTACTGAACTGCACACACCACCCTTTTTAATTTTGTATTTTGAGGCAGGGTTTCTCTGAGGAGCCTTGAGCTTTCAGTCCTTTCCTAGAGCTGGGATGACGGGCACGCACCACGGTGCTCTTCCTGTCCTTTCCAGCCTTGTATTTACGTTGTCTTTGTGCGTGGGAGTTTGTGCACCACTTCTGTCTGTCTGGAGCAAGTGATGGTAGAGAGGGGTGGAGGTAGATTTCAGCTTCTGTTCTGACCCCAGATTGCGGGGATCCTCACATTTGCTTTTGGTTCCCTTGGCTGCGTGTTCTTCCTGCCATTCATGAGGCTGTTTCTTTCTGCCTAGAACTTTTTGCGCTATTGAAGATGAGCTCTGAGCCCTGAGAGGGGCAGTCTTGTGGCACTTGCCTGCTGCTCGGGGCAGTGCTGACACAGGCAGGCGGATTGCTGTGCTCTGGGCAGGTGCTGGGGGACCCGGTAACACCTTCCTCAGTGATCTCTCCAGGGGCTTGCTTTGGGACCCCAAGTGGGAAGTTTTTCACAGCAATCCAAATTTTTATTTCACAAGTTTATTTCAACTGTAGTCCTTGGGCCTCCACCCTGCTGGCAGGTCTGTGGCCTTTGGACTTGTTAATCCCCAGTCTCAGGAGCCAGTTCCTTACAATAAGACTCTGTCTCCTTCCTTTGTGTCACTGCCCTTCTGTCTCCCCGTGTCTCTGTGGCTTACACTGCTGTCTGCAGGTGCTGCTCTCCACACATGCGCAGCCTGTTGTCCGCTTCTCTGGGAAGCGTGGCTCTGTGGAGGTGGTGGGAGGATGGGCCGTGCGCGGAGGCAGTACATGCAGGGCTTGGAGACAGGCGGGCTTTCCAAGGAAACTAAAAGATAAATAGCCAAAAGAGGACATAGAGTGAAGGAGAAAGGTGAGGAGGAGGGCAGGGTGGACAGTCCAGCCTGGAGGTCAGGGCTAGTCAGCTTCCCTG
Organism: Octodon degus; assembly: GCF_000260255.1. Classification (NCBI taxonomy): domain Eukaryota; kingdom Metazoa; phylum Chordata; class Mammalia; order Rodentia; family Octodontidae; genus Octodon; species Octodon degus. The sequence goes on along the minus strand of NW_004524590.1, from coordinate 955,731 downwards.
GTGCCTTGAGCCCTTGCAGGTCCTTTGTTCCAAAGTAGAGCCAAAAGCCCCAGAAAGTTTAAGTAGAGGGGTCTCCTGCTCAGATTGTGATTCTGAAAGCTTACTTCAGAGTGGGAACCAGACATCAGGCTGGGCCCAGAGGGCAGGTGGGCCTGACTGCAGACCAGGCTGGTGATGTGGGGATGGAGGGTGCTGGGCTGGGCAGGCGTGGGCTCAGGACACTCTTCCTCAGTGGCTCCCAGTCCCAGTCCACTGGGCTTTCCATCCACCTCTTCCCATGTCCATGCCACGCCTCACCTGGCTCGCACCTGTTTCGGGGTGCTGCGTGCCACCTGGTGCCGTCCGTGCCACTCATTTCCTATCACAGCACATTCTCTTGCAAATCTGGTCTGCTCAGGGGATTGCGCTTGCTGGGTGACAGTCAGGAGGAGTGTCCTCCTCCCCAGGGTGCTCTGGCCCAGGGTCTGCCCTTTTTCATTGTACGTTGGCATCTCAATGAGAAACCTCCTGTTGCCTGCTGAAAACATGCACTCTGATTTCAATAGAAATTGGGACTCCATGGCAGGCTGCCAGGCTGACCAGCAGGCTGCTCACTTCCCCAGCTCTGCTGCCCCGGCTCCATCTTCTTCTGGTTCCTTCAGGCTTGGAGGCTGGGGAGAGGTCAGAGGCAGGAGACCCAGGGCTCAGTGCTGGGTCATAGCGTGCAGCCTCGCTCCTGTGTGGGACTCAGGGATTATCTCTGGACCTGGAAGGGCCCTCTTTGCTTCCCTGCCTTAGCAGACCACCTCAGGGGCTTCACCTGAGGAAGCAGCCCCTGCAGAAGGAGTCAGTGAATGCACAGGGCCCAGACCACCGGGAGCTGCATGGGCATCATCACAACTTCGTTGCCCAGGAAAATCTCAGCTTTCTGGCTCCAGTGGAGCCAGGCCTGTCCTCACCTTCATGTGGCTCCTATCTTCCCTTCTTCAGAACCCAGGAGACACCTGTCCCACACTCCCAAGGACCACGGGGAGTTCTCTGAAGAAGCATGGGGAGGACCAGGAGCCTTGGACTCAGCCTTCCTGCAGTCAGAGCATGGCGTCCACACCCCAGACAGACCCACTCTTCAAAAGTACTCTCTGGGCCTTTCCTTGTGCTGGGCTTGAGGTAGGGAGGGGTCCCGCTGTTCTTTAAGGTGAACTTCACCTGTAAGAGAAACTCAGGCTTCTGTCTCCTCCAGCTCAGAGGTGGGAGGCAGGTGGAGCACGGAGAATGGAGGCCAGCCAGGGTTAAGTGTGCAATGTGCCCAGGACGTGCTGCCCACTGGCCTCAGCACAAGAAGTTTGCCAAATGTCTGGAAAACCAGGACCAAGACTATTGCAAATAATTCTAAAATTTTGCTTTCTTTGAGAATTATGAATCTTAGACAAATATTTGTTCGTCTCTGTCTGTGGTCACAAGAGCAGACCTGGCTCAGAACACATGGTCGTACTGTTTGAATGACCAAATGCACATGGCCAGTATGAAGAGGGACAGCAGGAGGGGCCACACGCAGCTTCTACTGAGCCCTGGATCATGGCCATTGTGCACTGCGCTTTGACAGCTCCTGCAGACCAGGGTGGGCAGCAACCTGCTGTCATCTGGAGGCAGAGGGAGTGGCCCCACTTCTGCGATCTGCATGACAAACCACGATTCTGTGACTTGAAGTCTCGACTGTGTTTCCTTCAAGCTAGAGCTGAACAATGCTTTTATATGCTGTCTTTTGTTTGTGTCATATAGCTACAACCTCATGAGCCGATCCATCTGTCTGGGGCCTTGCAGCCTGTGGCTAATTAGGCAGGGGTGGTCTCGGTGGTGAGTCCACAAATCCTGCGGTGTGCTGTGGTCTTTGTGTCTTTCCAGCCTCTGTCAGATCGCTGCATGGGCTGGCTTGCTGTGTTGTTTCTCGGGATCTGTTTTTAAATAAAGGACCTTGTTCCTGCTGCAGCTCGTCCTGCTGCATCCTGACCCTGGAGAAGAGCCAGAAGCGTGCCTTAGACACCTTCCAACGCTCTTGGCTCCAATTTGGTGATGGGAGGACTCCTGGCTCCTGGAAGAGGTGCAGTGAGGATAAGACTGAGGGCATTGTCCAGACCAGTGAAGTCTGAGATTTTGCCCTGCTTATCTGCTAAGCAGTTAGATTCACAGAGGTTGACAGAAGAGAACCGGACTCGTAGATCAGAGGTGAAATACTGTATTTCTCACAGTGAAAGCGAGCAGTCAGAGCGTGAGTATACTTTTGCCGGCTTCCTTGCCCCAGTCCTACTGCGGCAGGGCTGTAGTCCTCAGCTTATGCTGCGTACACGGTGAGTGTGTGCTGCTGTGGACGAGCACAGGCCACGGGCCGCTGCTCCTTGCAAGCAGCGAGCAGGGCAGCGAGCGCCAGCTGCACAGCGCCGTGGCTCCAGGAGCTTCTCAGTTTCCAGGGACAGCCAGGGTGCCGTCTGGCACGCTCAGCATGACCGTGCAGGGAGGGGCTCCAGGCCTGTGGCACTGGCACTTCCAATAGGCTCTATTGTGTCTGTCCCCACATTTGTAACTTCAGTAATCTCCCAAGGACACTCTGGCTTCTCAGCCTTATTTTGGGGAGGCTTCGCTGAACTAAGAGTCTGAAACATGGATGCTGCTGCCCCGACCTCTTGGCTGAGGGTTGTCAGAACTGACCCTACACCTCTGAGGTTATACGTTCCCTCGTCCATGTTTCTGCACAATCCCATGAGTTTTGTTGTGGTAAAATTAGTGTCCTGCAATCTTTTTGATGTGCTGTCTTACTAGTTTTACTTTTCTTTTCTTTTTTATTTATTTATTTTTATGTATTTAGTACAGGGTGTACAGTGCCTGCAGGATCTCATTACGTAGATCAGACTCGTATGATCCTCCTGTTCCAGCCTCCCAAGTGCTGGGATTACAGGCGCATGCCACCACGCCCAGTCTCAACGGCCATCTCAGTGTGCCCTGGGGGTGGGGCCGGCACGGCACGCCTGGGGATCGAGTAGTTTTGCTCTTAAAACTAAACCTGCGATGATAGGACTCTTGCAGGAAACAGGGGAGAGGCAGTTTGGGGCAGGAGAACTGGCTTGCTTCTTTCTAGCAAGCTCACTGAAGAACAAGCAAGAAAGGTAGGCGATGGCACAGAGAACCATGAGGCCACCTGCAGTTCCCAGGGCATGGATGAGGGCAGGAGCTGCTGGCCCCCGCAGGGCTCACCTGGGCCCGTGTCCTAGCACGGCTGGCGCGATACAGCAAAACTTGGGTGATACGCCTGCTTTCCCTTGTATCCCACTACATGCAGAGCGAATCATCTGCCCTGCCTAAGGCTGAGGCTCACTGTGCTGCCATCCCAGCCCAGCTTTGTTACAATCTGGCTCTGGTTCTGTTGGATTTCCTTGTGCTTTTAACCTAGAACCCTCCATTTGTAAAAGTCCCTTCTGAAGAAGACATCTGTCAGCCACCACTCCAGCCCACACGAGTTCCCCACTAGTCACCTTCCAGAGCCAACTGTGTTCATGTCACTGATCCACATGGAGGCACAGACAGGTTTCTTATTACCCACCTAAGCCGTGCCTGGGCCCTTGCTCACCGCTGGACCAAGCTGGCCTTCACGCGGAGTGGTTGTATGGGCTGCCTCTTCCTGGCCCACAGTGTGCTGGCTCCGCCTCGCTTCCTTGCTTCTGCTTGTCCCCATCCCTGCCTGTGGCTGTGGCTAGTGCCTTAGCCCTGACACCCTGAACACGGTGGCGCATGGCACTCAGCCGCTGCCAGGCAGGTGTCGGTGTCTGGTACTGCTCACCCCGCTCACTTGGCTAGCAGGGACTCTACGGGCTCTGCAGTGGACAGTGGAGCGGAAGGCAGGCCTTGCCCTCCTGAGCTTAGTCGTGGAGAGAGGATGGCGCCGACAGGCTGACTAGAAAAATGATCGCTTGGGACTCCTTGTTTCCTTCCCCTGCCACCTCTTGCTGTACGTCTAGACTGCTCTTGGAGAGAACCTCTGCAGGCACCCCTCAGCCTTGTCTGTTGTGATGAAGTTTGATGCCACTGGGTTTTGGTTTTTACCCCGTGGCCTCCACTAGAGCAACTGAACCTGGACATCATGCCCGGGGAACTTAGGCCCTGAGAGCTGACCAGGCCCCTGGATACCTTCTGTGCACTGAGCATGTGGAAAGACACTGGAATATAAATTAGAAAATTGAAATCTTACTCCTACATCTACTCTGTTAACTGTGTGACTTGGAACAAGTTGCTCAGTCGATTCTGTGTCTCTCTTTTCTCGTCTGAAAAATGGAGACACTGATGTCTTCTGTAAATACATCTTGGGGAACCCAGCTAGAGTGTAAAGATGTGCGCACATGGTCATCTTGTCTTGTCACTGTTTAGCTTTCAAAAAGCAAATGGTGATGGTTCAGGGGTTGATGAGCTTGGCCTCGGCTGCGTGGCTTTGCCTTGTGGACCGAGTGCAGGGACTTGCTTCGCCATTTGCACATTGAGGATGATTTCTAAAGCTAATCACTGGGGAGACCAAGCACTGGGAAGAACCGTGGGGAACAGGAGAAAAAGGACTAAGGACTGCCATGTTTCACAGCAGACTTTCTACCAGAGTTGGAAGATTGAGTGCGTAGCTTTTGTTTGGGTTTTTTTTTTTTTGGTGGTCCTGGGGATCAAACGCAGGACCATGTGCTTGGCAGGCAGGCAGGCGCTATGCCGCTGAGCTATCGCCCCAGCCCTGTGTGCATAGCTTTTAAATCTCACTGGTTATTTACTTTTCTTTGTGTTTTAATAGAGGCGTGGTAAACTGGAGTTAAATTTTCTTCTCCCTTCAGAGTAGAATTAAAATAAATGGCCTAAAGAAGTAAAGAGTTTTGAGATGCATGTAGCAGGGACAGCACCGCTGAACTGAGGCGGGGGCTTCTGTCTGGGGACTGCGCGGAGAATCTTGAAGAAACTATTTTCCCCCAGTGCGCATTCAGAGTGAACGGCAGAACTATTTTTATGACTAGTCCTGATGGTCTAAGGGAGCTGACCACTGTAACTGTTTACCTGTGAATGAGGAGATATCATGCTTTTATATTCATTCCTTGCATTTAAAGCAGATGGGAGCTTAAGAAACTACGTGAGCTTAGAACTAGTCAAGCAGTTTAGAACCACCCAAAGGCCTGTGCTAACAAGCATGGCTGAAGGCGAAGCAGTCCACTCTGTCGCAGTGTGCGTAGTTTGCTGACACAGTCCCAGCATTCCATGTGCACGTGTGTTACAGTTCTACACTTTATTACATCTGCTTCCACGTGAAATCTACTTGTGACAAATTTGTGCTGCTCTTAATGTATGCAACACACCTGACGTCACTATTTTATCCTTGTATATAGAGAGAAGTTTGGCATGGATATGTATACAGTCTTTGCTATTTTAGGTTTATAAACTCTTAAAAATTTCATCCTTTTGACAAAATAGTGGTGTATGTGATTAGTAAATCATAAATCCTGTGGTGTATGGGAGTGTAATTTAAAGGTTTAATTATGCTATATTTTCTTTTAAGACATTCATTTAGTAATTTTATATTTGGGGCAATCAAAAATTTAATTTTATTTGACTGGCTTTACTGCCTTGCTGTAATTAAATATTCCATACTATATCTGTATTAAAAATAACATTGCTGATTTTCTGGTAAAAAAAAAAAAAAAAAAAAAAAAAAAAAAAAAAAAAAAAAAAAGAGCCAGTGGCAGGTACTTTAGCACTGTGGCAGTGGACAGCTCCGCTGTGGGTCTGTGTGTCTCACCATCTGTGAAGAGTCTGGCTTAGTGTGACCCTAAGTCAGACATCTGGCTTTATCACAGACTGGGACTCTGAACCTTGTCAAGCCTTGCTTTTTCCCACTGCTGGGATAAAGAGAACTACTCCAGCAGGACAGAGCCATAGCGAGGTTGAGGAGCAACGAGGCTCCCAGCTCTGCCACGGCGCACAGAGCAGACGCCAGCTCTGCCTTGCGGCCTGCTAAGGATTCTGCACCTCCCCACCTGAGCCTTCACTAGGAAACGTCATTTTCCACTTTCCTCCTCGAGGTGCCTGAGAGCGAGGCAGGGGTAAGCCAGCCTGCTGCCTGGCTGCTCCCCGAGCTGGGGCGCCACTTGTTTCCCAGCGTGACCCTTATCTCGAGGATAATTCTGCGTCGTGAATAAGACAGTAAACAGCGACACTGGTAAACAGATGACTGAGTGGTGAAAGATGTTTCCTGTAAAGCATTCTGAATACGGTATTTATGGACTCAAGTTGCTACTAGGCTATTTATAGGCTGGATGCAAGTGTAAAGCAATGGTGCAGACTTCCAGAAATACCCTTTAAATTGGACTGCGCGCCGTGCTCAGGCCTGCTGCTCTTTCCTCTGGAGATGCTCTCCAGCACGTCGTTTGTGAGGACGTCTCTCAGACGAGCAGAAAACAGGGTGAACACGCGTCTCTGCTTTTGGCTACAGGGCTATTCTTCTTGCTTGGCATCGCCGTGCTTCCCTCCCGGGCCCATCTAGAGGGGGAGATGCATGGTCGGATTTTTTTCTTCTCTTCTTGTTGCTTGGCATGTGGAGATTACTGTGTGGGATGTGGCTGGAAACCGTAAGAAAAGACTTAGAACTCGTCTGGTGTAACGTCCTACGGGTCTCTTGCCTTCAGGCTGCGTGGTCTGGAAGCAGCACAGGCTTTGCTCGGGCTACCAGAGCCTCTGGGCAAACTCGTTTCTGGTCTAGAGCCTCTCGGTGGGCCCGCTGGCCAGAGCCAGCCCACGGAGGGCGCGCCGTGCCTTGAGGCTGACCTCTCGGTAGACGCGTGTGTACGCGGAGAGTGAAGCAGTGCAGTGCGGCCTGGGCGGCGGGCGAGGAAGCGCAGACTCTTCAGGGCGCGGAGCCAAGTGGCTCTGCCTGTCCGCATTAGGTTTCCTCAGGTCATTGGTTTTGGGGGGCGTGAAGAATATGCGTGGAGTTTTCTGCTAAAACGGTGCGATAGGTAACTGATTGTACGCAAGAGGTGCTCAGCTAAGTGGGATCAGCATTTTGAGTATGGCTGAAAGGACTTACTTAAGACTGGAGGACTCCGCCCTACCCCAGTCCAGGCAGGTTTTGTCTCCTGAATGGGGTAAAGGGAAGTCTAAAAGGGAAAGCTCCCTTCTGGTTCTTTGGAGGAACACAGTCTTGGCCTTCACCTTGAACACTGTCTTCCGCCTTCCAGTGCAGATTCTTAGGTCTCATGGACCAGGCCGAATGGGCACCTACAGTGGGTACCAGGCCTTCAGACCCCCAGTGCCCCATCTCTGCACTCTTCCGTGCCTGACTCTGTGGGCTCCCTCTGTAAGTTAACCTTGTAAATTCTCATATATTTGTGTATCTTGCATTAAATCTGCTTTCAGTAAGTACTGACTGATACAAGTGGAAATAGCCAAAGCATTCAAGCATTTAGAAAAAACTGGGTGAATATAAGTTAATGTAAGCATTTTGGAAAGTCAGCTGTGTCAACCATTGAGCAATAGCTCTTTTTTTTTTTTTTTTTTTTTTTTTTGACATGTCATAAATATTTTCTGGCTATGGAAGTTCAGATGAGAATGAGTGAACACATCCCATGAGTCAAGTTGTGCTGTGAGCCTTCCATGGTGCATCCCAAACTCAGCCTCAATGAGCAGTACCATAAGCCTGTATCAGAGGGGTGTTTGCAGAAGAAACGTTCAGACTTTTGATCATGTGACTTGCAGAATCATACTTGGACATGCGTTCTTTGATGATGACTGCTTTGGCTGTTCTTGTTCACCTATTAACAGCACAGCTTTGCTCTGGTTAGCAATGGTTCCCATTGGAAAGTCAGTCCTCACCTTGTCAACATTTGACAACAGAATGGAGCTCTACTGGGGAAAGGTATCAGATGGCTACACATGCTCCTGGGGACACGTGCTCCAGTGCATCCAGGTCCCTGGCAATCCTGGTTCTAAAGTGATCAGAAGATTATGAGCAGCAGGATTGGAAAGTCCCTGGGCATTCAAGGTTCTTCCAGAAACATTAATATTAAAAGGCAATTATATGGTCGGCTGCAGAAAGGATCAGTTTTACTTTTCCATTTGCTTCTTCTGGAGCCGCCGCTGCCACTGCCACTGCCGCCGCAACTGATGAACTCTTGCCTGAGTCCGTGCTGGGCTCATCCTCTGGCTTCTGGTCACTCAGGGTGCAGAGTGCCCACAGCTCCCAAAGAGCTTGTCACGGGCCGGGGGGGGGGAGGGGCACAAGGAGGCGGAAAGTGGGGCTGAGTAGCTCATATTTTGGCATCAGTGTTTCAATTTATAGACATACTTTCACATAGACTACCCAAGTGTGGCCATGGTTGTGTGCCTACGATACTACCAGCACTGCTCTTGTGTGTGTGTATTGCGAGTGTGCAGTGAGCGTGGCTGTCAGAAAGAGAGCAAAGGCATATTTGGGATCAAGGAAATCATTCAGCAAACACAGAGCCATTAAGAGACAATTGCGTAACAGTTAAAGGTTAACCTTCTTTGCGATTGCATAAAATGGTGTTCACGATAAACTATTGATTTCATAAGAAAGATGAAAAATTAAACATCATGAGTATGAAGAAACTGGAAAATATATGACTAAAGCATTTAAAATAGGAAAAATTAAAATATTTATGGACTTAGGGGAATGTTCTAGCTCAATATTAGTGAGCGCAACAAAAATGTTAATTAGCAATTACATGTCACCTATTAAATGGACACAGGTTTAGAAAACAACAATAAAAACAG
>NW_004524590.1:896275-946850 GCF_000260255.1 Octodon degus | reverse complement strand
TTTTTTTTTTTTTTTTAATGTTGGGCACCAACTAAAGAAAGCTTGTAATTGGGGCCCCTGCCTAGTGCCCCAAGAACAAAACTCAAGAGCATCTCTCCCTCTCCTAAGTCTGTAAGGTACCCAGGATTCTGCACAACACAACTTAAACTGAAGCCTCCCTCCCTCGGTTACCACAAATCCACCTCTGACCCTTGTTTCTACCTGGTGATTTCCCTTGCACTCCAGGCACCCATCTCTAAGGCCTACCTGAAGGCTGGCGACCTCTGCCAGGAAGTCTTGTTTCACAAACCCCATGCAACTCCTCTCATTTCCTCTGGTAGCACTTTACACATTTCACTTTTCAGCATAATTAAGCTGCATGGTCAAGAAGTCAACACTTTTTGACTTGATGTCTTACTCTATGACAAGTGTGGGTGCTTGGTGGTGGTGGATGTAAGCATAAACAAGCTCAGCCCTCTTCCAGTGGGGGAGACAGACAACAAAGACATAAATAGCTAAATCATAGGATTCCAAATTATTCTGGGTGATCTGAAAAAACAGCCATAAGCAGTGAAGAAGAGACTGGGGGCAGGGGTTGAGACTGTCTTAGCAGGCCTCTTTGAGTCAATGATTTTGAGAGCAGTCTACAGCTCAAGGAAAGCCACCATGACATACAGAAGAAAAGCATCCAGGCAAAAGAAAAAGCAGGTGCAAATAGACTGCGGCATAAAGGCCAGGATAGAAAATTCTCCTGGCTTGAGGGGAGTTATCAAAGATCAGGATAAACACTGATGAGATCAAAGATGTTACCAGAGGCCAGGCCACATTGGACCTAATAAGGTGTATGAAAGAATTTGGATTTTACTCAAAATATCTAAATTTGAGTAAGTGATAAGAAACTGGCTGAAGAATTTCCAGTAGCACCTAAATGAGGTTTTTAAAAATCATTTATTTGTATATTTTTTTAAAAAATTTATTTGGTACAGGGTCTTGCTACACAGCTCGGACTCATAATGATCCTCCTGTCTCAGCCTCCCCAGCTTCGGGATTATAGGCATGCACCCACCACTCCCAATCTCGGTGGCTGGCATGCATGCCTGAGGTTCTGGGGCTGGCACAGTATGTGGTACCAGGGACTGAACCCAGGTCCTTACGCTTGCCAGGCAGGCACTTAGACTGCCAAGCTATCTCCCCAGCCCTAAATGACATTTTTAAAGACTACTCTGATGCACAACAAATTTTATGGGAAAGGGAAGGACAGAGGACCATCTAAAAGGTCCTGTCATAGTCCTTGAGAGGAGACTGGCTTGGACTGGGGAGGTGATGAGATGGAGGGAAGCAGATGGTTCTGTATATACTCTGGAGCTTAGAGTCAAAGGGCTATTTTGGAGCTGGTTTTCTCATCCTCTCTTAATCTCAAAAGAATAAACCCCTTCCCTGATTATTTGCATGATCTTACACTCAGTAGGAAGTGGAGATATATATATATATATCTAGAAAAAGAAGAATGAACTAAGCCCAAAGAAAAGAAAAAGAAAGAAATTTTGAGAAAGATATAACAAAGATTAGGGCAGCAACAAAATATAAACTAGAAAATTTATAAAGGTCAATAAAGCTGATAGTTCAAAAAAACAAAAGGGATCAACTTTAACTGAACGCAGTGACAAGACGCGAGAGAGGACTGGAATCTGTTACCCATGAAAGAGCTGACAGTGCCACCAATATCACAGAAAGAGGTTTACAGGGCAGCTGTGGCCAACGGGACTCCAATAAGCCGGATAACCTACAATAGATGAATTGCAAGAAATACACAACCCACCAACTCTGAACCATGAAGACACGGATTCGAACAACAACGAAATCCCTCTATAAGGAGAAATCCAAGATGAGATGATCTCGTGTGAAAAGTCTACTGAATATTTAATGAAAGACTAATATTAATCGTTTTCAGCGTCTTTAAAAAAGTGAATGCGGAACATTTGCAAATTCACTTTAACAACATGATCATTGCCCTTATGGCAAAACTAAGGACACTACGATACAACAAACAAGAACACAAATAACAAAAATGTTGACTTTTGATGAACTTCAATGTGAAAATTTTTCAGTAAAATTCTAGAAATCAAATTCAGCTGCATATTGTAAAGGTTTATGAACTATGAAGTGGTATCAACTGTATTATGGTTCAATGCAGGCAAATCAATAAACGTAATATATCTCATTAATAGAATGAAGAATAAAAACCATGTAACAACTTCAATAGGGGAAGCAAAATCATCTGACAACACTCAACACTGCAGGGATCACTGGTCTCTCAGTGTACCCTAGGGAGAGAAATGAGGAAAAGACAAGTTGGGTCAGGTGGTGGCCTGTTGCCTGAGTGACAAATGACCCCCCAAACAACAGTAGGGACATTTATTTATACCTGTGCAAAGTTAGTATCACATGTCACAAGGTTGCCTAGTGACTAATGGTTGACATCCAGGCAGGATGCTCTTCTCAGAACTGAGGTAGCTTGACTGCTTTAGGCACTGAGGCCGTGTCCTGCTCTCACACACGTGACCAATTTCCAACTTCACTGGCCCCCAACACAACATCCTCTCATGATTCAAACCCTCAAGACTTTATCTATAGATGCAATATACGTAAGGGTCGGCCAGATAACTCAGTGGATTAAAGCGCCTGCTTAGGCAGATGCAGGGGCCAGGGGTTTGATCACCAGCCCTGCCCTCGGGCCCGCTGAGATGGCAACTGAGACTGGGCATGGTGGTGCATGCACCTGCAATCCTAGCACTTGGGAGGCTGAAAACAAGAGAATCACTACAAGTCCAATCTATGTAGTAAGACCCTATGGACACTGTAGACTCTGTCCTAAATACATTTTAAAAAAGAATGGCAAGAAGCAACATGCCTAAACATAATAAAGGCCAAGTGTGACTCACAGACAAAATCATCATACTGACCTGTAAAATTGGAGATCTTCTCTTTGAAGATCAAGAATAAGATAAGGATACCTAGTTTTGTCACTTCTATTCTATATAGTACTAGAAATACTAATCAGAGCAACTGGGGAAGCAGGACTTAAGACAAAAAGAAAACATGGCAGTTATACATAATGGAATACTACTCTACTGTAAAGAAGGGTAAATTCAAGACATTTTTAGGAAAATTAAGTCCCCTTGAAAATATAAGTGGAATAAATCAGACATTCAAGCTTAACTACCATATGCTTTCATTTGAGAGATCCAAAGTATGCATACGGAGCAGCATAAAAGATTAATAAGAGGAAACAGGGAGACAGATCTTTTGCAAACTGGAGGGGTTCAGGAGACTGATGTTAGAGGAGGAGGGGGTGGGAAGGGGGTCTTAAAAAGATTCAAGATGCATCATGTACAGATACCAATTATCCACAAGGAATGTAATTTTTATAGGTCACAAACAGGAACTTAAAGAGTAATAGAGATGGAGGGAGTCAGGTGAAGGAAAGGGGATAAAAAGAAGATGTGCTAAGTCCATGGACTGATTCCTGAAGATGGATGTAGACATGGTGCACTCCAAACACGTGCTAATGAAAAGGGAAGGAATGAAGGGTGCCAACTCGGAGAGAGGTCACGTCTCTGTGAAGGGTGTGATCCTATAAGAGGAAAGTGTTTGCAAAGCTGTCCAGAAGTAATAGATCAATTCAATGAAACTGCTGAGCATGACATCAACATGCTGGAATCAGGCGCATTTCACATATTAGTATGAAACTATTTGAAGAAGAGATTTTTCAAAATCCTCTTTATAGTGGCATAAAAAAGAATAAAGTACTTAGGAATATATTTAACCAAGGATATAAAAAGATCTGCACACTAAAACTTAAAACATTGATGAGAGAAATTGAAGAATCAAATAAAAGGAAAGACCCAATGTCCAAGGATTAGAAGAATTGATATTGTGAAAATGTTCATCCAACTCACAGTGATATGCAGATCCCCTTTCCATATTCAAAATTGCTTTCAACTTTCCAGTGTAATGTTTTACAGAAATACAGAAGTCATTCCTGAGGTTTGTATAGAATCATGAAAGAAGTCAAAAGCCAAAGTAATCTTGGGCAAGAATAAAGCTAGAGGAATCTCATTTCCTGATTCAATAATCTCACAAAGCTCTGCTAATCAAAAAGAATATACTACTGGCAATAGAAATGCATATAGGAGGGCTGGTGAGATAGCTCAGCAGACGAAGTGCCAGCTTAGGCAAGCTCAGGGACCAGGGTTCAATCCCTGGCACAACATGCCACATGGGCCCACTCCCAAGTGCACTGAGCTGGCCACCAAGACTGGACATGATGGTGCATGCCTGTTACCCCAGTGCTGAGGAGGCTGAAAACAGGAGGATCACTACAAGTCTGAGCTGTATAGTGAGACCCTGTACCAAATACATAAAATTTAAAAAATGCACATAGACAAATGGAATAAAATTGTCAGCTTCAAAATTAACTCACATATCTACAGCTAAATAATCTTTGAGAAAGGTGTCAAAGATATAAGATGGGGACAGGATAACATCTTCTGTAAGTAAGAGACTGGACACTTCACTGTGCTACCCTACCCAGTTCATTCAAACTAGGTTAAGCTGTAAATGCAGGATCCCAAACCCTAGAACTCATAGATAGAAACAGGGAATAGTCTTGATTTTGGACCTTGATAATGACTTTTTTTGAGCTACAACTCCAAAAGCATAGGCCACAAAAGTTAAGATATAATATACTGTATCAACTGAATAGTTTCTGTGCAAAAACATGAAAAAACTAAAACTAAAAAAGAGAGTCTATGTAACGGGAGAATATGCGTTTCACCCCGCATGTCTGATGGGGGAGGAGGGGGTGTCCAGAACATACAGAGCGCTAACCTAACAGCTAACGTGAAGAGAACACTATGCAGTGCAACAACCATTGTCAAATTCCTATTACTTTGTTTAATAAAATTTGTATCATTTCTAATGTTTTTCTATTTTTGTGTTCTTTAAAAGAACAACAAAGAAAAACACTTATATAACTCAATAGTAAGCTCCAAACCAAAATAAAATAACCACAGAACAAACAAATAAAATGAGTCCCTCAAATCCAAGTGTGATTTTCAAAATGGACAAAACACTTGAAGTTTTTAAAAGAAGACATACAAATGGCCACAAATACAAATCACAACCACACTTAAGCATCCCCGCACCTGTTAGGGTGGCTATAGTGTACAGCAAGTGTGGAGAAGGGAGAGAAAAGGGACCCCTTGCACGCTGTTGGTGGCACCGTAAATGTCCAGGCATTGTGGAACACTGCATGGAGGCCTCTAGCACACCGCAAAAGAGCCCCAGTAGCATCCCGGAGCCGCACCTGTGGGCAAGCCCATCTGGACGCTATTCATAAGAGTAGAGATACAGAAAAAAATCGTGTGTCCACTGATGGGAGAATGAACAAAGAAAATCATCCAGATATAAGGAAATCCTGCCACTGCCACTCTGGATGAACCCAGAAGACATGATGCCAAGTAAGAAGTACAGACACAGACAGACAAATCCTTCATGTGGTCACACGTGAAGTCCCCAAACCTTGAAGCCACAGCAACAAAGAGAAGGTTGTCCTCAGGGGTTGGGAGTGAGAGGAGGGAAATGTGGTTGAAAGGACAACTATAAAATAAGTAAATTCTAAGAATTTAATCTCAACATGGCAAAACATAAACAAAACAATATTAGGTTCGGGGTGTAGAATACCTTTCTGTGCATTTAGCTTTATTTCATTTCTTCTATAATAGTACTTTGCAGTTTTCTAAATATAAACTTTGTATTTCATTTGTAAAATTTGTTCCTCAGTGTTTATTCATTTTTCATTCTTGGCTTACTGTATTTTCTGTTGCTATAACAGAATACCTGGGGCTAAATAATGTATAAAAGGGGCCGGGGACATAGCTCAGTGGCACAAGTCCCTGACTGGCAAGAACAAGGTCCTGAGTTTGATGCCTAGTAAAAACAAAAAACAAAAAACACTGGAATAATATATAAAGGAAACAGGTATATTTTAGAGGTTCAAATGTGTGGTCCTGGTGTCTCCTCTGCTTTGGTTAAAGTCAATATGCTGCTCCATCTTTAGAAGAAAAATGGAAAGGTGAGGCAAGCACTTGCAGGAAGTCTGTGTTTGAGAGACGCCAGGGGCGGTGTGAGGTTGGCTATCCAACACTCCTCCGTGGCAGCCCGTTGATTTCCAGGAGAACCAGTTGGCTTTGTAAAAGCCCCGTCACTTCTCACTGTGGTATGTAGCGATGGTACAGCACGCATCCTGTCACATCTGGTGAAATAATCTGATAGCCCTAACTCTGTAGATGTGCATAAGGGTTCCTTAAGATTTTCTGTACACCAGATTACGTCGCTTAAAAGAATAAACAGGTTTTCTTATTCCCCTCTAGAATAGTAGATGTTTATTTCGTTTTCTGCTTCATTTCTTTAGCTAGATCTGAGTACAATTCAAATGATAATGATGGCATCATGTCATTGTTGTTCAGTATCTTAGAAGGAAAGCAATCACTTTTTAACCATTAAATATGATGTCAACTATGTTATTTGTAACTAATGCCCATGATCAGATTGAGGAAATTCATTTCTCTTCCTGGATACTAGTGGTCCGAGAAAGGATGTAGGATTTTTGCCAAATGACTTTTTTTTTTTAATACATGGAGGAGGGCGTGTAGTTTTTGTCCTGCATTATGTGAGGTCTATCCTATAAACCTCATTATAGAGCACATAATCACGTTAATACGCAGCTGAATTCAATTTCCCATTTTGGGAGGAATTTTGCCTCTATATTCATAAGAGAAATTGGTCTGTAGCTTTTTGTGTGTACCTGATAAAGTTCCATGTGCCCTTGAGGAAGGTTAAGTTTTTGTGGTTCGGTGGAGTACTATGTAGATGACTGCTGTTTGATCTGTACTATTGTTCACTCCTTCTGTTCTCTGTTTGGCAAAGTTGTTCCAACTGTTATCCAAAGTTGGTGGCAGAGTCTCCGATTATTATTCTTAAATTGTAAAATTAATGCAATTGTGTTAGTTTCTACTTTTTGAGGTTTTGTCATTAAGTACATGTATAAGTATTACATGCTTTATATATACCTGTACTGTGTGGTAAAGAATTTGGTTTGACCTGAGAAAATGTCTAGATCTTGCCCTAAACTTCTGGGAAGTAATCTGAACAATATCTGCTAGTACTGCTTCTGTTCAGAATGACAACGGAGCACTCTGGATCTTAGCATGGGGCTGGCTGTGGCCAACAGTCTTAGAAGAAGGGCTGGCCACGTCAGAAAGGCCAGCGTGCAGGGGACTTCGGGTACTCTGGGCTACCAGCCGACACTGAAAGAAACCATATTGTCAGTCCATCGCTCAATCCTGTGTACATAACGATGCCCCAGCGACAACCTCGACACCAAAGCTTAGCGAGCCTTCCTGTCAGTCATGCTCTGTGCACGTAGTCAGATGTGGGTGCCAGGGGAGCGGTCCGTCCTGACTCCTCAGGGAGGCAACGCCAAGAGCTGTACGTTTGGAGCACTTCCTAGGCTGGGCCTTGTGTGTCTTAATCTGGCTTGGGTTAGTCTGTATCCTTCTCGTGCAATGTGCCACAGCCGCAGTACAGTAGCTTTCAGTTCATTTTGTGAATTGTTGCACGTTACTGCCACCGAGGGTGGTTCGGGGGTCCCAGGGACTTGCCTTTAGCGGTGAGAGTGAGGACAGCCTGTGGAGAACGAGGCTCTCCGACTTCACAGCCTGGCTCTCCGTGTGTGCATTTATCTGGCTTGGAAAAAGACCTCTGCCCTTTGCTTAGTCTACATAATTTTCACTTAATATTATGACAATATTGCATTTATTCTTTCTGTTTTGTGTCTTTTATATCTTCTCTATTCCTTTACTTTTCTTTTACTGCTGCCTTTCTTATTGTGTGCATATTTTCTACTGTCATGTTTTTATTCCTTCAGTGATTTTTTTCACTAAGTGGTTGTTTTAGAATTTTTCGATGCATAGATTAATACCAGAATCCATTTCAGATTGATCCTAGTGCAACTGAGACCTAAATATTTCCTATATAGGTCTATTCTCCTCTCTCCCTTTTGTTAATTATTGCTATATATTACATTAATATATGTTAGAAACCTTGCAGTGCTTATTTATTACTTTAAATAATCTTGTCTCTTAAAGAGCCTTACGGAAGGATGGGGAGTACACATTCATTTGCAAAGTTCTTAGTATTAATCCTCGTAAGCTACCATTTCTGGTTCTCACCGTGTTTCTCGTGGTTTTCAGTAACCACGTGGTAGCGTTTCCTCACCCAAGGGCAGGATGCTCATACCCTTGTGGCCTCATGTTCAAACACAATTACACTTTTATATGCTACAAACTTAACGATCCAATTACATATGCATTGTTTGATAAAATTGCTTTTTAAATCATTTAAGAGAAGAAATATGCATTCATGCTATATATTATAATTATGTAATTTCACAGCATTCTTTGTTTTCTTTATGCATTTAAATTGCCATCTGGGGTCACTTGCTCTTGGTCTGAAAACCTGCCTTTATTGTTTCTTGTCAAGTGAGTTTCCTAGCAACTAATTATGTTTTTTTCTAAATTTAAGAGGGTTTTTACTTCAATTTCACTTTTGAGAGGTTTGTAAGGTGGAAGATTCTGGCATGATGGTGTTGTTACATTAAATACAATATTCTACTGCTTTCTGGCTTGTGTTTTTTTTTTTTTTTTTTTTTTTTTTTTTTTCTTCTCTCAAGATTTTCTCTTTGTCCAGTCTCTGGCACCACATACCACGCCGGCCCTGACCCCGGGGTGCTGAGCTGGCCAATGAGACTGTGTGTGGTGGTGCAAGCCTGGCCTGTAATCCCAGCACTGGGGAGGCTGAAAACGGGAGGATCACTACAAGTCTGAGCTGTGTGGTGAGACCCTGTACCAAATACATTAAAAAAAAAATTTCTCTTTGTCGTTTAGCACTGTGACTGTACTCTTGTGGGTATGGATCTCTTTTTACATTTACCCTACTTAGCTTCTCCTAATGTTCTAAGTGAGTAGGTTCATATTTTCCTTAAAGCTTAAAATATTCCAGTTGTTCATTACTTTTTCTCACTTTCTTCTTTACTTCTCTCATAGTGGTGGATGTTTGTTTGTTTGTTGTCCCATATGTCTTCAGGGTTTTCTTTATTTTCTTTGTCTTTTTCTCCTCTGTCCTTTGGCTTGCGTAACTGACTTACCTTCAAGCTCATCGAATCTTTTAGTTCAAATCTACTGTTCAGCTCCTCTAATGAATTTTTATTTCCTTAATTTTATTTATTAAATTAAAACAAAAAATACAAGTGATGCAGAATTTCACTTAACAAAGTAATATGAATTTCATAGTATTTATTGTAATACATAGTGTTGTCTTCCAACCAGTTGCTCATATTACCAGATACCTGCATGTAAAGTGGGAAGGAGGCAGAAATGTGTAAGAATTTAAGAAGAGAAAAAGTAGAAACAATTGAAAAAAGGAGACAAAACAAATGAGGCATTGTCTGCTTCCTTCCATGGAGTAGCAGAAACCCGCAGTACAACTGTGCAAACCATCCTGCTCGTATGCCTGGATAAATCTCTTCCTCCACTCCCTCTTCTGCCCTTCTCCTCAGCTCAGTAGCGCTTTCCTTTTAGATAAGTTCATTCCCTTTCCCCAGTATCTACTGAACCCTTCAGATTCCATTTTTTTTCTTTCAGGTTCTCACACTAAGGAGACAATATGATGTTTGCACATGCAGGTCTGATTCTTAATTTTATTTTTTAACTTCAGAATTTCCTTTTGGTATTTTTAAAATTAACTTTTACCTCTTTATTCATATTCTCTATTTCATTGGGTACTTTTTACGCACCTTCCATTCTTTCTTCAGTTGTTTCCTTTAGTTCTTTTTCAAATATATTTTCATATATTTGGTATAGCTTTCTTTAAAGTCTTCAGTCAATCTGACAACTGAGCCTTTATTATTATTGTTAATTATCTTATATTTCATTTTTGCTTTTTTGAGATAGGATGTCACTATACAGTCCAGGTTGACCTTGAACTCACTTATGTTGTGCAGGCTGGCCTTGAATTCACCGTGATCCTCTGACCTCAGTTTCCAGAGTCTGGGGATTAGAGGCATGAGCCACCATATCTAGCTGTCTAATTGCTCTAGCTAGTGTTTTATTAGCCCTTTTATAGGTAGTTTTGTGGTCTGAATTGTTTCTAGTATATGGGTTTATTTGCTTCCTTTTTTGCAGGTATTGTAACTTTTTGTTGAAAATTAGACTTGGGATAATATGGTCATTTTGGATACTGATTCCTTCTTACTTCCACTTGGAGCTGTGGGCTTCTTCTTATTTATTTGTTTAGCAACTTGACTTTCTAGTGGTGCCTGCATACTACCACTGAAGTGCACAAACTTTGATGTTGTTGAGTGCACAGACTTGCACACATGCACTGTAAATTTAGCAGCTTCTTTCCTTGGTTTTGAAAAAGTTTTCTTTTTGATTAATCATTATTGATTGTAGGAATTTGTGAGACATAGTGTAATAATCTGATAAATGATAGTGTACAATGATCAAATTGATGCAGTAAACATCTCTATCTCATTTTTTAAAATTCAAGTAATACATGATTGTATATATTTAGGAGGTATCACATTGTATCTTTTAAGATCCTTGTCTCTGTTGATATCATACCTAGTTATTAGGCTCTACTAACTTCTGGCTGCATTATTGTTGCCAAAAATACCTTGGCTCACAAATGCTCCACAGTCATTTGATGTTAAATTTGAGCCCAAACTTAGGGACAGTTTTTGTCTTCTTCTCTATTCTTGCTCTGTCTGGTAAATTAGCTCTCTTACGTATTACCTTTCTGCTTTCGTGAAGCAGTATACCCCTCCTAATTGCTGTTCCCCAAATCACCACTGTTTTAGAGTTCCCATAGGCTTGACCTCTTCACACTTGTCCTATATAAAGGTGAAGGACCGTTTGGAGCTCCCTGTGTTTCTGGTCTTTGTCACATTCCTGGGGAAAACCCCAGCAGCAAGCCAGCATGGAGGCTCCCAGAGTGGTGCCCTTACTCTACATTTATGACTTTATGTGCATGTGGTAATGTCTGGTTTTCTGGTCTTGTATCTTCCTTGAGGCTTCGAGCCAATGTCCCACATGTGCAGTAGCTTAGGAGTAACCAGGTCTTCCTACTGTTGGCCTGTGTCACCTGGGGTAGAGCATCCTTCCACCAGTGAAGAAGGGGTGGGAGAAAAGAGTCTTTGATCTCTTACCTATAAATTTGGCTCTAAAAGAGAGCTGGTGAGAACAGATACACTGGAGACCTGCCTCTTTCAGAGGTACTGAGGCCCTGAACTAGCAGGTAGGTAAAGACACTATCCTCTTGGACACAGCCACCTTGACTGGCACCTCTATCCTGTGGGGGCAGGAACGGGGTGGGTTGTGCCCCCCGTGCCGGTCTTTTTACCAAAGTTTAGCAAATGTTTATGCACATCTGTCTTTTTACTTGATGGATGTCCTCAAAATAATGGTGAATGGCTTGGAATTGTTCTACGATAGGTGTGGTGGTGTGAGAGTATAATCCCAGCATTCGGGGAGGCTGAGGCAGGAGGTTTGTAGATTGAAGCTCAGAGTGGGCATTGTATGCTAGAGGGACAGTGTGGTGTTTTGTCACATGCATTTGGTTTATTTCACTTACGAGCAATGGTCTCGAGTTGCACCCATTTCCTAGTAGTCTCCAATTTACCCTAATTTATGGCTGAGTAGTGCTCCATTATATTAAAAGAAACTTTTTTTTTTTTTTAGCTCATTCCTTGGTTTATGGGCATTTGGATTGTTTCCAAGATCTAGATATTGGAAATTTGGTGCTATAAACATAGGCACACATTATCACTGTGGTACAGTATTTTTAATTCTTCTTGGAAAGAGATGCCCACAAGGGGAATAGCTGGGTTGAGCAGGACCTCTAATCCTAGGTTTTTAAGCAGCCTTCACACTGGTTTCCACCGTGCTTGCACCAGCCTGCACTCCCAGCAGCGGTGGAGCAGGATTCCTTTACCCGCCGCAGCTTCTCCAGCGTTGGTTATTGGTTGATTTCTTGATGGCAGCCATTTTTATTTTTCTGGAGTGAGATGGAATCTCAGTGTAGCTTTAATTTGCATTTCTTGAATGACCAGTGCTGTGGAACATTTTTAAATGTATTTATTTGCCATTTGTATTTCATCATCTGTGAAGTGTATACTCATCTGAGACACCTATTTATTTTATTTTATTTTTTCTTAATTCTATTTTATTTTGAAGAGCAAAGACAAACACAAGAGCAAAAATCAGAAGCAAAGACAGAAACAGGGTAACATACAACAGTACGTATGGTACAGATTTTCGAAACAAGAATAGCTGATTAACAATGGTTGCTATAGTATCTATTTTTATCGTCAAACCTGTTGCTCAGAATAACTGATACAGTTACATAAGATTGGCCATGTGATTGAATCTTACCACTTGCTTTCAAGGAGAGGCCCAGTTTTTGATTTGGTTTTTAAATATGGGGGAGTCTGATTTTTTTCAATTCCTTGTGTGTTCTAGATGTCAGTGTTGCTAAGGGACAGTGGGCTAAGAACTTCTTCCACTCTGTGAGCTGTCTTTCACTCTGTTGGGGATTTCTCCTGTTGTGGAAAATCTTTTTAAAATAAGATCCCAGCTGTTGATTCTTTGTAGTATTCCTCATGCAATTAGGGTTCTGTTCATGCAGTCTTTGCCTACGCCTATGTCTTCAAGAGTTTAGCAATTCTGTCTTCCACTGAAGTGTTTCTGTTTTAATGTTTAGATCTTTGATTCATTTTTATTTTAGTTTAGTACATGACCAAATAGGATTCATCCCAGGGTTTTTGTAAAATTGCAAATCAATAAGTGTAATACAGCACATCAGCAGAGCTGAAGACAAAAATCACGTGATCATCTCAATAAATGCAGAAAGCGTGTTTGACAAAGACTGCACCCATTCAGGATAAAAATCCTGCAGAAAATTGGGTTAGATGGTCTTTACCTCAATCTGATAAAAGCCATCCACGACAAACCACAGCCAACATCATGCTAAATGGACAACAGCTGAAAGCTTTCACTTTAAAATGAGGCGCAAGATGAGGATGCCCATTACCACCACGCCTATCCGCACAGTACTGGAAACGTTAGCTAGAGCAATTAGCCAAGAGACAGAAATAAAAGGAACAAAGATAGGAAAGGAAGAAGTTAAATTATCATTATGTCTATAACGGCCCTCATTTCAGATCAGGAGCTAATGATGACCCATTTAAGGTGTGGAGTTAGGGACACAAATGGCGGGAGAGGGGGACGAAGAAGGAAACGTGCGCTCGTAAAAATAGGAAACAATTACCGTCTTTTATTTTGGATCTCTTAGAGAACCATGTGATTTTTTTTTCATTGTAAATAATGTTTCAATATCTGGTTGGACAAGTCTCCCTCATTCTAAACCTTTTCAATGCTTTCATTATATTAGTTACCTAGATGACCTTTAGAATCACTTGGTCTACTTCAGAAAGTGAAGCAACTGAATACAAAGCAATCCAGGGCCAGGGCGATCGCTCAGCTGCGTAAGCACCTGCCTGGCAAGCGCAGGGATCTGGGTTGGGTCCCCGACACTGCATGCTGCACCTGCCCCACCCCTGGCACGCAGAGGCAACCACTGAGACCAGGAGTGGTGGCGCACGCCTGTAATCCCAGCGTTGGGAGGCTGAAACAGGAGGATCACTGTGAGTCCGAGCTGCATAGTGGAACCCTGTACTAAATACATAAAAATTAAAAAAAAAAAAGTAATCCACAATGGCATTCAGTTAGTTTCTGTTGAGCTTGTTAATGCAGGGAAAATTGACATTGTCAGTATTCATTTGTTTAGTCCCCACCAGCTCCCTTGGTGAAGAGCGCGTGACCTTCCCTGCTCCGCACACAGTATTCTAAGGTGGGCTTCCTGCTGTGCGCGGCTTCTGCTGTCATTTTATTCTCTGCAGGGGCAGGAATGGCTATCTAGTTCCTGGGCAAGGGTGGCTGGTGACCATGGCCCCTAGTGTACCTCACTAGGTCTCAGCACCTAGCAGAGTTCTGCGGGTGTCCTAGAGCCTTGCCCTGGGGCTTCTGTGGGCAGTGCCGGCCACCAAAGTCCTGGAATCTGTCTTCCTGTCTAGAGCATGCCTGAAAATACACACAGCCGGTGGTGTGGGTGGGAAGTCCACGTACCCACCTGGCTGAGGACATGCTTTGAACACACAGCCCTGAGCGCTCAGGGGGGCCGGTGCTTGCCCACCCCAGAGTGCACCTCACCAGGTGGGACACTCCAGGGACAGGCTGCCCACACAGTAGGGACAGGAAGCGGCCTTCCTCCCGTAGCTGTGGTGGCACTGTGGGTGGCCTCTGCCGCATCTGTTCAGTAGTTGGGCCACATTTCTGATCCAGGCGTATCCCAGCTGGGGAAGTGGGGATGGGACCACGACCACTGTGCTGGGTCCCTGTGTACCTGGGCTCTCTGGAAGACACTGGGCAGTTGGTGATCCTTCCTGCTTTTGCTCATCCACAATTCCCGCGTGCATACACTGACTTGGGCTTGCAAGTCCTCAGAGAGCCACTCTCTGCAGAGTGGGAGGAGTGAGCTGGGGTGGCTGCCAAGGGTGCGCCCTGACCTTGTCTTGGACTTGTGCACTTGCTCTGGTCAGTGGAGTGAGGTGGATGTGAGGAGCGGAGAAGGAGCTGGAGCTCGCGAGAGCATGGATCTGGGAACTGAGCCCCTCCTCAGGGTCCTGCAGTGCCGGTGCCTGGCTGGTGCAGATGGAGAGAGTTCAGCAGCCCAGCGGGCGGCTGGGGAAACAGCCCGCATGCAGGCAGCGCTGTCCTCCTCCAGGGGTCTGTGGCTTCAGGGAAGGAAGGGCCTGCATGTGAGGCCTGTGCCGGCCTCTCTGGCTCCGAGCTGCGAGCTGTGCTGGGATTCTGGCTCGCGTTCCTCCCTGCACTGCTAGTGGCCCCTTTGCGCTCACTGAGTGCTCGCCTATTTAATATCAATAGACATAAATGATTTCTTATTGAATGTCATTTGCAAATTACTAGTTTCCTGCTCTAAACAGCACTTAATGTCAATTACTTTTTTATATCAATTGAAAATCACTGGTTTGCAGTTCCAAGTCTCTCTTAATGCCAATTACTGCTGGGAGTGCTGGTGACACTGTCACTTGATGCTGGATTTCTCAGCAGCTACTTGCTCTTGTGCTCCCCATCTGGCTCCACTTTCCTGGGAGAACTGCCATCATCTTGATTAACCTTTATTTCCTCTCAGACTGGGTGCAGGGCTCCCTTGGGATGCCTTGGCCAGGAGGGGACCTTCTGGAGGTGCAGAGGACAAGGGTCATGCTGATGGTCACTTTGACCCCCCAGGAAGACCCTAGGACTCCTGAGGCGGGAAGGAAGGAGCCGTGGGAGCCACAAGCACCCGGGCACCCCAGTCCTGTCCCGCCTCAGCATTCTGTGATTCTGTCCCAGTGCCCCCAAGCGATTCAGCTCCACCATCCTTTCGTGCCTGGCCTTGGAGCAGAGGAGGGAGGGGCTGATGTGCTCCGCCTGGTGGAGCGCAGCCCTCAGTCCACGGCCCGCGTGGGATGTTGGGTGAGTGCTAGGGCTCGTGTCCAGAGATTCTCCCAGAGCCTTGCGTGCTCACAGGTGGGGCTTTCCAGGGCTGCATGGATTAGGATGTGTGAATATAGATTTGCAGAAGCAGGTCCCCGCCCCCCAGCCAGGTAGTGGTTCTGGTTACAGTTTCTGGTGCTCTTGTTTCTTGGAAGCGGCTGGTCACTGTGGTGCGTACTGTGGGAGCCGACCCCCAGTCAACAAGCCATTCTGCCCTGTACTTTCTGCTTGTTTATCCCAGGAAACCCCAGAAAAGATCAAGGCCTGATACTCTGGGAGTGATCCCAGTCAGTGAATAAACCTGCCTCCGAGTCCTGAGTGCTGTAGCAGTGTTTCTGGTTGCCCTAGCGGATGGAGGGGATATGATAACTAGATCAGTCCTCTACCAGTTTAGCGTGGTTTTGGGTGAGGAGGGTGGGAAGCCTCACACTGGGGTGGGGGGCACCACCCAGTAGGTGTGTAGCTTGGATGAGACACAAGGGAAGGATGGAGGGCAGGCTGGCTGCCTTTTCTGCCTACCCTGCCATGAATTACTTTTCCACTGTGATGCCCCTCTGCCAGGCCCTGCCTGCCTTGGAGCTGGCCAACTGTGGATGGCAGCCTCTGCATACCATGAACCAAAATAAGCTTCTCCTCCTTATCCTCGTGTTTGCCCATTGCTGAGACCAAACACCCAATGCCCAAGGTTGAAGAGACGAAAGGCTTATTTAGCTCACACTGTGCAGAGGTTTCAGTCCATAGTCAGCTGGCCCCAAGGCAGGGTAGGTGCCAGAGGGGCAGTCGTTCATGGCAGCAGAACATAGCAAAAGCTACAAGAGGACAGACAGAGAGATAGTAGTCTAGGTTCCTGCCTGGCAAGCGCAAGGATCTGGGTTCGGTCCCTGGTACTATGTGCCATACGGGCCATCCTGGACATGCCAAGCAGGCCAGCGAGACTGGGTGTGGTGGCACATGCCTGTAATCCCAGTGCTGGGGGAGGCTGAAACAGGAGGAGCACTAGTGGCTTAGCGAGATCCTGTACCAAATACATGAAATTAATAATGAAAAAAAGCAACAAGAGAAGAAACGACTCCTCTCTGTCCCTCTTATTTTATGCCGACTGCTGTGATTAGGGAGGTGCCCTTCCAATCCGTGGACTGACCCAGCGATCACCACCCTTAATCCCCGCATTGCACTACGCAGCACTCACTCACTCTAGATTCTGCTGCTTCTGAAAAGCCGGCGCCTCCCCCATGAGTGCACAAAGCTCTGGCGGAACACGCAGCCACAGCCAGAACACTCCAACCGCGGGAGCCGGGTATTGTAGTCTAGCAATGAGAAAAGAATCTAAGTCACTGCCACAGTGAATGTTGTTCTCAAGAATGTATGAAATTAAAGCCAGTGCTTAGCCTGCTTGCGGTCCACCTGGGAAGTGGGGACCTTTCCGTTTCCCAGCGGGTTCTGAGGGTCGAGCGGACGCTGGCCTGGAGCACCTAATGAGTGCCCTGGCACCGCAGGAGGGGGACCAAGGCAGGGCGGGTGCTGCGGTAGTGGTGGTGCTTTCTGTCCACACTGGGAGGCTTCCCTGGGCCTCAGTGACCTGAGGTCCACAGAGAATCTTGGGGACACCTGGGCTGTAACCCTAAATGCAGCCCAGAAGATGGAGACCGAATCCTCACTCCAATCCACTGTTAGCGAAGGTGCACTACAAGGGAAGCCATGGCCCCACGGGTGTGCAGCCACACAGGAGGAGAGGAGGGATGCGGAGCAGGGGAGGGGGCTGCACAGGGACAGAGGAGAAGGGAAGAGACACTGGCAGGGGCCAGAGGGGACACTGTGCAGATGCTGTCCTGAATTGATTCATTGCTGCCCCCCACTAGAGGTAGGTCTGTCTTAGCGTCAGCAGGTAGATGAATGATGGTAGGTTTTGGGGACAAAAATCTAATGTTCATCTTTAGAGAGAGGTGACACATTGGGGACAATGTCCCCATTGTAAATGACACATTTTGATTCATATGGAAATACACTTGCTATTATTAGCACACGGTGGGCCAGCACTGTGCACTGAGATGTGACAGATGGGCCTGCTGCACCGTGCGGGCAGGGCCTCGAGGCATTCTGCAGTCTACGAAGTCATCTGATGTCTGGCTGTCCATGATGACCCGACTGACCTGTCACTGGGCCTCCGCTAGCCAGGCCCAAGCCTACCCAGGAGTGACCAGGAGCCCGGACAGGAAGGAAGAGACCGATTTCCATGGACTCCAGCCAAGTGTCAGCTTCTGGGCTGCTTGCCTTGTGACAGGAAGCTGGGAAGAGGATGATACTGTCTCTGTGGGAGAAACACTGGAAGCTGGGCAAGGCGGTGCACGCCTACCATCTCGGCACTCTGGGAGGCTGAGGCAGGAGAATCGCAGGTTTGAGCCAACAAGATTCTGCATCAAAATAAAAAAAAAAAAACCAAACAAAAAACCAGGTCTGGGGATATGGCTCCGTATGAAGGTCCTGGGTTCAATTCCCAGTGGCATGAAAAGGGAGGTGGGGACTGCAAGCTCAGAAAGACCAGCTCACTGCTTTGTAAACTTAACCAGTATCCCTGTCACCCGAGGACAATGGTGCAGCACAGCTTGGGCACTGGCACATCTGGACACTAGGAAGCGTCTTGCAGCTGGGCTACAATCACACTTACTGGAGCAAGGCCCTGGGCCATCTGCCAGAATTACCCAGTGGTTTGGGTGGCAGAGCCCTACAGGGCCAGCCATGGACACAGGAAAGGTGCCAGGGCTCTCTGGGGAGACCAGGCGGCTGGCTGGGGCACCGGATGTGGAGCCGTGGTAGAAAAGCCCAGGGCATCGTTGAGGCAGGAGCTTCACTCCCAATGCACAGGCGGGGACACGGGGCCAGCCGCCCTGTGGGACGCTCAAGCAGATGCGGGTGGAGCAAGGCTGGTAATAGACATGGCAGAGCCTAATTCTCAAATTTTCCTTTTAAAGTTGCTTTAAGTTAAATTTATTGAGCCTCTAAGAAGTACCCATGTTAAGGATAAAGCCCTATCCCTTTTGCCATCCCTCCCCATGACGTTCCAGATGGGCAGCGTGTGACCCCTTGCTCCACTTGGAGGACTCCTCTTCTGTCACCATGTGATAGTATTTATTTATTTATTTGTATTTTGGGGAAGGGTCTACAGGGTGTTCAGCGTTTCACTACTAGATTGGACTTGTAGTGATCCTGTTCACAGCCTCCCATGAGCTGGGATTACAGGCGCGCGCCACCACGCCCAGTCCCAATTGGTCTCTGCGTGTCTCGGAGGTGGGGCAGGGCCAGCACGGCAGGCCCAGGGATGGAACCTCTGGCCCCTGCACCTGCTTGCAGGTGCTTTAATTCACTGAGCGATCTGGCCAGCCCTGATAGTTTTGATTTATCATTTTTCTGTTGATAGCCTTTAGAGTTGTATCTGATTCTTACCTATTTTAGTTTAGTTTTTGTTGTTGTTTTTGAGAGGATCTAGCATGGCTCTGAACTCACTATGTAGCCTAGGGTGGCTTTGATCTCAAGGCAATCCTGCTGCCTCAGCCTCCCGAGTGCTAGTGTTAGAGGGGTGCCTCACCATCCCTGGCTAGTTCTTGCCTACTGTACATAAGCTGGTTATGAAGATGTCAGGTAGTAGTGTTTTTGTGGACGTAATTTTCACTTCTTGTGGCTGAAGTCACTGGAAAGGCAATTGCTGGGTTGCGTGGACAGTGAAAGCCACATTTATCTTTTTGAGATTTTTAAACTTTCAATTTCCCCACAATTTGCTCATTTATTCTCTCAGTAAATGCACCGAGCACCCGTCTTGGCCAGGCCTTACAGTCTGGGTCACAGCAGTCAGGTGCAGATCAAAGCAGGAAACGACAACAAAAGAAATTCTCTGCCCTTGTGTGGGTTAGCTAGGAGAAGTGGAGCCGCGTGGAGAATAAAGCTAGCCGGCAGTCTAAGCTTGCGTGTAGGGAGTGAAAGGAGCTCAGTGACGAGGATGACCACTTGTGAGGCCACCGATGGACGAACTCTAATCCGAGGCCTAAAACTGTCATGGGGTGACCCAAAGGAGCCAGCTACACACATGCCTGGGTGAAGGAGGGGCGGGAGCAGAGGCCCAAGTCTGCTTTGGGACAGACACACAGGCGTGGTGAGTGATCCGTGATCCCGTGCTGCTCCACAGAGAAGGGCAGGAAGAGCTCGCAGAAAGCTAAACCTGAAGACACAGGAAAGGCATTTGAAAGGGGAGGATTTTTCACAAAGGTGAGAGATGGGATCAAATTTATGTTTTAGAGATGCAAATCCTTGGCTGGTGCTCAAAGGCTTGGAGGTTGAATCTCCCTCCCCCCAAGGGGTGACCAAAAGGAGCCAGCCAGGTTCAAGGACTGGTCCCCAGGGTGGCACTAATGAGAGCCTGTGGAAGGGTTGGAGGCAGGGTGGGCTGGAAGCTCCCAGGTCACCGGTGTGCCGTGGGTGGGATGGGGTATGCCCCCCACTCTTCCTCTTTGCCCCCACCTCGTGGTCTCAGTGGGTTTGGTGTGCCACCTACTCCTACCATGGTGTACCAACTTGTCCCAAGCCCACCCCAAGGGGGCCACTTGCTCACGGCGTCACCTTCAGGACCATAAGCCACAAGAAACCATTCTCTCCATGAGTTCATTATCGCTGGCACCATTTAGCAATGCAAAACTGCTGCAGATAGCTGGCCTCCCGTGACCCGTGATGACACAAGCCCACACTGAACTCTGGTTATTTTTCTACCTTTGCTGAAACAATGGCAAACCATCCTTTGTTTAGTTTTAGTGCTGCAGATCAAACAAAAAAAAAAGCTATACCACACTACGCACAGAAAGGTGCCCGGGTGAGTCCGACTGTAAGCTGAAGCAGGGCCAGAAGACCTGGAGAATTCGTTGGAAGCAAAGGCCAAGCCTGCTTCTGGCCTAGATGGTAATTTCAATAGCATTTTAATAATTATGTTCAGCATGCAAGAGTACAGGCAGGCTCCTGTGCTTAAAAATAGGATAAAAGAAAAGAAAAATAAGCTAAAGTTTCAAAGCTTCCCTACCCCCGAAATGACCGCACCAACTGATTGGCTCGGGATTGTTTCACCCGTATTATATGCTGGCAAGATAGGGTGGTATGTCCTGAACTATGTCCTCAAGACTTGAAGAAGTTTTCTCAATGGACAGGCTAACCCTCCTCAGTAAATGTCTGGTGAAAAGGCATTGGAACCGAACCAGAGCCCCTTGATGTCCCACACAAGCCCAGAAGGTAGGTGAGTTGAAGCTGCAGGTTGCCAAGCAGCAGGAAAGCCGAGGACATCCATGTGACCCAGTGCCACTCCCAGAGTGCTCCCGGTGCAAAGACAATGCACACAGCAAAGAGCACATACAAGTGTGCTTAGAACAATGCCGCTTCCAGTAGTTCCCAGAGCGGAAACTACTAACTGTCTACCAAAGATGGGCATCCCGTGGCATAGTCACATGGTGCAGCAGTGGTGCAGCGGTGAGGAGGAGTTGCGCACCGCTCCCTGTGCGCTTGCTCCATCCGAGCGATGCACTGAGTGGGTGAAGGACGTGCAGGGAGTCTGCACCAGGCAGCGCCACCACATGAGGTCCCAGGGTGGAGCGGGCCTCAGCTGTGCTGCCACCAGTCGGGCTGGGGCACCGCTGAGGGGCCGACGGCCGGGAGGACCACAGCAGGCACCTCTGGGGTTCGGGGGGGGGGTTCTGCTGTGTCCTGGCCACGTGATTTTGCTCTGGTTTTGAACACTGACTGCAATATGCTTGTACGGCATGTGCAATTTCCTGTCTGTGTATTATGCTTCCAGAAGAAGCACTTTTAAAAGGCATAAAACCACAAGGGCAAAAATAACAAAATTCAGGGAACTAGAAAGCAGATGGCGAGTGGCAATTGATGGAGCTCAGCTGAGAAAATGAAACTTCACTGGCAGAAATAAAAGCCAGAAAGCAACCTGGTTTATGTTGAATTGTGAAGAGGCCCAAGAATTTTTAGCACATGATACCTCTGGAAAGCCACCAAAGGAAGAGAAATGGTTTTACCTCTACTTGAAGCAGGCAGATCCCGAGGTCACCCTCCCCAGGTCTTTGGTGGGGTGACTGCTCCCCCTACTCAGCAGGAGCCTGAGGTTGAGGACACAGCAGGAAGGAAACGGAGGCTTTGGGGGGGGGGGACAGCAAGTTTTGGACAGTAAAATCACATGACACAGACAACAGGGAAGGCTGTGTGTGTGTGTGTGTGTGTGTGTGTGTGTGTGTGTGTGTGTTCTCTGCAGGCTCTGCCTGGCCCAAGAGAAATCAGGGCTGGAAGGGATAAACAGTGGGGCTTCCTGAGGACGGCTGAGTCACACCGGGCGTCTCCCTGGAGACCTCAGGCAGTGAGCCTGGGCACAAGGAAGTCTCCACCTTCCCCCCACAGTTGCACTCTTAATCCAGGGTCCAGGAAGTTTGATGCCATTATGAAATTTGAAAGGCAAAGGTTAAGAAAAAAGAAATCCTGAAAAATAAACAAACAAAAGTGGATTTAAATAAAATAGACAACTCAGGGAGAAGAAACCAAAAGTGCGTCAGTTTTGCTGGGAGGTGAAGAGAGATAGTGCATTCCTACAGCAGGATCTTGACAGAGGAGTATTTGACAGAGGAATATGCAGACAAACATAACTGGGAGGGCAGCCGGACAGTATAATCAAGAGCGAGTCTGCTGCTGTTTCTCTGCCGGCGCTCCGGTGTCACCTTCCCCCGGAACGGTATCTCCTGGCTTCAGCTTCCAGCACAGATCCTTCAGCCCTCTTGCCAGCACTCTTCAGCCCTGCCTTGCAGACCGATCAGCCTCCGGAAGGGACTCACACAGACACCGTAGGGAGCCCCAGACCGTCGGACAAAGAATCCTTCGGTGTGCACTTGTGCAGCCTCCCGCTGCGCTCTTCCGCCTCGGACTCTGGGGGCGGCCGTGGTACACCCATCTCGTGCTTCCTTACGCTTCTGCACACGTGTGCTATATCTGCTTCCCTAGTAATCACTGACTGAGAAAGGCCCCAGTGCGCAAAGCAGTCACACTGAGAAGGTGGGGCTTTCACTTGTGGACTTTAAGAAGAGGACGCGAGTCATTTGGTTACGCTACGCTGCTGTACTGGATGAGACGCAAATAGGCAAATGCCTTAATGTAGCCAGGAGCTAACGTTTTCATAGAAGAGAGATATGAAATCACAATGGATGATCCAAAACTCTGTAGCATTATATTAAAATTGGGAATATTAGTTTGGATTTATTATTTTTATTTTAAAAAATGTTTACTTGCTCTATCTGTTGAAAAGTTCTAAAAATAATGACAGATCAATAGCGATGAGTGTTCTTGGTGCTCCTGCTGTGGCCTTTGCGTGCTCCCTTCCGCTCCAACACTGGAGCTCTAGAGAGAGATGCCTGAGTCCATTGCCTGGGAAGCCCAAGATTTGCGGCTGTCCTGGGAAGCAAGATGGAGACTTGGGGAGATGGGGGTGACCAGGGGATGAGGTCAGAAGCACACAGGCGCCAGCTTGAAGGGGCTCTCTTCTCCACAGCTGGAACAGTGAGGGCATTAAAATAATATTTGCAGTTTATTAAATTCCTAAAATTTTTAGGTTTATAATTAAACAGGGAAATAATTCTCTGGTGTCCTTTGGAGTTTACTAGGCATCGAGTCATTAGTTGAAGAACAGATTCAGAGGAGGAAGCTAGCATTTTGGCCACCTCTCATGTGTGCATTACGTTTTATGGTAACTGCATGAAGAGAGAGGAATGGTTGGTACAGAATTGCCTCATGCAAAAGAGATGGTGGACTTAAGAGCTTCCCACTTGGCCACACCCCATAAGCCAGATAAGGATCATCAACTGGTCAAAAGATGAAAGACACCATCTTACCCTGGAGGGATGAGGGTGAGCTGCGCCAATTCGTGATCGACTATTAACTCCATTTTCATAATGAGCTTTAGGGCAGAGATTCACACTTGTCCTCTGCTTAGATCACAGTCAATGGAAGTTTTAGAAACAGGGAGCTTGGGCCTTCGCTGTCAGATCCTGAGACTGAGTGGGCCTGCCGGGCCAATTCTGGTCCTGAGGGCCCCGCTGTGGCTCTGCTGTGTGGCTAAGGGCAGGGCCTCCTCAGGAGGAAGTCACCAATAGGCCCAGACAGCCTGGCACTGCGTAAACTGAACTGAACCAGAACAGACCCAACAAGCGCAGTTCTCAAATGTTAGCCCTGCAAGGCTTGCTAAAGGGGACCGTGGGGCCGGGCCCTGTGAAGGCCGGTCAGCCTCAGGAGACTGGGAAGGGCTGGAATTTGCAGTTAACCAGTGCCCTGCACTGGAGACCCCACTGACCTGCGCCTGCTGAGAAGTGCGACTGCGGAGGAGGTGACTGCGGCGAGGAATACCGGGGACCACCAGGTGCTGCATGCGGCTGGCGCTGCGGTCTTGGCTGGAGGCTGTGATGTAACCAGCCTGTACCAAGGCCAAGCCCTAGAGTTGCAAGGAACTCTCCAGCACCTGAGGCGTGGTACAGGCTGGGACTCACTGCTGCATGGGTGTTGCGGTGAGCAGAGAGCTGGGGACAGAAGAAGCAATAGGCTGGCCAACAGTCAGCCCCGCTGCACAGCAGGAGACATCCTCCAGCACAACGGACTTGACTGCTTCAGCAAATTGGGGCTGTTCAAAAAAAAAAAAAAAAAAAAAACAACAACAAGGCTGTGAAAGGACTGTTTTAAAAAAAGAGACTAAAAGACTAAGAAATATAGTGCACGGTCCTCTTTTGGATCCTACTTCAAATAACAAACAAAAAGGGACCATTAGAGATCCAGGAGGCATCCGAACTTCTGTTGATTATCAGGTAATATGAAGAAATCATTGATTTACTACGTTGAGAATAGGATAGTGGTTACTCTTCTTCTTCTTTTTTTCTGAACAGGGTCTCACTAGGCAGCTCGGACTTGTAGTGATCCTCCTGTTTTCAGCCTCTCCAGTGCCGAGATTACAGGTGTGTGCAACCAGGCCCAGTCTTGGTGGCTGGCTCGGCGTGCCCTGGGCGGGGCTGGCATGGCATGTGGTGCTGGGGATCAAACCCTCATCTCTGCACTTGCCAAAGCAGGCATGTAGGCCTCTGAGCTATCTTGCCGGTCCTTGGTGGTTACTCGGAGCTGAGCTTTAAAAGTACTTCTGAAGTACAGGTACTAAAGCATGGTGCATGGGAATTTCTTTAAAATATTCTAGAAAAATGTAGGTATGTAAGTTTTGTGAGGATAGTCTATTTTACGTAAGTTTAAGCTTCTTTATAATAAAAAAGTTAAAGCAAAAATAAAATAAAGATGAAGTGACCAAACAGACAGAAATTTCCAGGTGAGACTTGTCATTGCGCTGCTTGAACATATCAGATGAAACGAGCACCAGGGCGAAGGTGGAAGCTGAAAGTCCACGACGGAAACGGTAATGGAAGTATGAACGTTGAGAACAGCGAGGTGCTGGGCGGGAAGTGAAAAGCAGCCGCGGCCGCGGCTCGGCCCGTGGCTCAGCAACCCGAGCGCTTGGCTAGTGTAACGACGCGGTGATCAAATACTGACCTAACTGAAATGATTAGGGGCCCAAATCGGGCCGGGCAAGGACTGGCGTGCTGTGTGCAGGGTGCGTCTTTGTAGCCACGATGCCATCTTCCCTTGGGAAGTCAGTTAACTGACGACGGCTATTCTGAAAAACCAGGAAGCAGCAATGAGTGTGCTAACTAGCTGGGCAGAGCTAACTACGAACTAAGCAATCATAAAACAGTAAGTCTGATGCTGACACAATAGCCAGCTCTGTAAAGTGCGAGGGTCACACGACTGAGAGGTTAGTGAAAATGCTGCT
Organism: Octodon degus; assembly: GCF_000260255.1. NCBI lineage: Eukaryota > Metazoa > Chordata > Mammalia > Rodentia > Octodontidae > Octodon > Octodon degus. The sequence goes on along the minus strand of NW_004524590.1, from coordinate 921,251 downwards.
CGACGCTGTGTGTTGAGCAGCTGGGAATGTGCAAATTGGAGCTGGAGGCCAGTTACCACCCACACTACAGAAAACTTCTCGTGGGAGGCAGGCCACTTGGGGCGTTGTAAACCATGTGGAAGAAATGCGTTTGTAAGGGGAGCAGATTATAAGGCAAAGTGCAAGTGGGGAGGACAGCTCTGAGGAGATCACCTGGTAAGGACTGGAGAGAGGAGGAGTCCTGGGCTGCAGGTGCAATCGTCGGTGGAGGGGGCAGCCTTAGCCACTGGACTGGATACAAGTGGTGAGGGCAGATGGTCACACGAGTGCAGGAGTACGGCCTGAGCTGCTGGTTCAACGTTGAATCATTTACTAAAGTAGGAAACACAGGAAGGCCACGAGTGGGGACTGAGACTGAGATGTTTAGTAGGATATCCCAAGGGACAGGTCCAGAATGCTAGTGCAGAGATGACTTGGTGAGCAGATAAACACAGGGACTGTACAGCGTGGGTCTGATAGCCTCAGGACAAGATGCAGTCCGCAGGGATGGTGGAGGGAGAAGAGCCCGGAGCCTCTTCTGGTTAAGACCTGGGTGATGCGGAGACGCCCCAGATCGCACTGAGCAGGAGCAGAGAGAGAAGAGGCCATTCTCACATGGAAGCTAGAAGAGAATCGGAGTCACCAAAACTAAATGCCAAGCATGGAAAAATCTGGAATAAAGTTCTAAGGAAGGCAGGAGATGAGAAGGAGTTCATAGAAGAAAAAAAATCTTAAAATTTGGAAGTGTTCAAACATTTTGCTGACAGAGTCCAACTTCTGATGACAGAAGGAGTAAAGTTAGAAGGTGACAGAGAGTGAGCACAGGCTCCACTTCCCGTTCCTTTGCCACAATTGTTCTTAAAGGCAAAACCGCCAGCATGGGAAGGGCGGGGGCCCCATGCTCAGGAAGCAGAGCAGCAGACCAAGTGAGAAGCAAGAGGGGGCCGAGCAGGGTGGGGGGTCAGCACTGTGGCATTTTCAGACTGGGCTGACATCTATGGCAGAGCCCAGAGCAGAGGGAGGCTTCTGGAGATGCCAAGTGGGCTTGCGGCACACCAGTCTTTAAGAGGTGAAAATAGATTTAGGAAATTATAGGTCAGACCTTTTGATGATTTCTAGTGAAATTAAATAAATAGCTGTGATAACCTAGGAGGAATCAACAGTTTTTGTGATTTAGGAATTCCAGGTTGGTCTTGCTTCTCCTCAATGCCCACTCTGGGCTGCTGCCCAGGGGATTGCAGTGACTGCCAATGAGACTGTCACTTAACTGCAGAATGACATACAGTACCTTGTATGACAGAGGAGCAATGTGGGCTGGAGGATGGCATGGCCAATGACAGCCATCATGGCTTGAGCTCAGACTCTGGTCCTGGCACTGGACCAAACAGAGCTGAAAGCTATTTCCCGAGGCCCCAAGCCAGTGGGTGACTGGCAGCATCATTTGTTGTTCTAGAACAGACTGACTGGCCAGGCTGTGGTTGGGGAGAGACTGAGGGCCCTATCAGACATTTTACTAGACATGTCAATTTGCTTTCTTGACTAGAATTTTGCTTTCTGGGCAGGACAGAGATCATCGGGAGTATAGTAGATGGCTAACTGGTGGTCAGCTTCTTACACCCAGCTGAGTTGAACTATGGTGGTGCTGGGTGCAGGAGGCCCACCAAGGGCTTTTGCCAGCAGCATTAAGGCAGAACAGCAGAAGCTGCCAGTCTGCCTTTAGGGATGCTCTCTGGAGAAGCCGTTGGAGCTGTTGGGGGCTGCCGGATCTCTTGGGCTGCTCTGCTGGGGGACCTTGGCATGCTGGCTTTCCCCATGAACTCTGGAGGAGCTCTGGGCCTCATCCTGAGCATCGCTTCCTGGCTCCGGAGGGGAAGATGGTCGCTGCTCAGCCTCCTGGAGAAGCTTGTCGCATTGGCTTTCCTGACGGGAACTCGGCTTTCCTCATCGCTGGGGAGCTCAGGACCTCACTGTAGCTGAGGACGGCTGTGGTACCTTTGGGGAGCTCTGGTGCTTACCTTGAGTGTTGCTTCCTGGCTCTAGTTCAGATCTCTCAACCTGCCAGCACAGATCTTTCATCCCACTGATAATAGACTTCCTAGATTCCACCAGTGACCTTTGGGCCTTCCCAGCACAGATCTGTGAAGTGGGCCTGCATGAGACTTTGCTGTGGGCTCTGGGCCTCCAGCTGGACTTGTGGGAGGCACTGGAATGAGCTCTAGGTTTTCAGCTGGACTCATGCAGGATAGTAGGATCTGGGCCCTCAGCTGGAGTCTTCAGTGTTTATGTGTGTGGACAGATTTCCTGCACTTCCTGTATATGATTCTTGAGTGATTCATTATAAAATACTACTATAAAATGTGTCCTGTATTCTATTGCTCCTCTTGCAAGAACCCCAAACCACGACAAGGAGCCACAAACCAGGGAGGGACTCAAAGCTGCAAAGGAAGCCAGGGTGGGAGTGGTAGGGCAGTCCCTAACGGCAAAGTTTTCAGTGCTGTGTACAAGCGGATGCTGAGCTGCACCACAGGCCCCGCGTCGTGGGAAGCAGGCCTGTGTGAGCTCCTACGAAGAGCAGAACAGCAAAGCTCAGGGCTGAGGCTGTAGGAACCTGCTCTAGATTGTGGCAGGAAAAGTTACTTTGGAGAAGCTGAAATCCAAGCCTTGTTATGCAAAGGTGTAGGGCTCTGACTCCCACCATCCACGCCATAGGGTTAAACAAAAGCACATGATCAGAAGTTGATCTTGTGCCAGTACAGGGTTCTGGCAGAAGCAAGTGTTAGCCCTCCCAGGGACAGCGTCAGGGACTTGGTGCATCAGGGCCTCGCATAGCGGGTCCTGCTGCTGAAGATGAGCCCATAGGCGGGCCCAGAGCTAGACAGGACACTTAAGAAAGTCAGTAGATGGAAGAAATGCCAGCACTGATTCCTGAGAGGCCAGAAGTGTTGGGGCAAATGTGTCTGGGCAGTAAATGAGGCCAAAGAAGAGAGTGGATTGATAAGCACAAGAGATTACAAAGCATTAGGGGTGGCCAAGTAGCTCAGTGGATTAAAGCACCTGCCAGCAGGCACCGGGCCAGGGTTAGATCCCTGGGCCTGTCCAGCCGGCCCCACCCCCGGGGCAAGCTGAGATGGCAATTGAGACTGGGTGTGGTGTTGAACGCCTGTAATTCCAGCTCTTGGGAGGCTGTAAACAGGAGAATCACTGCAAGTCTGATCTAATAGTGAGACCCTGAACACCCTTTAGACCCTTCCTTAAAAATACAAAAAAAAAAAAAAAAAAAAAAAAAAAAAAAAAAGAAAGAAAGAAAGAAAGAGATTACAAAACATTGAAAGAACAGGCAGCAGTGGGAGAGAATCAAATAGATGTGCACTATAGAATCATTGAAATTAGGGCAACAGGTCTAAATACTACTTAAGAGAGAATTAATAAAACTAGGAAAAAGATAATGTAATTTTTAAAAGTGCATTTTAGTACAGGGTCTACAGGGTCTCACTACACAGGTCAAACTCTCCTGCTTTCAGCCTCCCAAGCACTGGAATTACAGGCATATGCCACCAAGCCCAGTCTCGGTCACTGTCTCAGTGTGCCCTGGGGTTGGGGCTGATACAGCACACCGGGGATCGAACCTTGGTCCCTGAGCCTGCCTAAGCAGGTGCTTTAGTCTGCTGGGCTATCTGGCTAGCCCTCAAAGGGATACATTTAGGCGATAGCACATACTGGTTTCCTTTCAGGAGAGAGAAGGTAAATTAACATTATTATAGTATTTATAAAAAGGTATAAACTCACAGGTATGTTGCAATTTTCAGTTAAAATGATGACCCCCTACCCCATCTGAGCTTGGCTGAGTCCCAGCTGCCTGTCCTCACCCACGAGACTGCCACGGGGACCTGTGGGTGCCTTGGCGAGCCCTACCCTGTGCCAACCCACCACGAGAACCTTGCAGAACTTCAGCCTTCCCTGGTCGCCATTGGATCCTTCTTGAGCTGTGGCTTGTCCCCCTCCTTACCAAGGTGGAAGCCACACTAACCCCACACTGTGGGAGCCTTGGTGAGCCTCCCCTGCCCTTCCCCTCTCCTGAGAGCCTTGCTCACTATACCCTACCCCACCCCTACTATTGCTGCAGAGTCAGAGAGAACTTTGGGAGCTTAAAATTGATGGGTCAGGACTCAAACTTCCCAGGCACCATGCCCCAGACACTCCTCCCTTGGTTTCCTAGGCACCCTGTCCCCCAAACTCTCTTCCCCTTGGCCCCATGCAGAGCCAAGCCCCAAACCACAGAACAAGTCTACCTGACCATGACCTGGGCAAGCAACCACAGAAACCTGCCTTTGTTAGCATCGAAGGTCCCTACAGACCAGGTAGCGCTCCCAAGTTTAGCCCTCCCTCCACTGTTCCAGCCCACAACCCCCTGCCCAAAGCCTCCTGAAGCTCTGTGCTTTGCCTTGTCCACTGCTGTCTTGGCCCCCTAGGCAGCCAGCCTGCTTGCTGCCCCCAACAATCTTCTACTCATGTCAGAATGCCTGGACTGGTCTATTGTGTGGGTTCATACCTAACAAAAACTATGAAAAAGTTATTGATGAAAAAGAAGTACTGGTGAGGGGTCTTGTTGCCTGTCAGCAGGAGCTCTCAGGGAGAGCTCTTGCCCTTGGGCCCCTGAATAACTGCAAGGCCACGCAAGGCTGAAACCCTTGTCACTGCAGATGGTAAGAGCATCCCCAGAGGCTTGGCACGAGCACCCAGGAGGCCTCAAGGGGAACTGGGCATGGAGGTGTCTGCGCTCTTTTTCTCAAAGCACACCCATCCTTCCTCAGTCACTCCCCTCCTTGGTCACTTCTTGGACATGCAGTAGCTCCCTTTGGCCACAGTTTCACTTTCTACTGTTTCAGGTCATCCTCAAAGTAAAAACAATATAAAATAGAAAATTCCAGAAATAAATAATTCACAAGCTTTAGATTTTCCATCATACTGTGAAGTAGCCTCAGGTTAGCCACCAAGTTAGCCATCTTGGTTGTAAGGTGGATGGTTCAGATATAACTGAACCGAATTGTCTGGTGTTTGTGTCAGGAGCCCTTTTGTGCAAGGGCCCTGAGGCATGAGAATAACGAGGGTGCAGTTTAGATGGAACAAAAGAAACCCTAAAGAGGCCTGCGGTGGTCCTACCATTAACCCCACACCAGAGACACCAACGCTGAGAAGCAGAAGGGGCTGTCCTTGATGTCATGCAGCCAGTGTGAGAGTCAGGACGCCAGCCCAGGTCCACTGTGAAGCACCTGCGCCAACTGCACACTCCCGAGCTCTCTGTGCCCGGCACAGGCGGCCCCGCCGCCCCTCAGAGAGGACGTGCTCTGCGCAGCAGGGCAGGAGTGTGGCTGGGCAGACAGAAAGCACTCAGGGAATGCTCGTGGGGTGAAGGAAACTATAAGGTATTTTCTTTAAGCGAAAAGGTAAAGGTACTTTAAGATATTTGACAGAAAGACCACAGTCACTATTATTACAGTACATTGTTATGGTTGCTCAATTTTATTACTAGGTGTTGTAAATCTCTTACTGTGTCTAATTGAAAAATTATACTTCATTATAGGTTGTAGGTATATATATAAGGCTCAGTACTATTTGTATTTTCAGACAGTCTCTGGGGGTTCTTAGAACTTATCCCCATGGGTGTGTGTGTGTGTGTGTGTGTGTGTGTGTGTGTGTGTGTCTACTGTACTTCCCAAACTCGTGGAGGGTCATTTTCTAGAGGTCCAGGGACAAAAACAAGGGCAGTGCCAGCTAATGGGCCTGACAGCTTTGTCATGTCCTGGCAGAGCTGAGTTGGTCAGCCCCAAGCAACTGTACTCTTAGAAGCACGTGGTGGTGAGTTCAGCGTTGGAAGGGGGGTTCGAAGTCAGGGGCAGCATCCCAGGGTTGAGAGAATCCAAGGCCCAGGGGGCTGGATGATGTGTCCAGCTCCCTGATTGGCAAGTGGTGGAAAAGATGGACAAGTGGTGGACAGGATGAGGGCCAGAATGGCTCTGGTCTCCTGCCTGTGCTGAAGGTATCTCTCTCTTGTTGGGCCAGTGAGGGAACTAGTAGGAAACACCAGCATGGCGTGGTATTGTTGAAGAGAACTCTGTAATGGCATTGTGCAAGGTGGAGTAGAGGGAAACCAATAGAATGGGTACCATGGTGCAGAGTGGATCTTAGAATGCTGTTTCCACTCTGATCCTGAAGGAACAGGGAAGAAGGTCTCAGCATTAAGGGAGGCCACTGTTTGACCTCTGGAAGCTGTGATTTTTGGTAAAAGGGCACAGCCCAGGCTCTGCTGCCTCCAGGCAGGGGCCTTGTTCTTCTCTCACCCAGGAAGGGAACTAGAAGCCAGATATTGTCACCTATGGGGGTCACATGTGAAAAGGAAGAGCTCAGGAGGTGGAGCTCTGCTCTGGAGGGCAAAGGGAGGAAACCCTTGTCACACACCCTAGTTCTTCATCAATAAACTCATTGCTTCTCAAGCTGTGGCAGGGACCAAATGACAGGGACCTATGGAAATGTAAGGACTGCACCTCCCTCCCACCAGAGAAGGAGCCAGTGGGTGGTAGGAGGGTGGTTGTCCTTTCTCAATGCCTTCCAGGGACCCAAGTCCCTTCTGTCTCTGAGCCTGTCTATTTGCATTGTGATGGTCACAGCTGCCTCTCCCTCCTCCACAAGCACTTTATCCCCAGGCTTCCCCGAGAGAAGAGGGGGAAAAGCAAGCCCTGAGGAGCAGAATGGGCTTCCTCCGAGAGAATGTTCTGGATCTTCCGCGCTGCTGCTTCCACTCCATACAAAGCTCACACAAGCACACGCTGAATGTGCCTTGGGAGGCTTTCAGCTGGTGGCCACTGAAAGTTAAGCCTTAGCGAAAGGGCGAGGAGCAAGTTGCGTCCTTGGAGATCTCTCACCTCTGCTTCGGTTTTCTTTCGTGGTCTGCTGTGTGATGCCTGGTTACAGAATGGGAACACCTGGAGGAGAGTGCTTTGCTAAGAGCCTGCGGGATCCGGCTACAGCTTTGCTAACTGTAGGCTGGATGTCTTTGTTCTGACATGCCTGAGAACAGGAATGTTTTGGATTTCAGAATTTGGAATATTTGCATATACAGTATGAGGTACCTAGAGCCCAGGACTCATTTGTGTGTCACACAGACCCTATATACGTAGTATGAAGGTAGTTTTATACAACAGCTTTAATAATTTTGTGCACACAGCAAAGTCTCATGGTGCGACTATTTCCAGTTGTGCCACTCAAAAGTTCTGGACCTCAGAGCATTTTGTACTTTGTATTTTCAGAGAAGCGTCACTCCTCCTGTCCTGGCACAGATATCGTCTTGAGGGAGCACATGGCAGAAAGTCATTGGTCAAATTCTTCAGCATCGCGTGTGATGCTTCAGGGGTGGGCAGAGAGCCCTGGCTGAGGTGAGCGGGTGCTGCCTCTGTCGCTGTTAGGTGCCTGTCCCGGGAAAGGCACACACAGGGCTAGGAACCAGGCCCTCCTGCCTCCAAGGCCCACCTATTCCAGGCCCTCTGCAGATGTTGTTTGTTAGTTTGTTTTGTATTTAGTACAGGGCCTACAGGGTCTCACTACACAGATTGGACTCATAGTGATCCTGCTGTTTTCAGCCTCCCAAGGGCTGGGTTTACAGGCGCGTGCCATCGTGCCCAGTCTCAATTGATATCTCAGTGCACCCTACTGGGCCTGCATGGCATGCTGGGGGTTGAACCCTGGTTCCTGCGTCTGCCTAAGCAGGTGCTTTAATCTGCTGAGCTGTCCAGCAGGCCCTGTGCAGATGTTTGTTGCACAAGTCACCATGAACGCAGAACCAGCCTGCATAATATGTGGTCCTGGTGTGTGACAAGAAGCATTTGCCAGGCACGATTAAGCAGGATGAAGACTCCAGAAAGGGCAACTACCTCATTAACTAGGCGACGTTACTCTGAGGGCTTTATGGAAATTAATTGTTGTTATACAAATGCTGAGCTAATTGAAAATAGGCCTTATCAATTTATTAAAGCAGGCCCTCAAGGACCTGCACTTAGAGTCACTCTTGCAGGCGGTTCCAGGGCTGCAATCACCAGCCCTGCTTTCCTTCCAATTTATTAATGTGGGTTTGCTTTCCCGCGCTTTCCTCACTTCTACCATCCCCTGCCTGCTGCTCCACCTGGGCGTCTGAGGCAAGCTCTGGATCCTGCTGGGAAGCAGGTTCTGGAGGAAGCGCCGTGACTCTGAGTGCCCAGCCTCTTCCCAGCGCAGTGCGGCGGCGGCCTCCAGCGTGCACACCGGGGCTCATTTCCAGAGGATGTGCCCCATGTTTCATGGGAGAAGTCATATTTAACTGCTGCTGAATGTAGCTAAGACCATCCCTGAAGTGGCCTGCTGCCTGCCCTTTAGGATGTGACTTACTCCCAGATCGTTGTCTGGCCCAAACTAGGGAGCAGGCTGCTTGTCTGGCTGTGTTATCTGAGGCACAGGATCATGTCTGGGAGGCTGCTTTTGGCTGCAGCGTGTGTGACTCTACTACTTGGCTTCTTTGGCAAGGTGTGGCCAATGTCGTGCTGCTGATGTGGTGTCTGAGGTGACACAGGGCACTGCAGGGTGAAGCTCCAAGTGCCACAAGGGGGATAAAGCACCAGGCTGTGCACTGCCAGCTCTTTCTCAATGCTGGTTGACTCATTTCTACTGACTGCTGTAGGTCTTAAAGCTTTCATAAAAATAGAACTTGACTGCTCAAGGTCAAGGGCCTGCAAGGCCTGGGTGGGGTCCTGGAGCTCAGATGTTCAGCCCCTTCTTCTGTGTGCAGTGAGGGGGGTTTGGAGAGGAGCAGGGCAGCCCCATCCTCTCCTGGAGTCAGCAGCCCAGGGACTGGATCCAGCCATGCTCCCCACCTGCTAGCTCTTCTCTTACAGTGTAACATTCCTTATTATGGAGGAAAAGCCCTCACCGAGCAAGTGGAAAAGGAGTCCTTCCCTCTGGGACCTTCCAAGGAACTGACAGCCTCCTGGTCCTGCCTCTGCCTTCTGCCAATTCATTTGTCCTTTTGTCCTTGACCAACAAATATGATGGAAAATACACGCTGTCTGGTCCTGTTGTGCCAGCTGACCCAGGGGTTTAGGATAGTGGTTTCCATGGGTGAGGGAAACCTGATGCTCCGGTTTCTGAGTGTGCATGGTGTGTGACTAACCTAGAAGGGGGACGCAGTGCAGATCTTTCAACCACATAGGCTGTGCTTCTGGGGATATCTGTCCTATTAAGCAATCAGGGCCAGGAATGATGCCTTCCCTGGTGGGGAGGGCCCGGCCCAGCCACCAGTACTCTAGGTGAGCTGTGCTTAAGGGGCCCGCCATCATGACTCAGGGCACAGGTGAGTGGAGGAGAGAAGGGGGAAGGGCTCAGTGATCAGGATTGCCCTTCGGGTGACTTCAGTACTGTGCACTGTCCTAGAGAGGGTCCTCCCTGGTCCTTGGCTAGGTCTAGGAAGTTTGTATTTGTAATCCCATGGATAAGTTATTGGAATGCTATCAAGTTAACTCCAATCTACCACTTCCAGTGCAATCCACGGTGAGAATAAAGACACTAAAGCATATTCGTGAGGAGCCAAGAGGTCCTAAGCCCAGCCATGCTGATGGCTGTCTGGAGCAAAGGCCTCAACCTAGGGCCAAACCCGGGATTATTCCGTCATGAAGGAGGAGTGGCGTGAGGATGAATGCCTGAGAATGGCAGGAAGTAGGTGAGCGCTGTGAGCTGGGCCAGGTAGGAGGCCTGCATGTACCTTTACAATATGCAGGAAGTAATCTGCATTACACAATTGAGACAGTTTCTAATTTGGGGGGTTCTGGTGCTTCAACTCTAATGTGCAATCTTTCAAGCCCCAGGAAGTCATAGACTATCTCAAGACTCGATCCCAGCCGACAGATGGGAGCACTGGCCCTTGGTCCCGTTTCAACGTGGTTCATATTAAAGAGCAGCAGGTGTGGGTAACTGGGGAAGCACACCTGCCATCGTCAAAGACCACCACCAGCACCTGGCTAGAGCAGTACGCACTGTTTCAAGCCAACCGAAGGGATAAAGAAAAGTCCTAGCCAGCTCTCTACGTATCAATACACGGAAATAGGGTCAGGCGCAGCCAAAATGGAGACAATAGCTCTTCTTTCAAGGAGGGCTGCCCAGATGAGCTCCTCCACGCTGTCTGTCTGAGTAACAAGAAGAGAGATTCTCCAAAGACAGGAATAAATGTCGCAATGGGAATATACCCCCCATACTGAACTGTGGGGGTATTGAGGTAGAGGAACACTTGAATTTTAAAGGTCAAGTGAGAAGGGTCATGTGAATTGCTTTGAAAAAAGATCACTGCAAAATCCATGACCGGATCTAACAGGTTCAAGGATGAATTGGCAGCTCCTTGGCATTGTCCTCGAAGAAGTACCTTTTGTGCAAGGCTGTCCTGGACCTGTGTGCAAGGCTGTGGTCCCGGCCAAGTTTTACCACAGATCTTGTCATCAGGCAGACGTGCCTGAGCTCTTCCGCCAACTCGGGCGCGAGGGTTTTCTTAAGGTTTGACACCAGGGGCCTCCATTTGATTCTAATAACCTCCACAGTTCTGTCTTCTGCGTGGTAGCTTAGCAGGTGGGAACAGGCTGTTGGGTCATGATAGCGCATGGGGAGAAAGGAGGTCGTAAGTGGGAGACGAGGCAAGGATGAGGGAGAAGGACCGGCCAGCTGTGCACGCCCTCAGTTCCTGCTGCAAGAGCAGCGCGGAGACGAGGCTCAGCAGAGAGCACGGCGGGTGCCGGGCTGTGGGCCGTGCCGCGCAGGGACTGAGCACGGCGGGCGCCTTGGGACCTGGCTCCTCCTAGCCTTCCATTCCCTGGTCTTCAACACAGAGACCCTTGTCTCAGGCCAGTTGCTCCAGGGTGAAGGATTGTCCTTTCCTGGAAGGCCCTCTGTTAGCAGGACATGAAGTGGAGACGGGAGAGGACAGACTCCTTTCTGAGGCTTTTTTTCCTTATTCTTGAAGGAAGAGCTTCCCCAGGGTGACTGCTTAATTTGGCTTGATGGATTCTATTTTAGGTTGCCCCTTATTACCAAGTATCTGCATAAATGTAAATCTTTGCCTGGGAATACTGTTGCCTTGATCCAGCTCAGGGTTTTGGCATTAAGGAAAAACTAGGAAGGCATTCTATGTGACAAGTGCCTATCCATGCTCTCAGGCGGCCCAAGTGGCCTGGACATTTGCACAGGGCAGTGCTGTGTCATGTGGCCTTTTGGATGCCATGTAGGGTTGGGGGTAGGACTAGCGGGCAGATCTAGAATTCAAGACAGGCTTGGGGAGAGACCGTTCCAGGCTGTGTCTGTGTCCCTCACTCCCGGTCTCCCTCTTGCCTTTCTGTCTGCCTCCTGAGGGTGATTGTCAGGCTCAGATGGCCCACGTGGGTCAGCAAACCCATTTCATGGCCCCTTCAGACCTTGGAGGGCCACATATTACTAAAAGCAGAATGTAATTCATCTGCAGAGCGAGGGGATTGGGTATGTGGGAGCCTGTCAGTAAGGGAGACTGCTTGTCTGTCCTTAGCTCGCATCACTGGATGGAGGGGGACCAAAATGCGGGTGGCCTGTCCTTGGTGCCTGGTGCCCAGATGCCTGGGCTGCCTGAATTACGCTGAGAGCAGCAGCCACGGGTGGCCTTAGAAGCATGGCTTAGCTTAACCAAGTCTAACGCAGGGCCTCGGCGTTTGTATCCTGGGAGCCTACACCCAAGTGTAACCTCACTAATGTCTAGAACCGCTTGGCCGGGCAGCTGCAGAAGAGCTCTACACCCCCACTGCCTGGGAGCACCCTCAGGCTCCCATATGCAGTTCCCACTTGGGCCACAAGATGGTGTCAGGCAGAGTTGGAGGACAGGGGGATCTGGAAAGAAAGGACAGATCAGCAATTAAAAAAAACAAAAAACAAACAAAAAAAAAAACCTCCCCTGACCCTGAGGGCCCCTTAGCAGCTGCGGCTAGGCTCTTTGGTCAGTTGGCCATGTTCACCTTGAGGCCTGCACCAAAAAGGAGGAGGTTGCCATTGTCCTTAGTGCTGGGCAGAGACAACATTCTTAGCAGGTCACTTGTGTGCCCCAGGAGGGAGCAGGTTCTCTTACTTTCATTTAACAGACAGGAAGGCTCAGAAGCAAAGTGGTATCTTTCCCATGTAACCCAGCCATTGAGACAGAGCATCCAGCCCAAGGTGTCACAGCCGAGCCTCCCAGTTACCCACGATGCCTCCGAACAGAGGTGAGGGCCCACAGGGCTGGCTGCTGCCGGAAGGAGAGGAACCCAGGTAGACAGATGCCCTCCAGAGATAGCACCCCAAGGCCACCAAGAGCTTCTCTGATAATGGAGGCTCAGCATATGGGCATAATCACCCCTGCGAGGCTACCTTGGAGCCTGCATCCAAGAGCAGTGTGAAGGAGACACCTTGCCAGCCATTAAAGTGGCGGGCGTTGGCTGAGGCTGGGTGAGGCTCATGGCGCAGCCTCAAGTGAGGGCGCTGGAGCTGCGGCCCCGCACTGATCCCCTGCACTAGGGGTAAAGGCTGCCCAGGAAAAGCCAAGCTTGGGTAGGAAGCCAAAGCGGAGAGCATACAAAGCAGAAGCACCAACACTGTGTGGACAAGCGCTGAGACGGGTTTGCTGTTGAGGGGATAAGGTGGCTGGTGGGTGACGAGATGAGATGCAACGGGGCAGAGTACTGTCTGGCAGAACCTTTCCCATCGTGCCACAGCGGTCCTGCCAAGCCCATGGGCAGTGCAGTCCTTAGAGGGCTTTGCCAGGGGTAGGGTCACACTTGGACTTGTAGTTCCGTAGATCAGTTTGTCAGCTTCATGTCCCAAATCCCCACCAGCCCTCCTTGAAGACCCCAACGTTGCTGACGCCTCTCTTCCTGACCACTCATTTACATGAGCCAGGCCTGCAGGACTAGAGTAATTATAGTCGTCTCTGCTGAAGTAGGGCAGCGCTCTGGAAGGGAGGGGTCGGATACGTGTCCTTCTCTTGGGCTCTCTACACCTGGTCTTTCACAGAGAGTAGGTGTTTGCGCCAGCAGGTGCCATTTAAATCTGCTATGGCTGTGCGTATCTTCTAGGATGGATCTCTTAGAGCTGTACACCGCTGAGATACATCAGGGAAGAAACAGGTCACCTCACTGAAGCTACTCTAATGCTGAGCCCTGCCTCTGCGATTAAATGTAAATTATGACTCATTTGGAGGACAATCAATTGTGCTTTCATAAACTTTTATTTCATTATTAAAAGTCAAGATTTCTCTAATAACTTTCCATTAAATCAGAGACTGATTTGCAACTGGAAGTTTTCAAAGGTTCTGTAACCAACATCAGGGCTCTGAGGGAACGTGACAGGATGGTGTGAGTGTCAGTGTGCAGCTGCAGCTGGGTGCTGCCACAGGGCACAGAGCACCCAGGCCCCTGCAGGCCCTGCCAGTGCCCCTTCGGAGATGGTGCAGGGAAGACAACTTTCAGAACCGAGTCTCAGCTTCTTGAGGCGCTGATGAGCGGTAGTGGAGTGAGCTGTGGGTCTGAGGATGAACGCCTGGCTACGGGCCCCACACGCCGTGTCCAACAGACGTTATTTTCTTTCCCATGTCCTTGACTTCCAGGAGGACCCTGATATCCCCAGTGGGGCTTCAGGATTCTAGGCTTGAGAGTCCAGCGCCTGAGTGCCCTTGTCCTTTGGCTCAGCAAGTGAAGGGGTCACACACAACCACCCACGCCTCAGTTCACCCACCCCAGGCTATGTCTCACCTTCCTCCACTGACCTCAGAGTCACCTTCTGGGAACGTGTTCCCCATGACTCTGAATACCTACTTTAATGTCTGTGTTCCTTTCTTGGAGTGCATGTGTGTGCGCCTGTGTGCGTGCCTGGACCCATGAGTGCCTAGGTGTGTGTGTGCGCAGGCATACTCTATGTTCTTGCTCTGGCTCCACAAAGACAGGGGTCAGTGCAGGCCTGCCATCCACTCTATGCAGAGCCACTCTCTTCCACCCCGGGAGATGTGGGAGACGTGTAGACCGTTGTCCCAGCTTGCTTTACTGAAGACGTGTGTGCGTGTGTGCGCGCGCGTGCATGTGTGTGCATGGACCTGTGTGCTCGTCTCCTTGTCTTCCAGGCAGCCCTGACCTTTTAAGTTGCTTCTAGCCCTCCTGAGCTTGGCCTCTCGGCCATCGTCTCCCACGCTTGTGCCGCTATCTAGAGTGCTTTCTCAGGAGTCAGTTCTGCAGCTAGCCTTAACCACCAAGCACTCTTCCCAGAAACAGCCACACCAAGACTCCTTGCACATTTCCACCCTCCAGCACCAGGCCTGCTGCCCTTGTGGGAGGAGGACAGCGGCCATGCGCCGCCCACGTGGGACTCCACGCCAGCACTGGGGCTCAGGTCTGGACCAAAATCCACGACGTCTTCATTCTTTACTTTCTCCTTCTTGAGGAAGGTGATTTAGACCAAGGTGAACTGTCATAAGTAACAACTTCTTTGTTAGCTTATCTCAGAAACCAAAAACTGAATATGTTTAACAAAGATGCTTTAGGTAATACTTTTGACAAGAGGATGCTGTTTGTGATAGTCACTTGGAGGAATTCTTATATCATAAGTGGAACCAGTTTAACAGGGAAAACCCTGGGTACTTGGAGGATTTAGAATGAAAGAGGAAAGTTGTTAGGACTACTGTAGCTCCAAACATGACAGACACCAGCAGCTGGGGAGACCGCCTTTTAGTGAGTGATGGAAGAAACGTGTGAGAAGCATGGGGGTGACCGTCTCCTTTCCCCCAGTTCTGGCCAGGCAGTGACAAGCATCAGACCCTCCCAGTTGTGTCATGGTGTATGCGGGGCTTGCTCTGGAGAGGCAGGGACTTCCCACAGGGCTGGTGACCTGGAGGAGGAGTGAGGAGGCCAGCCTGGGAGGGAGAGACTGGCACATCCATCTTCATCCTGCAAGCAACCCCTGATCTGCCACAAAGAGGACAGCAAAAAGACTTAGAGCATAAAACATATGCCCTGAATTAATTTAAAACAAGAAAAAAAGTATAGGGAAAAAAACCCAAACCCATAGGTCCTGAAGCCAAGTACAGTCGATATCTTTAGAGAAAGGAGACAGCAACTTCTTCCGCAGAACCAAACAAAGCACTATGAAAACAAAATGGTGACCCATGCCTCAGTAATGAAAAGTTTGACGTCTGGGGGCAGAGTAGAATGGGCACGGCCGAGCACTGTGTGCGGAACCTGGAGAGCCCACGTCGGAATGTGTGGAGAGCGGAGCACAAGAGGAAACAAAAGGCGAAAGCAATAAAGACAGAATTTAAGGGCCAGCTAAATAGCTCCATGGATGAAAGTGCCTGCAAGCAGGCACGGGGCCAGGGGTTCAATCCCAGGGCCTGCCGTGCTAGTCCTGTCCCCGGGGTACACTGAGACTGCGATTGAGACTGAGCATGGTGGCGAGCACGTGTAATCCCAGCTCTTGGGAGGCTGTGAACAGGCGGATCACTACAAGAGATCTAGTAGTGAGACCCTGAACACCCTGTAGACCCTTCCCTAAAACACAAAAATAAATAAATAAATAAATAAAATAGGAAAGGCTAGAAACCAACCATCAAAACCCAGATCTGAGTATAAAAGTTATTGTGAAATGCACATTTAACATGGAAGGTGCTGGTTTTCTATAGATATTAATGGGACAATATCAACATTGTTTCAACCAGTTTTTAAAATATCTTTTATTTACTTGTGTCGCACAGGGTCTTGCTGCGCAGCTACAACTCACAGTGATCCTTCTGTCTCAGCCTCCAGGGCTGAGGTCGCAGGCGCGGACCTCCGTGCTAGGTGTGGGGCCAGCACAGCAAGCCCGGGAGGCCAGGCAAGTATGGCAGCAGTACTGGGAATCGAACCCGGCTTCTACTCTTGCCAGGCAGGCGCTTAGAGTACTGAGCTATCTTCCCAGCCCCAACATTGTTAGAATTTAGACGTGGCCACTGGAGAGTAGAAGTTGGGTAAAGAAAGTCTGAATCACAGAGACAAGAAACACTTGACACACAAAACTGGATTAGTTTGATAAAGGCAAGAATGATAAAAACAAATGACTAGAAAAACTTTTGAAGAAGAAACATTAAATAATATCATCAGAATATATATATATATATATATATATATATATTACCACTATTCATGGGAATAAGGCAGATCGTACTTAAAATATAAAGGATGTCAGGTTGAGATTTATAAGAAACAGACCAAAAATAAAAGAACACAGTGCAAGTTGGGAATAATAAGCTAGAAAAGAAATAATGGGGAAATGTTAGAACAAATAAAGATGGCCTAACATTATCAGACAAAATATAATGCCAGTTCCTAAGCATGAGTAGACCAGGTTCCATCCCCTGGCTGGGACCACCACCAGGTAGGGCTGGGGGTAGCACATGGGTGACTCGGGGCTTGACGAACACAGCCACCTCAAAAGCAGGAGAGACATGGCTTCATTGCCTGCTACATGGGACCCCCAGGGTAAAAATTATAATTCTAGAAGAGGAAACAGGAATCAGAAATCCATGCAATGAAAACGGTTTTAAGGTTTATATATAATACCAGGGAGAAACACAAATTAGAAATCCATAGTTATACCTATATTTCACTTATAATTAAAAATACAAAAATAATAAAGTCTGTTTAAAAATGTAAAGCTTTAGTAAAAGAAATAAATTAAGGACAAAATTTAGACAATGGAGACAAAATTTCTAATGTTAATTAAAACAACAATAATAAAATGATAGCTGGTATTTTAAGAAGACCAATAAAATAGACCAACTTTGTAGGTCTGCATGTAACAAAAAGGAAACTCTAAGAACAAATTACCCTGACAGACTGCAGATATGGAGGAAATATTATTGTTTCAGACATGTAAACCTTTATATTAATTTTAAAATGATACATAAAGTACACGGTTTGTCAGGAATACATAAAAATCAAAATTAAATTTAGAAACAATACAAAGCTCATCTATGGAATTTTAAAAGTAGCAAAAAAATGTACCCCTAAAAAGTCAATATGTCTAGACAGTTTTATGGGGAACCCAAAAAGCCAAGTCTTCAGTGAAAAGATATATTAATAAAAAGTTTCAAATTATGTTGCATAGAAAATGACTGATAAGCTTCTCAATTTATAGAGAAACTCCCTGGATGAGTTCAGGGCAGAAAAGACAATTTAAAATGCACAGTAACAATTTCCAATAACGTATTAGCAAATGAGATGCTCTGTTGCCTCACAAATACATGCAACTAGCAGGAAACAAGCAGAACAGTGTGTACGTGCCCTGTGTCTGCAATCATCTCTGCACATGGAAAGTGACAAAATCGGTATTAAAAGCTTTTTCAGGAATAGATGGTTGTATGTGAAGAAAATTTGTAAATAGTTCACTAAGCTAAAACTTAATGGAGAAACAATCACTGACCACCTACATATTTGGCTAAAATGTTGGGATATCAAAGAAAGAAGCAGTAAACACCAGAGTGATGAGTCCAAAGCATTTATTAGAGGAATTTACCTGCAAAGAGCATCCGCGTCCTGGCAGCAGACAATGAGAAAGGTGGGCTTCACGCAGGGGTACCTGCAGCGCGGGGGAGGGGCTTTGGAGTTCTCAGGAAGGCTTAAGGGATTTGGCCCAGCGCTGCGAGAGTTCCCGGGGTTCAGCAGCACGTTTCCTTTCTCACTGTCTTGAGCATTAACACTAAGCAACATTATCAGAACATTCAGGCCAGCTTCGGCTCACGTCTGCAGGGGACGTGCCCAGCTGGTCGGGCTCCAAGTGGCCAAGTCACTCTGTGAGCCTCAGTCAGGAGAAGCAAAAAAAGGTGAGGGCGCTGAAGAGACCACACTGTGACTTAGTTACTAAGCCAGGAATAGGATGAGAATTCCCACTGCCGTCCCTGTGCAGGAGTGGCTAAAGAACAAACCAGAAGATTTTAAATGAATTGTAGTGTTGGAAAGAAATAAGTAATTTGATTCAAGTAGAATGTTTTCTCATGGAAAAGCAGTTAGAAAATAAAATGAAAATGTAATTTCCATGTATTCAGCAAGCTTAAACACAAAATAATTAGGTAAAAATCTGGTGAGAAATACACAAGATGGAGAATAAGAAAATTACAAAATTATAGAGTGTGAGGGAACAGCATTCGAGGGAATCTAAATAAATAGGTGTTATGCATTTAGATGAAAACTTTAGTATTTAAAGAAAGGCACTTTCTTTCCACTAACTTGCAGGAAATTTCAACAGGATCTCTCCTGGATTTCTGAAATTCGGATGGAGCAAGAAAATCTGAGGGACCATCAGCAGATTAACAAATGGTAGAAGCTGCAGTATTTTGCAATTAAATTGTTAAATCTATGTAACATGTACATAGATTTACTACACTAACTTACTGTAACATAAAACTTAAAGTGGGATAAAGGATTCATGGAATTTGTATCTTTAAGTAGAAATGTGACATTCTACAAATGGGCAATTGATTGCCCACTTGAAAGAATTAAATAAGATGCTTAACTCTTGCCATGTGCTGCATCAGCTATATTAAAGAGCTACATTTTAATAATTATAAGAATTTTAAGATGATATACAAAAATATTTTGAAGGGCAGATTATAATGCAGATTTTTAAAAAAAGAACACAAGAATGTAACTAAACACTAGCAGTAATTTCTACAAAAGAATGGCACCATTAATAAATTAAATTATAAATACATACTGATAGGTTCTGGCCCTAGTATGAATTGCTGAATTATTATGGTGGTCATCCAATAGGCGGAAGCCGTTAAAACAACAGCTCATCTCCCAGAGACCACCTCCACCTCCCCCTTCTTCCCCAACTCATTTCCTTCGCCTTTCCCGCCGCCTCAGGGGAGCCCCAGTCAGCTCCTCAGGTATATCTAAACTTCCCCCTCAAGCCCCAGCCCTGGCAACAGGCCATGAAAGCCTCAGTCTCCCTTTGTTCCAATCCAGAGAATTCCTTATCTCCCCAAATTTCTCCGTGTCCTCCAACATAATGAAGCCCCTTTCCCTTTGTAATAAAGCCTCTTTCCCTTTTTCCTTCTGCCTGTTTCTCTGCCTCCACACAATTGAAAACCTATCACATACATCTGAAAAACAGATATTTATCAGCTTAGGGAGTATTATCTATTCATACATAAAGAACTTCTAAATATTAACAAAGATGAAAATAACTATAAAGAAAAGTGGGCAAACAATGTTCATAGGAAACCCACAGATTAAGCAAAACATGTGAGAAGACGCTTAGCCTCTGGGAGTATAAATTTTCCACAGAGCTGTTGCTCTGGCTCCTGTCTAGGTGTCCCCCAAAGCCTTACATGCTCATAGGTGGGCCTTTTGGGGGTGGTGGGATGCAGGCTGGTGTGAATGTGGACTAAGGCTGTGTGCTAGCTAAGTTGGTTCAGTGTAGTTCGGGTGTGGGTCCCACAGGGTAGCGAAGGCACGCCCTAGATGTGGGAGGCCCCAACAAATAGCCTGTAGCCTGAATAGAGTAGGAAGGGGCAGGAGGAAGGCAGGCTCGCTGCCCGGCGGGCGCCTCCTGCCTGCCGTGCCACGGCCTGCCCCCTCTGCGGTGCATCACTGCCTGCCGACCGTGAGTGGAAGCATCTACCAGCTGGGACACAGAGAAAACCTCTCCTGCTTTAACTTGCGTCAGATATTTTGTAGCAGCAACCAGAAAAATGATCAGACAGTTACATTTTGTTTTGTCTGTCTAGTTTGCAATTATTAGAGAAAGACTAATAATACCCACTGTTAGTTAGCAAGAATGTAGGAGACAAGACTTTGTATGCAGCGGCTGAAAGAGTAAGGTGGTGAATCTACGGGGAAAGCGAGTTGCCCACCGGTCATGTGTAAAATTCAACCACATGTAATCAAAAACTCCATTTCTAGGATGTTAACCTTAAAACAAAAATGAACACAAACACTTTCAACCTATAGGGACAGAGACAAAATGATGCTCACTCTCGAAATTTTTATAAGGAGAAAATGGTGCAGCCATTAGATAGAAAGATGTAGACCTACAAGGGCTGCATCACGCAGACGCATGAGTGGAAGTCCAAAATACTGTCTAATAAAAAAAAGTTGCATCATATAAGTCTAATGCTTAAAAATGCAAAAACTGCTTTATGATGGAAAACATTCACCACATAGATGTGCAGGCGTGTACTCAGGGAAGACTTGGGAGTTGTCTCCTCATAGCTGATAGCTCAGCCAGAGACTGGGCAAGCCGAGTCGCCTGTTGGGTGCAAGAACACATCTTCCACTGGCTCTTGGGTGGTTGGTGTGGGCTAATCTGTCACGGAATCTGTTATTATTCCAGAAGACTAGTTCTTCTGAAGGTAAGCGTGCTGTGCATTTCTAAACCATGTTCTTCAATCCATTGACCTTGAGCTCTAATCCATTGTGTTGGAAAGCCTCTTGTAAATCAGTCTGACCCAGCAGCTGTGGGCCCAGCTCTGGAAATGAAAGGCCAGAGTCCCCAGGTACGGAGCCTCTGCCTCAAAGGGGCTGAGCTCTGCCCTTCCTACTTGCTTCACGCTGCCTCTGGGACCTCGCACTCACTGGGCCGATGTCTGCAGAGTGGAGAAGTAAGATGCTGCAAGCACTACAGCCCTGTCACCTTTGGTGGGGCAGATTATTAACTTGTAAACTGTTCAGCGTTCTTGCAGCGATTGGGTTCGCAGATAGTGCTCCATGTGACAAGACTAGCAGAAAGCAAAATTATGCAGCAGTGAGTTGTCCCTACCTCATTGTCCTCTTAATGCATCTGCATACAGCAGAAGTGGGAGGATGGGAGGCATGTGCTTTGCTTCCTGAGGCCCAGCACATGTGGACACTGAGAAAGCGAAGTGCAGTTTCCACAGAAACAGTGATCCCAAGTGAGGGAGCGCCTCTGTGCCTCGCTTTTCTGTCTCCTCTGACACCTACTGCAAATCCACGGCAGCTGGCAGCCCTTGAAAGCTAACTGTGTGCCCCTCATCTTAGAACAGAATTTTATTTGACAGTGTGTAATGATGCTGTGAAATGGCTGTTGAGTGTATGCTCATTTTGCAGACGTTGAAACTGAAGTTCAAAAGGGTTAGGCAACAGTTCAACATTCTGCGGCAGGTAAAGGCAATGCTGGGTACGTGACTCAGCCCATGAAGTGTGTGTGTGAGTGTGTGTGTGTGTGTGTGTGTGTGTGTGCGCGCGCACGCATGCGTGCATGCACACAGGATTGGAGAAGACACATTGGAAATATTTTCCTAGTTCTGAAATTCTCTCCACTTTCTGGACCCTGACTTGTGTTTGTCTGCCAGAACTTTGAAGGACAACAGCCCTGACAACTGCAGCCCTGAAGAGTCACCTCTGCTGTCTAAAGTTCCACAGCTGATTGACATTCACTTTTGTACCCAAATCCCCATCACTCAACTGACACAGGGGCTCAAAGCAGCCTTCAAGTGAGTGGGGCCAGAAGGCCCTGCACTTTCCCTTTGAGATGACAGTGCCAGCTGGACACCTGTCCCCACTCCATGCCGAGCACTCTGAGCCGTCCCGCCTTCCCAAGCAGCCGCTGAACACGCTGCCTCTCTGCTTTCTGCATTCCAAGTCAAGAGCTTCCTGGAATCCTTTGACTCTTCTTTGGCCAAGCCGGCGGTCACTGCTTCTAAAAATGTATTTGTGGTCTATTTTCCTGCCCTAAGAGAGAATTTCTTGCTAATCTTTCTCAAATGAAAGCCTCTGGACTTAACCTTCTTGAGTAAGCGCTTTGAGAGGTATTGAGGATCAATATTGGGGGGCTTCTTGGAATAGAGCAGCAGGAACTGAAATGAGTAGACTTTGTGGGTTCAGGCACACGTGCCCTCTTTTCTTTGGGGGTGTTGTGTGTACAGTGCTGTACGGTGTCTCTCTGGCATATCTGTACGACCAGCGCCCCTATTTTCAGTATTGTTACCATTATTAAGTAAAATAAAGGTTATCTACACACAAGCCCTATGCTACCTGACAGCCAGTCTGATAACCCAGACAGCTTTGACGTGACTAACGCGCCAGTTAGCACACACAGAGATGAAGGGGCAATTTGTGTCCAGGGCAGGATGGAGCGGGATGGCGTGGGGTTTCATCATGTGATTCACATCTTCACATCATTTGAAACTTAGGAATTGTTCATTTCTGTAATTTTCATTTAAGATTTTTTTCTTTTTCTGTATTTTAGGGACAGGGCTCTAGGGTATACAGGGTCTCACTACTAGATTGGAATTATAGTGATCCGCCTGTTTACAGCCTCCCAAGAGCTGGGATTATAGGCGCGCCACCAGGTGCAGTCTCCATTACCTCTCAGCGTGCACTGGGGGCTGGCCGGCACAGCAGGCCCAGGTATGGAAACCCAGGCCCCGCATCATCTAAGAGTTTTGGACCCTGGTTGACTGTAATATTCAGAAACAGAAAGTGGGACCTCTAACAAGGAAGAACTGCTGTCACCAGGAGTAGTCTATGGGATGATATGGACTTAGGGCGGATTGTCTCCTGTAGTTCATGTGTTAGAAACTTAATCTCCAGTGTAAAGGAGGTGGGGGTCCCCCGCGCCCCTCTCGTGCCCTTCAGCGGTGGGACGAAGTCCCAGGGCCCCTCTCCAGACGCACGGATCCAGGCCTCCCAGCCTCTTCCTGTACGTTGCCTAGTGTGTTGCGATCTGTTACAGCAGCACAAAACGGACTGAGGGATGCGCTGAGACTCTCTCTAGCTCTCCTCTACCACGTGGTTTTTTTTGCAACTTGCACAGAAATCCCTTAAGTTTCTTTATTTTCACACATTAAAAAGTGTAACACACTATACAGATATTTCCATAGCAGATCACGCGCGTCTCTTCAGACTGTCTCTCGTACATCATTTTTACCGTGTGACTTTTGCAGCTCTCTCAACTGAGTAAGTAAGTCTATTTCCTCACAGGCGGCTCTCCTGTCGCTCTTCTCCGAGGGTCAGTGCGAGGCCTCTGAGGCACGGCACGCAGGCTGGCGTGGCGGCCGCCCGCTGCGCGGAGTCTCGGGCTGGTGGAGGCACTCATCCTCCCGGGCTGTGGGCGCAGGCTCCCCTTCGTCCCGCCGGGCCAGGCGGAGTGAGCCGGAGCTGGTCCCGCCGGGCTCTGCCCGCTCAGAACTCCAGCACCCGAGCACGAGGGCTCTCTGAGGTAGGGCAGCACGCAAGGAGACGCTTGATCCCTCCCTCAGCTTTTGTGTGTGCGCTCTGGGAAGCCAAGGCCTGAACTTCAGCTACGAGCCTTTTCAACCATGGGTTCCTTCAGTACTCTAGAATGGGCGAGGTCAACTCAAAAGAATGCACTTGGTGACTTGGGAGAAGGGAATTGCAGTGGGACAGTGAAGGTCCCCTGTGTCACCAGGATGGAATTAAACCCTTTCCTACAAATCTGCAGGGGTGGGGGTGGGGGGAGGGGAAAGTACAATATTATAGAAAATTGTCTCAGTCCTAACTTTTAGAAAATTTTTTTCTTTTCATGTATTCATTTCCTCAAGTTGTATTGATGTGGTAAATAGAAAGCCTGTTTATGATAGAAAATGAAAAAAATCTACCATGCTCCAGGTGGCTTTCAGGAACCAGCTGAGCTGTGGTGGCCCTTGCCTCAGCCACAGAAACGAGGAAGGGGTTAAGCAGAACTTACCAAAGAGGTTCCTCCAACAAAATGGGATTAGTAGAACCTACATTTTTCAATCAAAATTTTATTAACTTTTTCTGCAAGAGAAGAAAATAAAGTGATATTTAAATGGAAGGAATTACTGTTCTTCAAATAAATGTTACCTTGCTATGAAAGGTATTATTCTGTGAAAGGGCCCTGTGAGGCTGACAGCAAGAGCGTGGAGAGCGGCAAGGGACTGGAGCTTTCTGTTTTTAACTCTATGTGTCAATTTCAGAACATCTTAATTAACTGTCTTATCAGCTTTCTTATCCTTTGCTGTGCCATTGCTCTTGGATTTTGTTGGTGATATTTAAAATATTTACTGTCAAGGTTAATAGCATTTGCATTCTATTAAAGAACAGTTATGGTTTGTAGCCTTTTTCGATATTTAAGTGGATTCCATACATATGAGTTCTTTTGATAACAGCTTCCATTCTCCCGGAAGGGTGTTTACTTCATTTTCTCTGCTTGCTTGATAGTTCCTTTATTACTATTATTGGACACTTCTGCCTTTCTCTTTTCTCTGAAAAACCTTCTAGATGTTCTTTTCCTAAATTTCTGATGTTGAAGATTTCCTTTTGCCTTCCCAATCGAAGGGCAACATGGCTAGGTGAATAGTTTTGGCTTTTCTTCAGAATATTTTAGTTCATATACTATCGTGGCTTTTCCCCTTAATTTTTAAAAAATCATTTGTTTGTTTATTTATTTGGTACAGGGTCTTGCTACTTACCTCTGACCCAGAGTGAGTCTCCTGTCTCAGCCTTCCGGGTGCTGGGATTACAGGCATGTGCCACCATGCCCGGTTTCAGTTGGCTGGCAGAGTGTCCGGGGTTCCAAGGCTGGCGCCTCATGCGGTACTAGGGATCAAACTCAGGTCCTTGTGCTTGCCAGGCAGGGACTTAGACCACTGAGCTATCTCCCCAGCCTCTCAAAAATTTTTATTGTGATAAAATATACATATAACAGTTACTGTATTTATCATTTGTCTTCTCATTTTATGTCTTGCTCCAAGCCTCCTCCTCCTCCTCCTGCTCCTGCTCCTCCTCCTCCTGCTCCTCCTCCTCCTGCTTCTCCTCCTTCTCCTCCTGCTCCTCCTCCTGCTCCTCCTCCTCCTGCTCCTCCTCCTTCTCCTCCTGCTCCTCCTCCACCTCCTGCTCCTCCTCCTCCTGCTCCTCCTCCTGCTCCTCCTCCT
>NW_004524590.1:887743-895999 GCF_000260255.1 Octodon degus | reverse complement strand
CTCCTGCTCCTCCTCCTCCACCTCCTGCTCCTCCACCTCCTGTTCCTGCTCCTCCTCCTCCTTCTCCTCCACCTCCTGCTCCTCTTCCTGTTCCTCCTCCTCCTGCTCTTCTTTCTCCTCCTGCTCCTCCTCCTTCTCCTCTGCCTCCTTCTCCTCCTCCTCCTTCTCCTCCTCCTCCACCTCCTGTTCCTGCTCCTCCTCCTTCTCCTCCTCTTGCTCCTCCTCCTCCACCTCTTGCTCCTCCTCCTCCTCCACCTCCTGCTCCTCCTCCTGCTCCTCCTCCTGCTCCTCCTCCTCCTGCTCTTCCTCCTCCTCCTTCTTCTTCTAGTCATGTTAGTGAGCTGATATTTGTTTCCTTTTTCTTTTTCAGTGTTGTTCTATAGCCACAGCTTATTTTTTGATGTGCTTGTTTTTGACTATTATTTCTTGCTATCTTTAAAAAAAATACTTTGTTCCTTTTGTGGAGTTTCCATCACAAGGATACCAATTACTCCTATTTTGTCTCTTCTTTGCTTCTCCTCCATTTGTCTTTTCTTCCTGATTGTTTGAATTTTTAGATATTTTCTTCCTCATAAAGAGTATTACAGATTAGATCTAAAATGTTCCTCAGGAGTCTCAGGTTTGGACGTGGGGACCAGTTGAAGGGGCACATCACTGGAGGTGCAGTTGAGAGTGCGTGTTCTTGTCTCTGGCTCCTCCCTCCTTCCTCTGCCTCCTGGTCACCATGTGGTGAACAGATGAACCACTTTGTTCTGTCAGACTGTGGAGGCTGTTCTTCCATGTCATGCTGGCTTGGAGCTAGCTGGCAATGAGCTGAACCCTCTGAAACTGGGAGCCAAACTAAACTTCTCTCTCTTTAAGGGATGTAACGTATTTGTTCCAGAGACAGGAAAGTGGCTGATAGAGAAAACTGGTTCTGAGAATTGGATCACTGCCCGGAGTGTCCCTGACCATGTGGTACCTGACCATCCTGGTCCTTCAGCAGCCTTTTGGGTTTTCTAGAAGAGGTTTGGAAAAGATTGGAGATGCAGGCTGCAGAAGCTCTAGAACGCAGTGAGTAGTACTTGATGTGTGATGCAAATCAGAGCTCAGAAAACCAGAAGGCCAATGAGGATGCAGATAGTGGGGCTGGGAATATGGCTCAGTGGCATAAGAGCCTGTTTGGCAAGGACAAGGTCCTGAGTTCAATCCCCAGTACTGAAAAAAAAAAAAAAAAAAAAAAAAAAAAAAAAAAAAGATGCAGATAGTAAAGTTCAAGCTCAGGAGTTTTCAATTGGGAGCAAAGATTTGTTAGGCAATTGGGTAAAAGCAAGTTGTGTTACAGTCTAGTGGGAAATTTTCTTCATTTTGTTCATGTTCTAAGACTTTACAGCAAGCTAAGATTAAGAATGATGGACTAATTTTTCTGAAGGAAGAAATTTCAAAGCAGCCCAAAATTCAGGCTGTGGCATGGGTACTTTTGGTTTCTTTTAGGTAGACCTATAGAGAAAATGAAGAACAAAAAGCATAGCTAAACCAGGTGTGGTGCCACATGTCAGTAATCCCAGTAACTGGAAGGAAAAGCCAAGAGGAACATCATGAACCCAAGCCTGGGCTACATAGTGAGTTTAAGGCTAACCTAAAATATATACTGAGACTCTGTCTCAAGAAAAAAAAAAAAAAAAAAAGAAGAAGAAAAGAAAAGAAAACCACATAAATTTAAAAGTTTGCAGTTTCAGAAAGGAAATGTCTACAGAGTTGGAGCATTTTTCATAAGGACAATAGGAAAGATGGCTTGAGGTCAACCTCAGAAATCAGCAAGACTCCATCCATTAGAGGCTCAGAGATTAAAAAAAATATAACCCTTTCTTTCAAGAGCACACTGAGTTCACTGTTGAAGAAATACCACCTATGAAATTGGTTCCCTGGGGTTCATTTCCCTGTGCTCAGGCATCTAGGCGGTTAGAGGTCTCTGCAGCCATGGTTCAAGGGTGTCTAGCTACTGCTCCCCCTGGTGGCTGACTTTGAGGTCATCCAGATGACCGAGGTCTTGCAGGCATGCAGAATGTGAAAGTTGTGGTCTTACAGAGGTTTCAGAAGGCCTAGGCAGTGCGTCCTTGTGCTGGAACTATGTGATGCTGTGAGAGTGAAATTACAGTAAGGCCCACAGTAAGTTAGAGGTGTCGGGAATGTGGACTATCTGCTGAGGAAAGTCTGAGGCAGTCTCAGGCAGTGAACAGAGCCAACCCAGCTAAGAGGCCCTGGAGGTTGCCTCTAGCAGTGCCGTAGGGGCTGGGCTGCACAGGCCTGTGGAGCTCACGTCTTCTCGCAGCCTGGCCTGGATGCTGGACGTAAAGCCACAGGATTTAATGTTTGCTCTGCTGGTTTTTGGTCTAGCATTGCTTAGATTTCTATCTACTCCCACAGTCCTTGCTTTTGGAATGGGAGTGTTTACCCTGTGTTGTTGAACACTGGAAGTGTTTTACTTTCTTTTTTATTTTTACAGGTAAAAATCACAGCTAAGAGTTTGTTTTTAGTTTGAGACTTTGGACTTGGACTGTTCAGCAGGGCTGCAGCGCTTTAGACTTGGTGATTCTCAGAGATGGACTAAACGCACTTTCAGTAATGGGATGGACATGTGACTCTGGGGAGCCAGGGGTGAAATCCTGTGGTTCAGATCTAAAATTCCCCTCACGGTGTGTGTACAGAGCTGGGGTCTGGCCTGAAGGTGTGGGTCACCGGATCGCAGCGTGGCAGGCTGTATTCTCACCCCTGGCTCTTCCCTCCTGTCTCCTCCCGGCTGTCGCGTGGTGAGCAGCTTTTCTCTGCAGTGCTGTGCTGCCTCGCTCTGCCTGGGAGCCAGTGGACCATGCACAGAATACACTGAAGCTGGGAGCCCAGAACACACTTCTTCCACTTTAAGTTGTGAGTGTCAAGTGTTTTGTCCCCGTAACAGGAAAATGACTACTAGACACAGGTACGGTCTCGAGCCTATCTGCTTCTGTGTCTTGAACTCTGTCTCCTTTGTTCTTTGTTTTTATTAATTTATCAGTTTGGTTAGTAATGATGCTTTACTACTCAATTTTAAAAAGCTTTCTTTTAACTTATCCTATTGATTTCAATCTCATTGATACAACTTTCCTTTAGTGTAAAAGGATCACCAGGAGTGCTCTTTGTGTCTCCTGGGATGGCTTTTCTGCCTGCTGGTATCAGGCCCTGTGTGTGCCGGGCCCTCTTCCTCTATGTGTGTGTCAGTCTACTCCATTTCTAGGTGTCTCCCTCGAGCTCCACTGGCTCTAACATCGTTAGGCGAACTTTCCTTGGTGTCTTTTCTGCCTTTTTGTGCTGCTAACTGCCATCCTCACAGAGCCTCAGTTCCAGCATGCTGTGATGTGCCCCGCTTTGTCCCTGTATGATATTGCCACGGTGGAGCTTTCTCAGGACCTCCAGGGCCAGCTTCCACACGAATGAACCCTGGCTCTCCTGCAAGAGCCAGAAGGCAGGTGGTGCGTTTGCCTCGTCTCGGTGGTGGAGCGCTTCCTCCACAATCACCAAATTAGGGCACACTGAAGAAACTCCTGGAGGACTTTTTATCCTTCTCTGCTTAGTTTGACTTCTGGCTGGTGGAGAAGAGTAAGTGCCTCGCTGAATTTCAATACCCCAAGTTTCTAATAGGGCTTTCCATTTTTAAGCTGTGGAGTGATACGCCCTGTCCCCTGCATGAAGGCAGTTTGCTGGCTTTTGTCCTCTTCTGTTAGAGAGAAGATCTGTGATCTGGCTTCACTCTCCATCGATGTCTAATTTTATTTAACACCAAAGCCCCTGGCAGTCAGAACTGGGTCACAGTGTACAGCGAGAAACACTTGCATCCTTCTAGGACTGTATCCGCCCCATTAACACGACACTAGGAGCTGAGCTCTGGCACAGGAGAGGAATCGGGGTTTTTCTTCCTGCAAGATCAGAGATGTGGCATCTTTATTTGACACTATATAAAACTGCAGTTAGGAAATTAAATTCCACATGGGGAGAAAAGATGTTGGGATCACTTTGATCACATGGAAACAGAGCAGCTGTGTAGCGTGAGCTATAACCTAAAGGGAGCCCTGCTGATGTCTTTCATCTGGGCCGAGCTGCAGGGGCAGCCAGTAGGAGAAGCTGGGGGACCAGAACCGTGCTAAATTGAATTAAGCTCGGCCTAAAGCTGCCTTCACACACACACAGAGCTGAAGTTTAGCCTAAATGTTTCTAAGTACACTGAGAACTGTACCAACTCGAGGAGAAAGCAGCCTGTCACCTACTTTCGTAACAAGAGCTGAGTCTCAGGCACTCTGAGCAGCCCAGCTTCTGTGGCCCAGAGGCGGCCAGCTGGGGAAGCCAGGTTCAAACCAGGCAGAGGACAGCTTTGAACCAATCCAGGTGCACATGCACCTCACCTTCGTTTTCCAGACACAGCTTCCCTCTCTCTGTGAATGCCATCCTGGTATCTGAAGCTCTGGACTGCCTCAGAGCCTGTTCTCCTTCCAGGGGCTGTAAATCTTTCCTTGCTTAATTTAGTTGTTGAATTTAATGTCTCTATGTTCCATTGTATTCCAATTAGAGCCCAAAGCCCTGGCTATTGTAAAGGGTAAGGCTGGAGACCATGTGCTTTCTGGTTTTTAAATTTGTTTTTCTGGTGCTGGGGATAGAACCCAGGGCCTCAGGCACGGAGTGCACCTTCCTTACTAAGGGCATGCTAATGTTTGTCGTTGTGTTGCCGGCTGCTAAGTTAGATGAAGTATGCTAGGACCTCCATAGCGCTGCATGCTCAAGGAGCCAGTGTAGAAGCCAAAATACTTCCAACTGTGGGAGACACAGGTGCGGCAGCTGAGGGCTAGATCAGACAACAAAGGATAAAACTAACACACCCACGTCCCTCCCAGGATAAACGTCAGGGATTGGTATGCTAATTGGCATCCGTCACCTTGACAAAGCCAGGGAGAGCCACTAACCCAACCCCCTACCGGCAAGAAGGCTGTTCTGTATTCGATATTCTGCTCTTAATCCCTGTTCCTAAAATGTGTTCTTCAATTTTAGAGAACTTGAACTCATACTGGACCTCTAGCAGGGTGGGAGTTGCTTTTGCCGTGTGGAGGCCGGGTTGGCCGCCACCGCCACCACGTGTTCTCCCTCGGGCCAAGGTGCTGCCTAGTCCTTCTCCTAGCTGAGTTGCTTGCGTGCTTCCGCAGTAGGTGTGGACAAGATGCTTGAGTAGGTCTGTGGACAGAGTCCAAATCCTCCTCCGTTCTGCACGGTGCCCGCACACAGAGCCAGTCCCAAGACTAAACGTGCCCGGGACAGGAAGCAAACATTGGCAAGAGCTTCACCGCTCCAACCAGGATGCACAGCTGCGGCTGACTGTGCCGCAGGGGCTGGAGCCAGACTGTGGGCCACTAGTTTGTAGGTCAACCTTTTCTTCCACCAGACTTCTGTTGCTTACTCCAAAGATACATACATGGCTTTGTTCCTGTTTCCTCAGCTGCCTCATCTATTTATTTATTTCATTTTGTTTTGAAAAGCAAAAACAAAAGCAAGGGTAAAAATCCGAAACAAAGACAGAAACAGGATAACATACAACAATACATATGTTACAGATTTTCAGAACAAGAATAGCTGATTAACAATGGTTGATATATTGGCTATTTTTTATTGTCAAATCTATTGCTCAGATTAACAGATATAGTTATGAAAGATTGGACATATGATTGAATATTATGGCTTGCTTTCAAGAAACTAAATTTTTGTTCTTTTTTTCTTTAATGTATTTAGTACAGGGTCTACAGGGTCTCACTACACAGATCAGACTCATAAGGATCCTCCTGTTTTCAGCCTCCCAAGGGCTGGGATTATGGGTGTGCGCCACCATGCCCAGCCTCAGTTGCTGTCTCAGTGCCCCTGGGACTGGGGCTGGCACAGCACACCAAGGATTAAACCCCGGTCCCTGCATGTGCCCAAATTGGCACTTTAATCTGCTGAGCTATCTGGCCAGCCCTCTGAATTCTTGTTCTTGTTCTTGTCTCTTTTTCTTTCTTTCTTTTTTTTTTTTTAACCTCTTTTAAAATTTATTTTTATAGTAATAATTGACATAACATTAGAAACGGTGCACATGTAGAAGACTAAGGTGACAGGCCTTCAAGCACGGTTTTTTGTGTTACACATTGCTGTCCTCAGTGTAGTTGCTTAGCTCGCAGATGTCAGCATATAGAGTTAGTCAAGGTGAAAATTCTACACATTAACTGCTATTTTCAAAAAACTGATGGAAATGATGAATTCAATCACCTCAGCCATTCTGTATATACTCGCATGTTTTTCCCCTACCTCTTCTCCTGTCTTTTCTCCTTTCTCTCATCTTTGATTATTCATTCATTTATCATTCATTCAGTAAATGTTTACTGAGAGTCAAAAGCTCCAGTTAAATTCTGTGCACTGGGAATCCAGCAGAGAGAAGAGAGTTAAAAATCTCTGCCTTTATGGAGTCTACCTCTTAGTGAACAGAGACAGAAAATGAAGGAGGAGGTGCTCTAGGCTTTATCGTGATAACTCCATGCAGACGATCAGGGAGGTGGCAAGGGAGCATTCGTGGTGCTCTCTGACCTCTCTTGTCCCTCTCCAAGCGCAACAGTCTTCAAGGCCTGGGTTGCTTGCATCTTCACCCCGTGGCGTGAGGGAAGGAGTGTGGGACTGCCCTGAGAACTATCCAGCCTTGCTCAGGGTTCCCTGGCACCCGTCAGGATCAGCATATTTCGTGTTCCCCGAGGCTTGCCTCCTCGACGGGCTGGGGCCTTCACAGCTAACCAATTGCCGTGTGCTAGGGGAAACCCACCAGCTGGTTAGGAGCACATGTCAGATCTGTCACGGGGACGGGCTCCTTGCCTACAGAGCGTGTGTCGATCGTTTTTCTCTCTGGGCACAGAGAGGACGGGAAAAGAAGGACCCGCATGCCTGTTGGCCCACGGTGGTAGGCCATGTCCTTGGTCGTGACTTCTGAGACAATGTCTGCTTCTTTCCCCTGTGAAATAGGGAATATTTCTGAAAACAGAATATTCATGAAGAGTTACACTTTTCAGAAATTCAGAGAGGCAAAGAAAGGCATTAGCCCAAAGTTCTGAAACCACTAAGACCTGGGATTCAGAGTCCAGCCTGTCTGATCCGATTCTTTGTGGCTAGAATAATGAAGTTAGTCAGCTCTCAAATCAAATTACTTACCTGCTAAGTTTGTCTAGAATCAGCACCATTCTAGCAGAATTTGAGCAAATCTAATCTACTAAATCTTGGAACGATTTCTGCATGGCTCACAATGGAACCAATAAATGACTAAGAACAACAGTGAAAAGGGGCAAAAAAGAAGTTAGACAGGGTAGGTAGATTGAGATCTGACACTGAGTCCCAACCATACTGGGATGCAGAACTTGGATGTGAAAAGGCACGTAGCTGTATTCTTTATCACTCTTGGAGACCTTCTGTTCAACCTTTCTCAGATCCAGTAGGCCTGGGCAGCTCCTAGCGCGTGAAGGAGAGAGAAAAGAGGAGGAGCATCTGCTTTGTGCTGGGTGTGCATGGAGGATGGGGAGGTGGAAATCTACAATAGCTCCAAAGAACATCTTGGTGCTCATATGAGCATCTTAAAAAAGGACCTGTCTTTTGACTCAGCAATTATTTTGTTTATCCATAAACTGTAGTTGGCAACATGGGGAAAGATAGCACATGCAAGTGTTTCTGGAAGCCAACAGCCTGCTTACTGTCCAGGCGAGCCTGGGAAACAGTCGCAGCAGCACATTCTGCGGACAAGAATTGTGTGCGTGGAGAATGAACGAGGAAAAGGCTTACTAGGTGGTGTGAGGTGAGAAAAGAACGGAAGGCCAGCAGAGGCCTCCTCAGTCCCACCCTGCCTGACCGCCCAAGCTCACACGCAAGCTCAGCCCTTCTCCTAGCACGTCCTGCAGCTAGAGGTGCTGGTGCTGGCTCTAGGCCCAGCACGCACCCACGCTCTTCAGTCTGTCTTGCATTCAGCAGTCCCAGGAGGATAGCTCTAGAAGCCTGTTGTGCTCAGTGACTAATTCTCAGGGTCAGCCGCAGTGCCCGGAACGTGGAAGCCACTCCATGAACATGTGCAGCATTGTAAGGAGCACATGGTCCTTTGTGCACATGGTCCTTTGTGCACGTGGTCCTTTGTGCACATGGTCTTTTGTGCACCTGGTCCTTTGTGCACCTGGTCCTTTGTGCTCCTGGTCCTTTGTGCAC
>NW_004524590.1:864861-887513 GCF_000260255.1 Octodon degus | reverse complement strand
TGTGCACGTGGTCCTTTGTGCACCTGGTCCTTTGTGCACGTGGTCCTTTGTGCACATGGTCCTTTGTGCATGGCTTCTTGCACATAGCATAATGTGCTCATAGTTCATTCCTACCATGGCAGGAATCAATGCTTCCCTTCTTCTTGCTAGTATCGTTCTCTCTTGTAGAGAGGCGACATCTTAAAAGTCCATTTGTCCATGAGCATTTGGGTTGCTCAGTTTTTGACTGTTAGAAACGCTGTTGTGACAGACACTTGTGTACCAGTGTTTCTGTGCATGTGTGCTTAAATTTCTCTTGACTGCACCTAGCTGTGCCATGGAGTAAATGCCTAATTTTCTGAGGAGCTGACTTTTCCAAGTGGCTTCACCAATTTTCATCTCACCAGCAGAATGTGAGAGCTCAGCTTTCTCTGCATGCTCACCAATACTTGCCTGATAGTTTTACTTTAGCATTCTAGTGGTTATGAAGTAGCATCTCATTGTGGTTTTAATTTGCATTTCCATGAGAAATAAAATTCTCAGACGGCCAGCCAGATAGCTCAGCTATAAAGTGCCTGCTTCGGCAGACACAGGGACCAGGGTTTCATCCCCGGTGTGCTGTGCCACCCCGCCCCCTCCCCTGGGGCACACTGAGATGATGACTGAGACTGGGTGTGGTGGCGCGTGCCTACAATCCCAGTGATTGGGAGGCTGAGAGCAGGAGAATCACTATGAGTCCGATCTACATCGTAAGACTCTGTACTAACTACATTAAAACAAAACAAAACAAACTCCAAGCATCTTTTGCCACGGTTTCTGGTCATTTGTGTTTCTTCTTTAGGAAACTACTAAAGTCTTCTGCCCATTTTCAGTTGGGCAGTGTCGTCTTTATAGTGTTGACCTACAAATATTACTTAGATAATCTTTACAAATATTCCTTAGATAATCTGCCTATAAGTTCCTTATCAGATATGATTTGCAAATATTGTCTCCTAATTTTTGAATCATCTTTTGCTTCTATCATCTGTCCTTCCTTTATCAATAACGTCCATAATTTTTGAATTTCACTGAAGTTAAATTTGCTTAGTGTCCTTTCTTTTGCTTATGTTATGGGAAGTTTGGATCTAAGAAACTGGTCCCTAAATCAAGGTAAGCGCTATTTACTCCGTGCTTTTTCTCTGAAGAGCTCTTTGTGTAGGCTTTGCTCTGGTTTTGAAGCCTCTGACCCATTTCTGGGCTCATCCGGTGTGTCACGCAAGGACACACAGAGTTCCAGCACAACTGGTGAAGGCACTGCTCTCTCCCCGTCATGTAGTCTCGGTGCACTTGGTGAAAGCTCGTTCGTGTGCACGAGAGAGCTTATTTCTAGACTCTCAGTTCTTTTCCATTCACTTATGTTTATCTTCTGTCAGTACAAAGCTGCCCTGATTAGCATAATTTTGTAGTAAGATTTTGAAATCAGAAAGGATGAGCCATCCAACTTTGTTCTAATTTAAGATTCTATTGGCTGTTCTAGGTCCCTGGGATTTTCATATAAATGCTAGGACCAACTTGCCAATTTTTGTTAAAAAAAGAAACAAGTTGCTAGTTTGATGGTATTATACTGAATCTGTAGATCAGACCGGAGTGCACTGATGTCTGAACAGTTTTAAATTTTCCAATCCATGAACACAGAATATCTTCCCATTTATTTAGATTTCCCTTAATTCCTTTCCACAACATTTTGTAGCTTTAGAGCATGAGTCTCGGATGTCTTCTGCTAACTTTGTTCTTAAGTGTTTTATTCTTTAGATGTTTTTATAAACGTGATTACTAATCTCCTTTTTAGGTCATTCACTGCTGCTGAGGTGTGTACAACTGACTGCGTAGCCTGCCTCGTTGCCAAGCTACCCGATCTGCGTGGCCACCTCAGTTTTAATGTGTCAAAGATGTTATTCACAAAAGAAGCTTTGCTTCTTTCTTTCCCCTCTGTGTCTTTCTTACCTGATCACTCTTGCCAGAGACCTAAGACAGAGTTGATTGATAGGAAGCGCCTGCTGAGGCTTGTGGAAACCTGCTGGCCCCTTTAATTGCTACGATGGTGCTATTTTTTAATTTAAAAAAAACTTATCACTTAAAAACTGCTCATTTTAAGGCCAAGAAGAGGCTGGGAACAGGGTAGACTGAGATTACACAGTTTGCCATTTTTCTTGAATGAATATTTCTTGAATTGCTATAAGCTTTTTGTTAATTTTGAGTCCTGAAAAAGATGGTACTACTAGTGTTCTCACGGCTTTCACGAGCAACGGAGCTGTGCACACCCTTTTCTGACATTTGGGAATTTCTTTATATTACTTTTATAATAATATTGCTACATGCGAAGATATGCTCTAGGCAAACCTGCCAGGTCTCTGGATTTAATCTTCTACTTCTGCTCAAGGAATTGTATCAGATCAAATTATCTCTCTGTGCTCTAAGAGTCAGTTGGCTGTTTAAACTGAGGATCTGAGATTCGCACCGTGAATTCACCCTTGAGGACAAAGTGTCCTTCTTTAGTGGATGATAATAACTGGTTTAATGTGCACATTTTGAACCCTTGCCTGGAGCCCTGCACCCTCAGATTTACTGTTAGAGACACTGCATTAGGAGTAAGAAAAGGCAACCTTGGGTTACAAAATAAATAGGAAAATGAGGGGAAGAGGAGAGAAAGGAAAGTGGAGAAAGAAATAGGAGCAGGAAATCATACATCTGAATCTGATTATAGGGCTATTTATGGAAAGATTATAGATAAGAGGAAGTACCAAAAGGGATTCTGAAGCCTTTTGTCCTATACAAGTGTTATGGCTAGACTGCAGGGCAAGTCCAGGGCCCCAGAGTCAAGAATTCATGGGCTTGTGAAGAGGGAAGCTACCTTGAGCAAGCCCTGTAATAGCAGGTCTTTATGTGGAGAGTCGGGGAGTGTTAACCTAGGAGTATTCACCAGCTGCACGGATCAAAGCTTCAGGTGAAGCACAAACAGCCGCGGATGGAGAGAAAGCCTGTAGGAGCTCCCGGGCTCCCTTTTGTCCTTCCACTCCTTGAGCAGAGCCCAGGCCTTCTGTTGAAGACCCAGACTGTGGAACAAGTGGCCCAAAGGAGCCTGACAGGGACACAGTCATCAAAACTAGAGTGGTCAGGTTCTGAGCAGAGGGCATCCGGGGCACCAGAGGAAAGGGCCCTGGGTCTCAGGCCAGAGAACGTGCCCAGAGGGAGCCTGGAGTGGAGGCTTGAAGGCCAAGGAGTCCTTGAGGCAGAGCTGGGTGGTTCTGGGCAGAGAACAGGTGAGAACACTGGGACAGGTCAGCCAGGCAGGAAGAAGGGGGTAGGAAGGGGCTGTCATCAGACACCTTGATGGGGAGACCTTGGGTAGGGAGTAAGAAATGGTGAAGCTGCCCAAGCTTACAGCACGGGAGAGACATGGGTGGTGCTGTGGAGACCTGGGAAGGAGCGAGTCTGCAGCCAGCAGAGGAGGTGTGGGGGCCGGAGCAATAAGGGCCTGGTGCAGCCTCTAGAGGGCACTTCTGAAGAGTGCTTCTGCTTGGTCACTCTTGGCACCTCACAAAAGAATTCAAGGGACAGGGCCGAAGAGCATGGCCTCCACGTCCAGAACTCTTGCGTTGGCCCCTGCGAGAAGCACTCTCAGCTCTCCATCTGTTGTCTGCTATTAGGGTCCAGAGCCTCCCTGTGCCTTCACTTGGGTCCTTTTTAACCAAAAATGACAAGAGCAGGGACTCAGGCCCTATCCTGCTCTTCCTTCTTGGACCCTGCTGCCTGTGTGTTCTAGTGTGCATGTGCTGGAGGGAGGACACTCCAATCCTTTCCTCTACGCCCTCAGATCATGTTAGAGACCCCCACTGGTACCTTTCCTCTGCACCCCTACAGGGCACCTGGGGATAAGAGGAACCTGAAGCTAGGAGACACTAAGCACCTGCTGGCCACACCTGGTAATGAGGACTCTCATTACAAGAGTTCTGGTGCAGAGATCAAAAGGTCCTTATCCTGAGGGTGATTCTTTCCTCCTGGGCACTGAAGTGTCTCTCCTGGAGCAGCTCCCCAAGATGCACATCCAGGCATGGACGGGCAGCTGAAAAGGAGCAAGTCCACTCTGGGCTGTCAGCCCAGTTTCTGTGCTGTCTTCACCCCTATGCGCAGTCCTGGGGGTATATGGAGAACATGTGGCCATGGCTGTCCTTCATAGAGAGAAGACTCATGGGGAGAATAGGAAAATGGGGTGAGTGGGCAGGCACCGGAGTAGGGGGAGCCTGGGCCCTAGGAGCCGAGGGAACACACAAGGCCTGCGGGCTCCTCTGTGTGTGCCCATGGGCGGCTTGCTCAGCATGGAAAGTGTCCTGGAGGATGCCTTCCAGGTGTCCACATGTGTCCCTGCAGGTCTGTTCTGTGGTTGAGAATGTCTTCTTGGCTCAGGACAGGACAAGGGGCAGCCTTGCCGCGAGAGGCTGGGGCCCTGCTCCCTCAGACACAGCGGCGTGCCCAGCAAGGGAGTGGACCCCGGGAGTCTGGCATCAAAAGCCCAACTAAAGAGCCAGCTGCAGAAGCGGCCTCCTCTGGATCTCTGACCACCTTCCCATCCGGGCGCCAACCTCATCCCAGCCCCAGAGTCCTGACTGGGCACTCCTTCGTGGGTGGCTAAGGACTCTGCTGGTCTGAGAACGTAGTTGCTTCCTGGAATGTCTTCCTGCTCCATCCACAGCCGACTGCTTGTTCCACACCTCAGCTGGCTGCCTGGTCCTTGCATCTGGCACTACCAGCTCCAGGGTACCACACGTGGTCTTGCTAAGTGGCCTTAGCAAGACTAAGTGGCTTTGCTAAGGGTGACCGTACCAAGACTAGCTCTGGCCTTGCTGATACTCAGCTGGAGATGCTGCCGAGGTCATCTGGCTGCAGGGACTGGCTCGGAGCTCCTTAGTGTGTGGTGCAAGCCTTCACCTGGAACCCTGGTTTTTAGCCTCATGCTGGGGACCTGCATAGTGAGGACACAGTAATATTTAATGTTTCATCCACAGGGGAGCCGGCTGCCCCCTCTGGTGTTTGGGCCTTGGTGTGGGCCCAGGTTTCTAACTGACTTGGGGCCATGCTCCGTGCTGCCACAAGCCTCATCTTGCCGTGGGTGAACAAGGTGTTGAGGGAGTCCTCTACCCTTAGACTCTGGAGGAGACTGTGGCCATGCCTGTAGGCAGGGGTAGAGGGGCTCATCTGGCCCAGTGTGGCTTTGCAATGCCCTGTCTGCCTTCTGAGCTGTGTCCTTGGGCTCTGTGCCCCTGAGCTCAGGGCTTCTGGTCCCATGTCCCATGTGTTCCCTGTACGGAGTCTCCCCAGGCCAGGCTTTGGCCTGACTGGGTGCTGCCCGACTGTCCTGCTCTGCCTGCATGTCCATTCATGGCGTAAGTCTAGCTCAGGCCTTGTGTTCTCTGAGAGCTCCTGGCCTCTCCCCGCAGGGCCTCACCCTCCTCTGAGCTCTTCCAGCTGCTGTCTGTGTGTGCTGCAGGCTCTGCCGCTCACCTTCCTTCCTTGCTTGCCACTTGCTTTGGTGAGCTAAACACCTGCTCTGGACACTGCAGGTGCTGGGGAAAGGTGTCCAGCTCAGACTGAGGTACAGGCATGCAGAAGGGCGCAGGGATGGCAGGAGGTCTGCCCGGACAGGGAGGTGTGATGGTGTATCTGACATGGACCACGCAGGTGCGGACAGCGGGCAGTGTATGCTCTGAGGGGTGCACACACCTGGCTCAGGCTGTGGCAGAGGACCCAGACCCAGGAGTGCGGACATCTGGACAGGGCCCTGGAGTCCTGTGGTGGCATCTGCGTCTCACTCTTGCGCCTCGCTCATGGCCCCACAGGAGTCACAGCGCGATGTAAGGACCTCTGGAGGGACAGGAAGTCACCCTGTGGCTGAGAAGGCCTCAGTCTAGGCCAAAGCCAGAGCGTTTTGCTGCGCTGAATAGCTGGTTGGCACTAAGCAAGGAAGGACCAAGAGTGCAGGCAGTCAGTCAGTGCAGACCGCAGGGGGACCAACTGCCTGCGATCCCACAGCCCC
Organism: Octodon degus; assembly: GCF_000260255.1. Lineage (NCBI taxonomy): Eukaryota > Metazoa > Chordata > Mammalia > Rodentia > Octodontidae > Octodon > Octodon degus. Next base: position 881,464 of record NW_004524590.1, on the reverse strand, counting down.
TGTCACCAAAGGTGGGAAACACATGAGAAGGGGAGGAAAAAGAGGCAATTTCTTGTCACTAAGCCTAGTTTTACCTGAGGCTTTAGGGAGTTGAGGATTTTTCAGTTGCACACATTTAAATTCCTTCTTTTACGAACTAAGTATTTGCTTCTTGTCTTTTTCTTATTGATTTGCAGAAAAGTTGGTAATTAAAAGACATTAACAGGGGTTGGGGAGATAGCTCAGTGGAATAAATGCTTCCCTGGCAAGTGCAAGGGTCTGAGTTCAATCCCCGGTTCTGCAAAAATAAAAACAAAACAAACAAACAAAAAAAGACATTAACAACTTGTTGAATGTGGGAAATATTTCCCTAAATGATGATTGTCTTATAATTTTGTGTTTTTGCAATTCAGAGGATTTACTCTTAATACAGTTGAGTCTATCATTCTATTAAAAGATGGTTTTGTTTTTGGTACCATACCTAAAAATATATCTACTTCAAGACTTTGTAATTAGTTCTGTATATGTCTGTCAAGTTATTATGTGCTACTTTTAAATTTAATGCTTGGGTTCCTCTATAATTTGTTTTAATTCATGACAAAAGGGTGAGATCTAAAATAATTCATTGTCCTGGGCCAGCCAGATAGCTCAGTGGATTAAAGCAGCTGTTTAGGCAGGTGCAGGGACCAGCGTTTGATCCCCGGTGTGCCATGCCAGCCCTGCCCCAGGGCACACTGAGATGGCGACTGAGTCTGGGTGTGGTGGCGTGTGCCGGTACTCTCAGCTCTTGGGAGGCTGAAAACAGGCGGGTCACTATGAGTCCTACCTGTGTAGTGAGACCCTGTAGTCCTTGTACTAAAATACATGAAAAAAAGAAAAGATAATAATAATAATAATTAATAATAATAATAATAATTATAACTCATTGTCCTAAGTTATTGTACTATTTGGAAAGATCTACTTCTTTGTCAATATTCAACTTTTTCTTGCTTTTCTCTCTTTGTCTATCTATAGGAGGAACTTACAATTATTTGTTGGCTCCTGAGGCTCCTTGTTTAGGCACATGTCTCATCTCCCTTCTTTTCTCCTCCCTAGGTCCCCTTGCAGCAAGATAGATTTGTGACCAAGTTAACACCAATGAGATACAAGTAAGCATGTTTCCCTCCTCCAAAGCTAGATAAAAATCTTTGTTGTGTGGTGAAGAGTGGCGAGTCAATCTGATCTGCTTCTTCCCTCTTTGTCCTGCCTGGAATGCAGCCTCGACATGTGGAGCAGAGGCCAGGACCACAGCCTGTGCATGCTGAGCACCCACAGATGGAGCAGGGACAACAGAAAGGGCCACACAGCTCCTCTTGCATGTGTGGTGGCCACTGATCTTGGACGCCTGAGTGGACCTCATGATGCGTGTGGACACCTGGTGGGTGGGGGAGATGGGCAGGGACTCAGGTTTGCACAGCACCTACCTGGTTGCGGGAGGAAGGGCGTGGCCTTGCAGGAGGACCTGCGTGGTACCGCGGCAGACTGGTACTGGTCATCCTCAGAGCAGGGCAGGGAGGCTGGGTGTACAGGTTCAGCAGGTCTCTTGGCAATAAGTCCTTGGTGCACCTTGCTGACATGGGTAAGGTCGTTGCCATTTCGGGGCACCAGCAGCGTGCCGTTAAACTGTGGGATGACTTGTTCTACTACCACAAAGATCTCGAGAAAGACTCCCCATGGCAACCCCTTTTGATGACAATTACATGATCACTGGGGCATAGCTGTGAGTGCACAGAGAAATGAATGTGGAAGTATGTCTCTGCTAGTGTTTTATTTTTTAAAATTTTTATTTATTTATTTTTTCCCCTATTTTTTAGGGAAGGGTCTACAGGGTGTTCAGGGTCTCACTACTAGATCGGACTCATAGTGATCCGCCTGTTTACAGCCTCCCACGTGCTGGGCTTACAGGTGTGCACCATCATGCCCAGGCTCAATCATCGCCTTAGCACACCCCGAGTGTGGGGCCAGCACAATAGGCCCGGGGATTGAACTCCTGGCCCCTGTGCCTGCTTGCAGACGCTTTAATCTGCTGAGCTGTTCAGCTGGCCCTGGAATCCTAGCTTTCGAGGACTCTCCGCTCTGATTTCCCCAGGGGCTGTATGAGTCTACTCTCCCACCAGCAGTGGAGCAGGGTTCCTTTTCCCCACAGTTCCTCCAGCACTTGTTATTGGTTGACTTCTTGATGACAGCCATTCTCTCTGGGGTGAGATGGAATCTCGTTTGTTTTGATTTGCGTCTCTTGGAGGACAGTGATGTTGAACGTTTTCATATTTGCACATGCATGCGTGTCCCTGTTTGTTCGCTCAAGTGCAACAGCCCATCCACCATCCTGGTGGCCTCTCTGGGTCCCCCCTGTGCTGGCTTTCTGCACATCGTCTCTGTGCACTGGCAAAGTGCCCCCAGTCACCTCCCTCCCAAGTCCTGCTGAGGAGGCCCTCGCAATGTGTTCCCTTGTCCCACTGCTCACCAGCATTTTCTAAAGTAAGGCTTTTCAGCTGCAATCACAGAAGATCTCTATCTCAGAGAAAATGCGGCAGCGCTTTTCCAAGTACGCTTACCAGAAGATTTGCTGCAAGGCGGGTGTGGTTTCTGATTCTTCTCCCCCTCACTCCTCCGCATAAATGGAGAAGGGTAGAGAAACGGAGGCAGAGACACTGTCCTTGGTTTTCTTGGTGTGGGAGGGGAGGCCAGCCAGGAAGGAGGCCCGCTTGGCTTCATTTCCAGACCCCAGGGCCCCAGGCCCTGTAAGAGGCACTTTAGTACTGCATTTCTCCACCTGCCAGGGGTGATGCAAACGCATGCTGTGATTAAAGTCGGCTGGCTGTGAATGTCACCACTTACTCTTCCTCTTCTTTGATAATCTTTGGTGCTCTAGTTACTCTGCATATGTCCTGCTGTGAGTGCCATCCTTGTCCTTGTGGGAGAGCTCTGCTGTTAACCAGGTGGCTCTGGATCCAGTCTGCACAGGGGAGAGGAGAGGAGCGTGCCATCCTGGCTCCCCTGGAAGATGGTGCTGTTTGGTGAAAGAATCGCCTGGGATGTTCTGGAGCAAAGGGGACCAGGGTCAGCGGCCAGAGCCCGGGATGTGGGAGGGGAGTGCTGCCCCCGCCCTCGGAGTGCTGGGCTTCTCGGGTGGGGCTGTGTCCTGTGTCCCTGCATGCAGTCCCACAGGGATGCAGCCTGCCTCTGTTTACCTTCTCAAGGCTGTTCGAGGGGATGTTCCTGATCCTGCATCCAAGCATTAGGTGGCCAGGACGGGATGTGGCCAGGACGGGATGCCAGAGACTTTATGGTTCTCACGTTAGTCTGCAGTATGACAGAACACAAGCTGAGTAAACAGAAGTGTACTGTTCACACCAAAGCAAAATGCCTGTGCTTCTTTTTAAAAAAAGTGTCAAGTCTTCCTTTCCGTAGACCAGTAGAAATCAGCAGTACAGTTATCCAACCGTGCTGGCTGTATGCATATATATTTTCCGTTCCTTCTTTCTTCTCTCCTTGCCTTTATCCAAGTTGTTCCTTCCCTTTGAGCAGTTTCTTTCCTTTTCACAGTATCTATTGTACCTTTCAGATTTTGTTAGTTCTTCCAGGTTGTGAAACTTGGGAGACAAAGCTGTGCTTACACATGTGGGCCTGATTTACTTCCCTTATGAGTGCCATCTCTAGTGGCATTCATTCACTTATATAAGCCTCAAATTCATCTGTCTTTATAGCTGAATAGTACTCCATTGTGTAAAAGTGCCATGTCTTTCTTAGCTGTTCCTCAGTTGATACGGGTTTGGGCTGTTTCCAACATGGAGCTATCATGAATTGTCCTGGAGGCTCCTCAAAAAATCTGGGATTGGAGGTCCCATTCAACTCAGCTGTTCCCCTCCTGGGTATTTTTCCAGAAGAACTGAAAACCTCATAGCACAGCGATATGGTGTGCCCGTGGTTACAGCAGCCTGCTTCTTCTGCATTGCGCTGAAGGGTGATGGGGCTGAGTTGCTCTTCAAAGAAGTTAACTCTCATTAAATCTCATTCACTATTCTTGAGCAAGGTGCAGCGTGCTGCCGAGCACTCTGGGTCACTGTGATTTTTCTTGGTTTTGTGCTAAATTTACTGTCTACTCTCCTTCGGGGTGAAGGTCGTTCCTGCTCATCACCTGGGCAGAAGCCAACTTTGTTTTATCCCCCAGAGGCCCTTGGGGTAGTCTGCATCTGTGGAGTCCATTTTCTGTGTCTGAAAGCCAGTCTGGAGCCGGCCTCTGGACACTGGGCCTCCTGGTTCCTCGCGAAACCTGTGCTTACTCTGTAGACCCCACAAGTCAGGGAGCTCAGCCTCAGTATCTGAGACCCAGCAAAGGGCCTGCACAGGCCCTAGCAGGCTACCATGCAGCGGCCTTGAATGTCTGACATCCTCAGCAGTGCCACCGGCCTGGGCGTCCATTGAGAGGCAGAAGGTGGGAGAAATCCCTGGAGGCAGAGGTTGTAAACCTCACGCTTGCTGGGCAGGCACTGTGCCGCCGAGCTCTGAGCTCTGACCCATCCCTGTACATGGGTTCTAACAGCCAATAAAGGCAGGAAGGCTCAGAGCTACAGGATTCGAGGAGACTCAGTCTGCGTTCTCCAGAAACTGTGGAGGGTCCCTACCTCTAATGACTAACCAGGCCTGCCAACATGAGTACTATGGGATATTTTCCACAAGCAAAGCTGACCCCAACTCTACTCTGATTAATTATAATCTCATTTGCACTGTGGTTGCAACAGAACACCGCCACCAGCACCCTTCCCCCACCCCCAGGAGCTCTGGGCTCCATGACAGTTCCTCAGAGGTGTGTATTGGGAAAAAGATTCTCTGTTCCAACAGAGAGGAGACAACCTGCCCCTGACTGCAGTGAATGGTAATAGTAGTTCAGACAGTGCTCTCTCCCTGTATAAGCCGGGCCTGGGCTGTGACTCTGGCTTCCTCAGGGCCGTGGGGTCTTCACACTGGCGTGGTCCCACCCTGAGGAGTGTGCCTGGGCTAGCAAGTCTGTGCAGCCACTTCTCCTGTGTGCTCGGCTCGGTTCTCTGTTCCAGATACCACAAACCCAGGCAGCAACAACCTCCCCTTGAGCAGGTGGAGAGAGTCCCTGGAAAGAAGGATGGTGCTGTGAGGTGCAGGAGGAACCAGCTTGGGCCTTTCAGTATGGCCAAGCAGAGTCTCAAGGGCTGTGGGGGGACAGCCACAGGAGGACAAGGTAGTAGGAGCACCAGGTGGGAAGAAGCCACATAGCCGGCTTTGCTTGGAAGGTGGCCAGGAGCCGGGGAGGGGTGGGGAGCAGATGGCTGATCTACTGAAGAGCAGGAGGGTGCACGTGCACCTCGGCTTGTGTCCGCTACCTGCTGCCTGTGGGCTCGAGGAAGGAGGGCTGCTGCTGCTCCTAGTTGGCTGGGAAGCACCAGGAGCTTCATCCCACGAAGCCCCATCGCCAGGTCAGCCCCTGTCCATCTCCACTGGGCCCTTCTCTCATTACCTCTCCTCTGAAGTCATGTGATCATTCATGCCCCACATCCCAGCCATGTTCCTAGGCCATCCCCTAAGGAGTCCCCATGAGGGGGCTCATTCTGCGAGCACAGGACTCAGTGCCTGCTGCTGCTTGGCAGGTTCGTCACTCAGTGTGTCCCGGATGGTTCTCCACAGAGCTGCACTGCTGGATCAGAGGACCAGAGTGGCACTGCAGTGTGCTGAGGCCTGAGGCGGTGAGCGGGGATGGCAGGTGTGTGCGCAGAGCACCCCCAGTGCAGGTGGCGCAGCTGCTGTCGTGCAGGTCCTGAAGACCATCCCGTCAGGTCCAGGCACAAGCTCCCTTGGGGCTCAGGGCTGAGATGATGCCAAGGGCAGTACTTTATTTTTCAGTTGAAAATAATTATTATTATTTTTTAAAATTTGGTATAGCATTTCACTATGCAGCTTGGATTCATGGCGATCCTCCTGTCTCAGCCTCCCCAGCTCTGGGATTACAGGCATGTGTCACCACTCCCACTTTTGGTGTCTGGCACAGTGCAGAGCCAGCACAGCAGGCAGTGCCAGGGAGCCAACACAGGTCCTTGCAGCTGCCAGGCAGTGGCTTAGACTGCAGACCTATCTCCCAGTCCTCAGTTGAAAATAATTTAAAGAAGGGCGTGTTTGCAGGGCAAGGCTGAAGGATCTCTGAGGAGGTAACCAGGGACTCGCTGGGGTGGGGGAGGCTTTCTCACCCCAGGCCTGTGGGGACAGCCAGGTTCTGGAGCTCTGGGAGTGGGGGTGGCAGGCAGCCCTGGTGAAGGGGCTGCAGCCGCCTTGCAGGGTGTGGTGCAGGCGCACCTGTCTTAAGTTGACATTTCAAAAATCGTGATAACTGTACACTTCACCGCCTCAAACGTCATGTGTGCAGCTGAGTCGCCTTAGAGTTGCCCAGCCATTCCTAGTTATGCAGCCTTCAGTGCCATCCAGAGCCAGGCTACTTTTCTCCAGAAAACTAAATTCTGTACCCATTGAATAGTATCTTCTCATGCCCCCTCCATCAGCCACTGGAAAATCCAATTACACTTTCTGTCTATGAATCTGGCTGCTCTAGGGACTTCATATAAATGGAACCAGACAGTATTTGTCTTTTTTGGGGACTGGGTGGTTAGCACAGTGTCCTCGAGGCTTACCGTATTGTAGCTGGTGTCTGAATTTGCTTCACTCTTAAGGCTAACCATATTCTACCGCAAAGCCACCTGGTGTCTACCTGGCACCTGCAGGTGAGCACTTGGGCTGTTTCTAGCTTTTGGCCCCTGTGAACATGCCGCTGTTATGGTTCATGTCGCATGTCCCCAAGGCCATGGGCCACATTTTCAATGACTGAAGTGCTCAGCTCATTTTCCTCTGAATCTCGTTGTTTCCCTGCATCCCTTAGTCTTCCCCCTGGGTCTCACATGGCAGAGCTGTAGGCTGTGCTGTCTGGGGCGCTGTGGAGCGCTGGGGGGACCGCAGGTGTTGCTGGCTGCTTCTTCCTTCTCTGCACTCCCTAGGGATGGATGGCTGGGTCCTCAGTGGACCTTTCCAGAACTGTCCTCCACTGCTGGCTCAGGTGAGAGGGCCCAGGTCAGCTGGGCTCTGCCTTCATGTGAGGTTTGGAATAGTGTGGACCACCGACAGCACTGATGTCTGGTGACAGTGCCACTGCATGTGTCAGTTTCCTAACTGTCTGTGGACAGTGGTGACAAGAGCTTGAGGGCCCACTTCGCCAGTGCCTTGACTGTGTCCCTGCTTGACAGACTGGGCAGTGGAGTCTGGGGAGTCACCTGGGAGGCGGAGGTCACCTAGTAGGCCCTGGATGCCCGTGCTAGGGTGGTGCCGGCCCAGCCCCTCCCTTCCAGCAGTGGCTCCCTTGGCAACACCTCCGCTAGTGGTCCATGCTGGAGGCTACAGGGCCTGCCTGGGTTCCCTGCCTCCCTTTTTCTGGAGCCTCTCCTGACTGGCTTCTGCTGAGGCTGCCTGCCTCCTCTCCATCTAGGAACCCGGGATCTTCCTAGGTATCAGTCTGACCAAATCCCCACCTCCTGAGGGAGCTCTGCTTTCATGCCCTGGAGCCACTGCCCTGGCCTGATCTTCTCAGCCACTTGCCTCATCCTCATGTGGCAGCGGAGCTCCGGTTCTCAAGCCCATCTCCCTCCTCCGCACACTCTGCTTCAGTGTGGCTGACCATCCTCCTGGGCAAGAGGGGGAGATGGAGGGAGGGAACCCCGTGCCCATGCTGTTAGTGGGAGCAGGCTCGGGCCACCTGGTGGGTTCATAAAAGGCTGGAGAAGTACAGTGGATAAGGGCCAGGGGTCATCTGGGCAATCCTGAGCCTCTTGTTGATTGCATCTCACTATGAGAAATTTCACACTTTGTCTTGACATTTTGTTTTTTAGAAAATGTAAATGTATGGGTCTGATCCCTGGTACCATATGCCCTGCTGGCCCTGCCCTCAGGCACAATGAGCTGGTGACCAAGTCCGGGCTTTGTGGCACATGCCTGTAATACCAGTGCTGGGGAGGCTGCAAACAGGAGGATCACTATGAGTCTGAGCTGTGTAGTGAGACCCTATACTAAATATATTTTAAAAATGGAAGAAAATGTAAATGTAATTTCTGCTAATGCTTATTCAAATAATACGGAAGTTCATTTTACAAAAAAGAAAAGTTTTCCTTTTCTCTCTCCTCCAATGCCCACTGATCACACACCTTGTAGACCTTTCTATATACACACAAGGGGGCTTGTGGGTTAGCGCAGTTGTTTAAAGGACCTTCTTGGGCAAGCTCAGTCAGGCACAGGGGACCGTAGTTTGATCCCCAGTTCCACAAGCTGCACCAGACCCTCCCTTAAGGCAGCCCGAGCTAGCCAAAGTAAACAGTCCTTATACACACACAGTTTTACTCAGCGTGTGTGTCTGTGTGTGGAGGAGGGTCATGGTCTCCCTGCCCTGCTTGCCTCTGGTGGCACCATACTGACACGCCTCTTGCCAGGTCAGGACCCAGGGCTCAGCTCACTCGTGGGTGAGGTCTACTGGCTTTTGATTCTTCCACAAGGAGATTTAGGCTTCTCCAAGTCCACGCCACGCCCTGGATACTGCCAGGTTCCTAATCCAGGAGCAGACGCAGCTCTGTGGAGTTCATGAGCAGTGGCTTTCCTGTGCTCTGGGCTCGCTGTCTGGGGGACCCACACAGGACCCCTGTCCATCTTCACAGAGGCTGGGTGGCAGGAGCAGAGGAGCCCTGGCTGAAGGAGCTAAGCTGACACTGATGTGGGATTGCTTCACCGAGGGACCAGAGGGCCTGAGATCCCTTCACTGGAGGAACTGGGATGCTCGCGTCAGCACCTGGCCTCTCTGTTCTTGCTTCTGGAATTTTCTGCCCTCCTGCAGCAAGAAGAGCATATCCCTTCATCCACAAAGGTGGCACTGAGACCCCCACAGATCTCCTGAGTCCTTGACTGGGTTTGGGCAGCTGGCAGTGCTGGTGTGCTCAGAGAGGCTCAAAGACTACCAGGAGCATCCAGGCGGAGAACTGAAGTTGGGCACTGCCGCAGAAGAAGGCAGCGCAGTCCGCTCTGCTCAGGCTAGCCCATGGCCGGTCATGGGGGGTGGAGGGCGAGCTACTGAGTCCGCCTACAGCCAGGGAGCAGCAGGAGGTGCACACAGCCTGCAACCTAGAGGGGCGGCTGTGGCTGCGGGTGATGCTGCTTCCTAGCTAGGCAGCTCTACATGCCAGGTGCTGAGCCCCTATCCCGGGAGGGCCCTGTGGGGACAGACAGCAGGCCCATCCTGGGACCAACACTTCCCTCAGGTGGGGCCAGGCACCCAGCAGTGCTGGCCTGGGGCCTCAGGCAGCCAATGCCTGGATGAGAGTGAAAGTGGCCACTGGGGTGGCGGGACCTCCATCTAGATTCCAAGTGCTATGGCTCTTCCATCGGAAAGCAGCAGAAAATTGCCCAGTACAGCCCTTCAGGGAGACTGGACGGCAGAGCATTTTTCCAGCCAGTGTTTACTGTGAATTTCCTTCAGGCCTTCTTTGGATGGAGGGTGACCTCTTGTGGAGGGGTGAGACGTGACCTAATGAGACACCAGTGGGAGCATTTGGAAGTGGGAGGCCGTGCTGAGGAGAGATTCCACAGCCCTGCACACTTGCAATTTGCTGGGTCTTCTGTTTCTTTAGTGTTTTCCCATCTGTCCTGTCTGGCACTCATCAAACGCGGGATTCACCAGGGAGGGCCTCCTTTCTTCCGAATGGGAGGAGCTGCGGCTCTGGAGATGCTGTGAGCTCAGGCTGGTAGCCTCGCAGCTCCAGGCTGGGAGCTCAGGCCTCTGGCTCTGGCTCCTTCCTGTCTCACCTGCGATCAGCAAGCTGTGCTGCCCTGCATGAGCAAAGGCCACCGAGGGCCTGTGGGGGTCCACGAAGCTCTGCGTAGGTGAAGCAGGGCAGACTGCAGTAGATCGTGTGTCTGACCTAAAGGAGGAACAGCAGTGACATGACAGCAACCAAGAAGATCGACACACAGCTGGTGGGCAGAACCCTGTCTCCTCCCGTCACGCACACCCCTGTTGGGCCCAACTTGAATGAGGGGTGTAAATGCACACAACACTCCCTCGTGCTGGGTTTGGTGCTTGTCCCGGCTTCTTGCGGCAAATCCAATCAGATGTGGCCTGTGCTCAGCACGCTGCCTTCCTGGTCCTGAGCGCTGTGCCTCTGTGTGTCGCATCCTGCCTCGCTCTGCAGAGGTGGAAGGGCCTGAGCAATGGGGAGGCCTGAGGCTGGCTGGAGAGGGGCTTTGTCCCCTCAGCCTTAGAGGCACGAGGCCTGGCCCTCTGGGCGTCGTTCCAGATCAGTAACGAAGCTGTACATAGATGCCCCAGCAGCTCAAGGCCTACCAGGGTCTGGTAATGCGGTCTTCTTACCTTTGAATAAAGAAAGTGAAACCCTACCAGACCAGTCCTAGGAACATCCTTGGGTGCAGGTGGGATAACTGGCAGTCGCCTCTTCCGTCTACTCACTTCTTTGGGGACTGTGGAGCAGGGAGAGGTGGCTTTACGTGCTAAGGCTGGGGGCTAGAAATAACATAAGCACTTAGAAACAAAGACTATTCTTATAGCCTGCCAGCTTTTGCCTTCCTGTAGTTTCACTGTGAAGCAGCAGCAGAAGCAGAGCACCGGGACCTTCCAGGTTTCCTGTTCTGACGCATGGTGAAGCCCCTGTTGTCCTCTGAAATGGCCCCTCAGATCCTGGTACGGATCACAGTTCTCTGCCTGAGTCAGTGGAGCCTGCAGATCCATTTGAATGCAATCCATATGGGCGCAAGGTGTATTAATCATTTACTCATTCCCTGAAGACATCATCAATGTAAGCACATTCTGTGCCAGACACTGCGTTGGGAAGACAGTGGGGCGTGTGACGAACGCAATCACAGGGATTCTGGCTTCAGGGAGCTCAGCGTCTGCTGGGGGCAGCTGAGCCCTGATTAAGCAATCAAAAGAGAACAAGCTGAATGGCGAACAGCACTGAGCAGCACGGAGGAGGAGGATGCTCCTAAGAGTTCCGGCAGAGGCCTGGCCTGGCCAGCGTGGCAGGAGGCCTCCTTAGGAATATGGCACTGAGGAGGAGGGCCAAAGATCAGAAGCCTTGGCTAAGGTAGTGCAGATGGTGCTCACAGCACACTGGCCATGTCCTGGCCACGGTCCTCAGTGACTTGTGACAGACACTCCTGGAGCCTCACCCAAGCTCCAGCACAAGCACTGCTTATAGCAAGCAATTCAGGGGTGACAGGAGCAGCGGGGAGGGCTGGGGCCAAGTGCAGTGGCAGGCTGGCTCCGCAGCTCTGATGTCTGGCTGCAAGGCTCTGCCACAACACTGTGAAGCAGAGGAGGCGGAGGGAGTCCTACAAACAGAGGGACAGGGACAGAGGGCTAGAGGGACAGGGAAGGGCGAGCGGAGGAAACTCTTAATACACATTTACAATTTACAATTTGCTGCGTCTAGCAAAGCCGATATAACACACACAAACACGCCTTGTACTTCAGGTTCTAGATCACCCCAATAAACCTGGTTTTGTAATAAACTGAGTCACATGAGCTCTTTTCCAGTGCATCTAGATGTTGTGTCCACCCCTCATCCTGGTTTATGAAGTGAATAATAGTATTTTGACTAAGATAATGTAATACCTTAATTTGAAAGACTACTGCTGAACAAGGCGAATGACCGCCAGAGCCCTGGTGAGCTGCAGCGCCTCCCTGGTGGGGTCTTGCCGTTGCGTTGACAGCTGCTGACGAGCGGGCTGCTGAAGGCGAGGTGCACGCGGCACTTCCTGGAAATAAGGTAACAGTGAACTCACCATTTCCAGTGGTTGTTCCTCTCGTGGAGCGTTCTCCGAAGCGTGCAGTCCTGTTGGGTAGCGTTGTAACCACAGTGAGCCTCTTCTAAAGCAGGACTCAGTCCTCTCCAACCCAACTGCTGCTTTACCAGCTAAGTTTGTGTAATTCTCTGCGCCTTGTCTTTTTTTTTTCAGAACTGAGTATTGAACTCAGGCCCTTGCGCTTGCCAGCAAGCGCTTATTCTCCTGAGCCATCTCCCCAGCCTCTTGTCTCTTGTCCTTTGCCAGTGTCCACACTGTCTTCACAGGAATAGACTCCATATTCCTGAAGCCGCTGGTTTTGCTCAGCCACAAAAAGCAACTCCTGCTCCATTAGTGTTTCGTCTGGGGGCGGCAGCAACCCAGCCGTGTCTCCAGGCCCCACTTCTGGTTCTTTTATTATTCTCATTTCATCTGCAGTTACTTCCTTCACTGACGTCTTGAGCCCCTCAAACTCTTCGTCCACATAGGTTGGAATCAACTTCTTTCAGACTCCTGTGGTCGTTGACATTTTGCCTTCCTCCCTGTAGTACATGTTCTCATGACAGCTGGGATGCCCGAGCCTTTCCGCAAGCTTCCAATTTACTTTGCCCAGCTGTGTTGGAGGACCACTATCTATGGCGGCTGCTGCCTTACAAAATATGTTTCCAAAGAAAAAGAATTAAAGGTTGAAGTTACTCCTTGTGCTGAAGGACAGATGTTGTATTAGCAGACTGGAAAATGGAATTAATTGCTTTACACATCTGCATCGGAGCTTGTTAGGGACCAGATGTCTGGCCCACAAGCAGTAGCATTTACAATCCCTCACCCCCAGCTGTGGGTCTCTGCAGCGGACTTAAACTATTCAGCAACCCATGCTGTAAGCAGATGCACTGGCATCCAGGCTCTGTAGTTCCGTTTATAGAGCACAGGCAGAGTAGCTTTTATATCTTCTTAAGGGTTTAATATAATTCTTAGAATTTTCAGAATGGTAAATGAGCACTGGCTTCAGCGTCTAACCACCAGGTGCACCGACTGCTAGCCAGAGGCTCACAGAGTCCTTTGAAAATCTGAAGCTAGGGCTGGCGAGATAGCTCAGCAGTCTGAAGTGCTTGCTTACGCAAGCACGCAGGGACCACAGTTCGATCCCTGGCACCGCATGCCGCTCCAGCTCTGCCCCCAGGGTGGGCTGAGCTGGCCACAAAATAAAAATCTGAAGCTGGGCATCGACTTCTCTCTAGCTGTGGATGTCCTAGATGGCATCTTCTTCCAACGTAAGGTTGCTTCACCCACCCTGAAAATCTGTGGTGCAGAGTGTCCACCTCATCTGCCACTGTCACCTGTCACTGCACCTGTCAGCTCACCCGGACCTTCTGAATCTCTTGCTGCAGCGTCACCACCAGAACTTGTTGTTTCACCCTGTACTTTGCTCTGAGGAAGAGGACCTTCCTCTGGGAGCCTCATGAGCCAACCTCTGCCAGCTTCGAACTTCCTGCAGCTTCTTTGCCTCTCTCAGCATTCTCAGAACTGAGGAGAGGCAGGGCCTTGCTCCGGATGAGGCTTAGGCTGCAGGAACTGCGGGGCTCGCTTGATCTTCCAACGAGACCCCTAAGCCCTCTCCATGCCAGTGGTAAGGGTGCTTGGCTTTCCTACTCAGGCGTCTCCTGGAGAGGCATTTTTCATTTCTTAACTAACATTGCCTTGTATCTGCAACTTACCTAATTGATGCAACAGGTCCCGCTTTAGGCCTGTCTTGGCTTTCAACGTGTCTTCTGACTAACCTCAATCATTCCTAGTTTTTTATTTAAAGTGAAAAACATATAATTCTTCCTTTTACTGAGACACTTACGGGCCATTGCTAATTGGCCTGATTTTCATACACTGCATGACAGTGAGCAGGGAAGCCTGAGCAGCAGGAGAGCTCTGGGCATGGTTTACAGTGCGGTGGGCAGAACACACACAACAGTCGCCTGGAGGGTCACTGTCCTATGAGTGCAATTTGCAGCACCCCAAAATAATTACAATTACAACATTAAAGATCTGATCACAGGTCACCATAACACATATACTAAAATAGCTTGAAACAGGAGAATTATCAAAATGGGACACATTTCACTACAGAGACATAGAGCAAATCCACCCTGTCAGAAAACTGATCGAGCAACTGGCTGGGTGCAGGGCTGTCCCAGCCATTCAAGTTGTACTATACACGGTATCTGCAAGGTGAATGAGGCAGACATAAGAAAACTGGGCGCACCTTTGCTTTCAGCTTGCCCTCACCCGCTTGAGTCAGAGTCTACACACTTGCCAGAGACTGTAGCTCCTCTGTGCGACCGATGACTTGGACCTCCAGTGGGCGTCTGGAACAGGAAAGGCTGCGGACTGGAGGCGGAGGTCAGGGCGAGAGGGCCGTCTACCTCCTGCACACTCCCCACCTCCTCTTCTGTCAGGGAGAGCTTGGTCCTGCTCTGGGCAGTGCTGTGCCTTCAGATGCAGGTGGGAGAGCTGAGCGGCTCTCCACAGGGCCTGTGGGATCGAGGTTTGGCTGCTGTGTTGACAGGGGATGTCATTCAAACAGGCTGGACCCACTGACCAGAGCTCCACCTTTGGGAGGGCACCGTCCTGTCAGGGAGACCCGGAGCCAGCAGTTTCCCAAATGGGAAGTGACTGTTGCACACGACACGGGTGAGAAAAGAGCAACCAGAAAGCGTGCTGCAGAGGTGAGGCGAGAACGTCTCCAAGTGCCAAGTGAGTCCCAGTGCACTGCCGCGGAGACGGACCGCCCCATTTCAGCATCTCTGCAACCGGAGATGAGGCATGTTAGAAGTGACAGCTAGAGATGAGACCCAGGCCCTGCGGGGACTGTGGCAATGGACTGCACTTCCTGTTCACCGGCAGACTTGGTCATAGCTAGGGTGGATTATGTCTGGTGGCCTGTACTAATTATTAGCAGGTCCACTTTTATCGTCAGATGTGCTAAAGTAGGATGATAAATCGCACAGGCTTAGATTAATAGCTAGAGTCACTTCAGCTGTGTTGCATGCTTTGGGAGTACTGTGTTGCCTGAGCTTAGTTTTCATTAAGAATGTCTCTCAAAGAAAATATTAGTAAAACAAAACTGAACTCCGTACACAGAAAGAAATGGGAACAGCAAAAGCAAGTAACTTCGTTTTTTTTATTTTAAAGAATAGAAAATTATAAAAATCCTTAAAAACAATACAGAATTTCAAAACAAGATGATAACAATCAACAATTGCTTTTGTATTGCATATTGTTATGCTCCAAGTAGTTCATACTGGCAGATAGAGGCATACAAAGCTGGTCAAAAAAGATAAACATCAACCGTTTCTCTCATTAAACCACTGGACATCAGTAGCACAGTTATCTTAGCTGTAGTGTGTGTATTTCCTTTTCTCTTTCTTTTTTCCTCTTTCTCTTTCTTTCTTTCTTTCTTTCTTTCTTTCTTTCTTTCTTTCTTTCTTTCTTCCTTCCTTCCTTCCTTCCTTCCTTCCTTCCCTCCTTCTTTCTTTTCTTTTGTCCTTTCCCTCATCCCAGTTCTTTCCTTTTCGGCACTTACTTTTCATTTCATAGTATCTATTATAGCTATCAGATTTTATTTACTCATCCAGTTTCTTACACTAAGGACACAATATGATGCTTCCACATTCAGGTCTGATTTATTTTACTTATGAGTATGGTCTCTACTTGCATCATTTACCTATAAAAGGTGTTTATCTTCCTTTATAGTTGAGTAATACTCCATCAATGTGCAGGTTTGCTTTGGGAAGAAAAGCAAGCACAAGCAGCTAATGAGCCCGAGAAAGGAAAATCTCACAGGAGAGGTAAACTGGCTTGTGGAGCCAGGGCCTCAAGGCAAGCATGGAAATGTCCTGCGAGCAGGAGAAGCTGCCTGCAGCAGCTTTCGGCCAGTGAGGTTGGCATGGATGCACCGTGGGACATGAGAAGGACTCCTGCTGGAGGCGGACAAGAGCACGTCACGGCAGAGCACGGTGGCAGTGACGGCAGCAGTCACAGCAACAGCAGTGGGCAGAGCTGCTGCTTAGTCTCTCAGCATAGTCTCTCATGACTTAATGGGTCATGCAATCGGTGTGGTGTAGCATGCTGGGGCGGGAGATGCCTCAGGCGTGGGAGCCAGCTGAGGCTTGCGTAGGAACTTGTTCCCTGTATGTAGTATTCCAAGCTTTGGTAGTTCTTTGACAGAAAAACAGTTGCTAGAGACCATTTGCACTGGTGTCTGGCTGGGGTACAAGCTCTGTGCCCTGGCTTTGCATGGTCATTTATTCTAAGAAATAGGCCAAGAACGCACCTGCTGCTTTGTGGGGGGGAGGGGAGAGAGAGAGAGAGAGAGAGAGAGAGAGAGAGAGAGAGAGAGAGAAGGAGGAGGAGGAGGAGTGAGGAGTTATGGTCCGTATCTAGATGCTCCTCTAAGCCTCGTGCAGTCATAGGTGGGTTTTTTTTCAGAGCCAGCTCCATCTGGAGTGTGTGGCCCTGGGACTGATTCACGGCACAGTGCTGGGATTCAGAGTGCGAGCACTAACCCCCTGGATGGGCAGGTAGCCTGCATAAGATATAAGGGACAGAAAAAGGCTCATGGCTTGTTGCTTGCTTGCTTTAGCTGTCTCCGGTCTGCCAGGAACTATTGCCGCACCCCCCTGCCGCGCCCCCTGCCACGCCCCTGCCGCGCCCCCTGCCGCGCCCCCTGCCACTCCCCCCTGCC
>NW_004524590.1:861605-864179 GCF_000260255.1 Octodon degus | reverse complement strand
CCCTGCCGCGCCCCCCTGCCGCACCCTGCCTTGCAACCAGTCGAGTGTGGACTGAAATCGCTACAAACTGTGAGCTAAATAAACCTTTTCTCCCATTAACTTTGTGTGTCTGGTATTTTGTTCCAGCAACAAGAAAAGGTAACTAAGACAGTGGCCAAGGGTCCTGGCAGAACCCGAGGTTCTGGAAGATCACTAGAATGAAAGGTCAGGGGAAGTCATCTCAGGGCTCTTGCAGAATGTGGTTTACTTTTTAAAAAAATTTAACTGGAGTATCATTAAACTGGAGTTCCTAAGAAACTTTCCATTTCTGTGAAAGTAAATCAAAGACCCCATGCAGACAGTTAAAACTAGAGACTTTATTAATCAGAAACTGCCAGTTCAGCTATAACTAAGGACTTGCCAATCTAACCAACCAGATATAATTTCTTTTCTTTCCTTAGGATTTAAGTGGTATATACTTTTTTCTTTAAAAAAAATGCATTTAGTACAGGGCTTACAGGGTCTCACTACGCAGCTCAGACTCATAGTGATCCTCCTGTTTTCAGCCTCCCAAGCGCTGGCATTACAGGCGCGCGCCACCACACCCAGTCTCAGTTGCTGTCTCAGCGTGCTCCGGGGTGGGGCATCAAGTGGTATATACTTTTTATTTGAGATTTTAGAAAATATTCCCCCAAATTAGTTTTGATTTGTCTTCTTCCATGAATACTTTATGACTTTCTTCTCTCACCCCACATAGTGAGTGCTAAAGTGCTTATAACCTGCTGCCTAGGTTACTTCTCTCTTGTTGCTGGAACAAAATACCCAACATCCAAAATGAAGGAAGGAAAAGTTTATTTAGCTCTCAGGGGAGGTTTCAGTCCTCATTCAGCCGGCTCCAAGGCAGAGGGGCACAGGGCAGAGAGCAGCTGTTCACGGTGGCAGAAAACAGCGAAGAGCAAAGGGAGGGGCAGGTAGCTAGCCCCTCTCCCTCCCCACATGGTGCTCAGGCTCTTTCACCCGGGGTGGGTGCAGCACTCACACCCATGACCCCAGCATTAGATGAAGAACTAATCACAAACTCTAGAAACCCCGACGGCTGCCTGAGGCTTTGGGGGACACGTAGACACAGGCCATAGCACCTGCTGCTCCCTGATTACTGAATTATTGACTGTTCAAAGAAGTTATTTTAAAAATTCTAACCAAAGTAAGTTTATTATATAACAGTTAAAGCGTCCAGAGTGAAGACTGAATGACCCCCCCAGTGTTGACCCTGGAGCAGATGTCGCCCCCGCTGAGCCCCACCTCACCACATCCCACTGTTGGTCTTGACTTTGCCAGGGTCAGTCCCTCTGCTATGAGTGCCACAGAGCACACTGCTCTCAGCTCCATCTTAGCACATTTAACCTGGACTAAGTTCAGAAGTCAGGCTGGGGTAGATGTCGGGAATGAAGACAGGAGCTGGAGCAGGGAGCAGAGGGTGGCAGAGGGTGGCTCAGCTCCACGGGGCTCTCCTTCTAAAACTTGGCAACTTCCTAGTAGACTTTCTCCAGAATGTTAGGAGCTTTTGACTGTGTCATTGAATTCCAGCACAGTCCATTCTGTTTTTTCCAACTTACTCATTGCATTATTGGAAAGATAGGAATTTGGAGTTTCTCTCTCCACGATTGTTACGATTTGTGTGTGGCTGCTCCCTGAAAGCCTCATGTAGTCACAGGGGAGCTTCTAGAGTTTGTGATTAATTCATGATCCAATGCTGGGATTATGGGTGTGAGTGCTGCACCCGCCCTGGGGCGGCCAGGCTGCATGCAATAGAACGGAGGGAGGGAGGCTGGCTCTCTGCCTCCGCTCCTCCCTTCTTGCTCTTGCTGTTTTGCTGTTAAGCCACCATGAACAGCTCCCCTTCGCCATGTGCCCCTTGGCCTTGGAGCCAGCTGAATATGGACTGAAACCTCCACAAACTGTGAGCTAAACAAACCTTCCCTTTCTTCATTTTGGGTGCTGTATATTTTGCCCCAATAATGAGGGAAAAATAACCAAGCCAAAGATCTTTGATGACAGTCCCATGCCTGGTTCTCAGCCAAGGAAGGCTGAGCTTTGGGAGAAGTGGCCCTGGGGCAACTGGGCATTCACTGGCAAATACATCGATAAGCCTCCATCTAAAGCCTGTGCTCCACACAGAATAGGCTTAAAACATGCCATACTTACATGTAAAGCCCTAGAAATTTCACCAAAGAATTAGAAACACATCTGTGGGATCCAGATGTAGGCCTAGAGTTCTTAGACTTGACACCAAAAGTATGAGATAATAGGAGAAATTTACAAATTAACTCTTATTAAAATGACAAATTTTGTTCTGTGAAAAGACCTGTGGAGAGACTGAAGAGACAATTACTGAGAGGGCGGAAATGTCTGCAAGTGACACGTTCCACAAAGGACTAGCAGCTAGACACACAAGGAGCCTCTGAAAGTTCACCAGTTAAAAGCCAAATACACACACACACACACACCTCTCTCTCTCTCTCTCTCTCTCTCTCTCTCTCTCTCTCTCAAATAATAAAAAAAAAAAGGGCTGGAGAGATGGCTCAGTGGTCTAAA
>NW_004524590.1:860028-861505 GCF_000260255.1 Octodon degus | reverse complement strand
CGGTTCAATCCCCCAGCACCACATGCCAGCCAGCCCCGCCCCCTGGTGGGCTGAGCTGGCCACACACACACACACACACCTCTCTCTCTCTCTCTCTCTCTCTCTCTCTCTCTCTCTCCCTCAAATAAAAAAAATTAAAAAAAAAAAAGCCAAATAATAGGACTTGAAGAAGACCAAAGGCATGAATAGACATCTCACCACAGAAGACGCAGGGCGAGACAAGCACAGGAGTGTGTTCAACATCATCAACCGTGAAGAGATGCAAATTAAAGGCGGCAATCCGGCATTGGGTACACCTATTTGAACGGCTAACATAAAAATACAAATGATGCCAAACACTCCCGTGCACATGGAGAAATGAGATCTCTCATACAACGCTGGTGGAATTTAAATGGCAAGCCTCTTTAGAGAATAGTCAAGTGACTTTTTACAGTGCTAAGCACGCAGCTTCCGTATCACCCAGCAAGTGAACTCCTGTCTGTTTATGCCAGAGAGATGAAAACTTACACTCATGCAAAACCTTGCTCACAACTCCTTAGCGCTGCCGTGCTCATCGTGAGCCAAATGATCAGCTCTCATTTCCTTAAACAGGCAAATTATTAAATACCGTGGCAATCATATACCGCGGAATAGCGCTGTTAAATAAAAGGGACGGAATTACAACACCCAGGTGAATCTCAGAGAAATCATGATCCGTTAAATATGTCAGTTTCAACCGTTTAAACGTTGCACGACTATTTTGCAAGCAGGGCAGCTTAGTGCTTGCCAAGGCTGTGGGTGAGCGCTGCGGGTTCAGGGACCACCATGAGGGCTGTGGATGTGCGGGGCAGCACCAGTGCCCCCTCGCGCCGCGACTGCCCTGTGTCTCGATGCTGCCCGTGCACGCACAGACGCACAAACAACACCAACAGAAGTCACACACAGGACGCGGAAATGAGCAAAACTAAAAACAAAACAAAGAGCAGACCAAATAAGCAAAACTAAATTAAGCTGAACGACACTGTTACCTCAGCACTGGTAGAAATATTCTGGTTAATTTGTGATATAGTTTTACAAGGTGTTACTATTGGTACAGACTGAGAAAAGCACACGGGATCTCTTCATCTTATTTTCTACAGCTGTGACAACCCACAATGTCTGAAAACATATTTTTAATACACAAATGAGAGATAAAACAATTGTGCTGGCCTTCTGTTACTGTAACAATATCCCCGAGATAAGCAGCTTAAACAGAGGAAAGGTTTGTTTCGGTTCCCACTTTGGAGGTTTCGGCTGCTGGGACTGCTGCTGGGCAGGACCCAGGGCTGCACATCAGGACGGCTGCGAGGTACGTGGCACTCATTGCCCGAGGGGCCGAGAGTGAAGAGAGGAGGAGGAGGAGTAGGAGGAGGAGGAGCAGGAGGAGGAGGAGGAGCAGGAGAAGGAGGAGGAGCAGGAGGAGGAGGAGGAGGACGAGGAGGACGAGGAGGAGGAGTAG
>NW_004524590.1:828103-859445 GCF_000260255.1 Octodon degus | reverse complement strand
AGGAGGAGGAGCAGGAGGAGGAGGAAGGGAGTGGGGTCTCCCTCACCCTTGGAAGGGAACTCACTCAGTGAGCAGGAGATCCGCCACCACCTCCCAGGACCACACTGGGGACAACCCTTTGACATACGGGCCTTGCTGGCATCTACTAGCCAACAACAGGGAACCCTGCATGGTGCTCAGCTCCCTGAAGGTTTCTGTGTTGGAGGCCGCATGTGGCGGAGCTGCCAGGTAGGATTTAGGCCCATGGCTGTGGGAACATGCACCTAGCAGGGAAGAAGGTATTTTTCATGGGACTTTCTTGGTGCTCATGAGAACATTATTATAAAGTCTGCATGTGGCCTCGCCTGCACTATTGGCTTCCTCTTCAGCCCAGTGACCCCCTCTTCTCACATGCATCCCCCAAGGGGGACCAGCTACTGGGGTTCTGTCAAAGGAGCCTGGTCAGGGCCAGGGAGATGGCTCAGTAGAATAAGCGCTTGCCTGGCAAGTACAAGGGCCTGAGTTCAATCCCCGGTTCCGGAAAAAAAAAAAAAAAAAAGAGCCTGGTCATGTTCTCTGGACTATTACTTCCAGGACTGTGAGTGGAATAAATCTCTTTTCTTACACAGACAGCCTGCACTTTGTACAGTGACTAAAAGAACATGGACACTCACAGTGCAGCGGTACGGAGCCCTGACCTGCAGGCTTACCACCAAGCATGCCTGCTACAGGAAGCAAGCTGTCTGACAGCCTGCAGCTTGGGGCCTCCGGGGTCCAGCCTGATTGGAGGTGCAGGCTTCTCAGTGACGCTGGTGCTCGCTCAGCAGTGGGCTGTGAAGCGGGGCTCGCCCTGATGGCCAGAGCAGGGTCCCTCCACGGGCCACGGGGAAGGTTCCTTCAGAGCCGCATCTCGGTCTTTGGGGCTTCTCTCCACCTCTGGTGCATGCTGATGACACCTAGCCCCTGGCCCTCTGTCGCCTGTGTGGACATGGTGTGCCCCACCAACGCTCAGGCTGAGGCTCGGTTCTCAGTGCAACAGCGCTGAGAGGCGGTGGGACCTTTCAAAAGTACTTGGCTCGTGAGGGATCCACCTTGCGAGGATCAACGCAGCCAGGGAGTGAGTTCTTGCTCTTGGGGCGGTTCCAGAGCGGGACGCCCGCCCTGTTCGGCCTCGCTGCAAGCGTTTTCCTGCCCTTTTCATTTCTGCCATGTTATGGAGCAGCCCGAGGCCCTCGCTGGAAGCCAAGCAGATGCCAGTGCTGTGTCCATTCTTGGGCTTCTCACACTCCAGAACTGTGAGCCCAAATAAACTTCTCTCCTTTATAGATTGTGCAATCTAGGGTATTTCTAACAAGGAACAGAAAACAGATAAAGATACTACTAAATATTTTACACTCGCCCCTCTGTCTGGGGCCTGCCTCTGGAGGGTGCCAGTTGGTACAGTTTCCTCTCAGTTTTCCTAGGCTGGCCTCACAGAGCAACCACAGAACATACCGAGGGCTGCGTTCCCACCCTCCTCCCTCTCCAGGCTGCGAGTTGTGTCTCCCGCCACCGCAGCCCTCTGAGTTCCTGCATGGAATCTCTGGCCACTGCGGGGCTTTCTCCCTGGTCCCACCCACTCCTTGGCAGCTGTCTAAACTCGAAGCGTCCTTCTGCTTTGCATTGCCGGCTCTAGGACCCTTCTCCAGGACCTCTTTCCTGGTCCTCAGCGGAGATCAATCTGCTTCTTTCCTGAGCTGGTCATGACGTGGTGGTGTGATTACTTGATTTGTGTTGTGGTCTCCCAGTGTACGGAAAAGCTACTGTACTATGTCTGGTTAATTGTGGAGTGCTGGATGCCTGTCCCAGCACAGGGACAGGTGACAATCTGGAGATAGTCGTCAAGCAGATGGACAGATTGAGTTAACTGGAGGCAGAGGGCACTGTTCTCAACATGACCTATATTTTCTTAATTTCATGAACAGTTTTTTTCAAATCCTACTTCTTAGGGAATTCACGGGAACAGATGAGGCACTGAGAATTCGGCATTCATGAGCCTACAGCTTCATCAGCCTGCTCTGGGCTGTGATAGGCAGCCCCGGCCCAGCAACAGTGAAGCAGCTCTCCTTGGGGGCCACTTGCTGCTGGATCTTCTTAAGTCTGATTTTGATTTGTTAATCAAAGCCTTCCTTCACTTCTCCAAGAACTCAAAAGGGAAAGAAGGCCAGTCCAGCAAGCTGGTTCCTCATCCTGAACAAACAATCCTCATAAAATGCTAATTAAGGGATAAATCCAGCCAACAGCCTGCAAATGGCTGACTTGCATTTCTTAAGTAAATGAGTATTTGTAGTTGTCCCGGTTATGGAGGTCATTATGGATTTTTGTGCTAGTGCTTAACTGCTGAGCCCTTCAGCCTCTCGGCTCTGGAGGGTCACGCTCAGACTCACAAAGATAAACGCAGGGCTGGAGTCTACGTGAAATGCTCTGCTTTCTGGGGCTCCCAGGAACTAAAGTGTTTGGAAGCTAATTAAAAACAAACAAACACTCCACACATACACATTCAGGCAAGTAATGCCTTGAACATCGATGCAAAACAGAATTCTAATACTTCCATTCAAGCTCTGTTCAGCAACTGATGAATGATAATGTAAGATCCTCGCTGTCAGGCCCAGGTCATGGGAGAGAGCCTCAGGACCTCCCAGGTGCCTCCCTGGACCTGGCTCTGTGCTGCCACTTCATTCAGTCTCCTCAGAGGCGCCTGTGCCCTGGGAACTTCATGCGATGGACAGTGAGGCAGAGGACCTCACAGGCTCCCCATATGACCTTGGCAAGTAGCAGGGGTGGACATTGCGTTCTACTCCCCTGTGGCCTTCTTGACCTTCCTTTTCAGTCTTTCTGTCCTGGTGTCTTGGCTTTGTTGACCTCTCTGTCTGAAGCAGCTCTTCTGCCTGGTCTATCCCAGGAACTCTCCTAGCCCACAGGCACTCAGTGAAGGCTATCTCTGCTCCACAGCTGGGCATTGCCTGTCTTCCTGACTGTGTCACTATTCTTGATTTCCATTCATGACAGGGCCACCTCATTCCTCCATGAGCTGTGAGCCCTCTTCTCTCAACCTTCTGGGCCAGGGGTGAGTGAATGGGGTCCTGAGGGGTTACTGTATGTGTCAGGCTCTCTCTTCTCCAAGCCCTTCTTACTCACATCCTACTCTCTACCACTTCCAGTGTGTCACCCAGAGGATGCAACTACTTGAATGGCTTGTCACTGGTGGAACGAGAAGTAGTCTGGGGGTGGCTTCTCACAGAGGCATTAAACTTCTTTTTGGGCTAAGAATATGATTTTTAGAAACTTCCACAGCCCCATATCTCACGCCCAAGTGCAGCAACCTGAAAGGAGGCTGCTGTCCTGGGCTGCCCAGGCCTTGGATGCTTGGTTTCTCCCTGACCCTATGGCGGCTCTGAAGCAGCATCCAGGAATCTCCACAGCAAGGACCAAGGGCCTTCTTGGATGGCCCTGCCTTTCCATGTTCTATTCACCCAGTTCTTTTATCTAGAAGGAGATCTGTACCTCTCCAACCAAGATTCAGAAAGATAGGAAAAGTTAACCATGACATCCAAAGGTCGGGGCCAAGACAGCCCTGGGCCCCACAGCTTCAGAAAGCAGACTTTGGTAGAGTAAAAGTCAAGAACTAGGACAGGTGGCTGTGTGAAGAGGGTGGTGGGTGTTCCCCTGGAGAGGGCAACTCCACAGTCCCTGCTGGTGTTCAAGATACCAGAGCTTGCTTAAGCGACTTCAGAAAACTTGCTTTTTCCTTCTCACTGTCCAGATAGAAAGCCTCTCTGTAGGGCTCCCTCAGAGCACCTTGACATGTGTGGCCCGAGGACTGGTGACCACAATGCCTCCGTTGACCATGGGGATGCTTGCCTAATCAGTGCCTTGACAGCAAAGTGACCCCACAATGAGGCGGGTTGCAGTTTTCTCTGTGTAGATTGTGTGAAGAGGATAAGAGAACACCTGGCCAGGACAGGAGTGACTTAGTTTTGGGTTTTCAATCCTAGACATGTGTGTGATATTGGGACCTGGCCTTCCTCTCCAGTGGGCTTGTCACTCGGCACCCAGGCTGGCTGCAGCTGCTGTAGGGCACAGTAGGCCCCACGGAGAAGCCCAGCCCAGCCACTCCACAGAGGGCTCCTGGACTCTTAGGAACAATGAGTCCTGCCTTCATTTCCATGAAGGGAGACAAAAATCATTTATTTTGTTATAATTCTTTTTAAAGGAAGATTGGCTCACTTTCAGAAAGCAAGTTCATGAGTGTCCCAGGAGTGCAGAGGGGTGCTGCTGGCCTGCGGCCTGTGTTTGGCCAGAGGCCACCTCCCCAGGCTGTGCAGACATGGGCAAGCTGTTCTTCTCCACCAGTTATTGGCGGGGGATTGAAAGCAGCTTCAGGAACTGTGGTGCTCCTCCTCCTGGGGACTGTATGCTCCCCCAAATCCACTGGTCTGAGGTACCTCACCTGACACACAGATGGTGTAGAAGGGAGGGTTAGTGCCTGTCGAATGTGTACTATATCTGAATCCTGGTTGCTTCTGCAGAGGCATCTTGGGGGTGTCTTTGGAGCCCTGGATCATACATAAGGGGGCTGCCACCCAGGCAGGCCACCTACGAGCACTCTGGCCTATGAGCACATGCCCTGGGCTGTCCTCATGAACACCCCAGACGTGGTGTGGAGCCAGCGTTGATCTTCCAGACCAGGCTATCTTCCAGCTAGTACCACCTGGCTACTCTGTAGTTACCCCTGTCAAGGAGCAGACAATCACCCAGGCAGGTCCCACCTCCTGCATCCTGACCCCCAAGTCATGAGCTAAATACACAATGGAGGGTTGTTATAAACTGCTAAGTGTTAGGGTCTTTCATTGAACAACCAGTCAACCAGCTCCATCCCCTGAACAAGAAAGTTAAAGATAATTTCTTTGCAGTGTCGTTTGGAGAATGAACAACTAGAGCAAGTCTTACGTGGTGCACAGTGAGTCAAGAGAACTGGTGTTATTTCTATTATTTAGGCAGTCATGGTAGTCGCACCCTCCAGGGCTGAGAGAACTGTATCGGACAAGAGAAAGATTCCTCAAGTGTTGTGTTTGGGGTTGGGATGGGGTCACAGCAGCAGGGGGAAGGAGTGTGGGGTGGCTCTGTTTCTGTCTGCACCAGCCCTACTGGCATGACTGTGGGCCATCCCGGTGTCTGGTCACACCTTCAGCAAATATGTGTCTGTGTATGCTGAATGCCAGACGCTGCCTCAGGCCCAGAATGTGGTGCAGAAGGGCGACTCTCTCACTGCTTGGCTGCTAGGCTGAGGATGTTGGGAGCAGACTTCAGAAGCAAAGCTCCACAGGGTGATCACGCCCGATAAAGGGGCCAGGTGACGAGGCTGTGTAATGTGATTTGACTTAGTGAACTCCACTGAGCATCTAAGAGAGCCGGGCAGAGCCAGAGGCTCATCTCAAAGACATGGAACCTAAGGATAGTGTTGGAATCATCTAGAGCAGCGGGAAGCCACCGCTGGGGATGGAGGATGGGGCAGCATGTGAGCTAGGGATGCATGGTGGGAGTCCGGGGAATGCAGGGAGGTCAGGAAGACGCACAGGCCCTTGCCAGGCTCTGGCTGCTCAGAAGCAAGTCTCCTGCTGCCTAGCAGTGACTTTTCCACTGCTTTTGCTAGAGTCTCCCTGAGGCCACTGCTGGGGATGCCCTTCCTTCGTCTCATTAGGCACCTTACTTGATAAAGTGCAGAAAGTATGCCACGACATGTACCCACAGAGTAAGCTTCATAAAAAGATCATCGAGTTCAATTGGCTGACTGAGGGGTGGTTAGTTTATGGTGGTAGAGGGAGGCCTCGTGACAAGGTAAGCACCATTCCTGCCTTGTGTTCAGACTCGTCCTACACACTGGGGGTGAGGCCTTCCTGTGATAGTGCTGGCTCTCGCCTGCGAGTAGAAGTCTGGAGAACCTACCCAGTTGAGCCCAGGGATGTGTAGGGCCATGTAATTCCACTTTCCAGTGACGATACACCCCCAGGTCTATAGAGCTTTATGCTGAAACTTATGCTTTAGGCATATGAGGCCAGAAATTCTGGGTCATCTTCCAACAACATGACACAGAGAGACAGATCATGGGTAATTTGAACAATGGGTGAAGAAGCATGGAAGATGGGATGGCAGTGAAAATGTGTTATTGGGGCTTCAGGGTTGAAAAAAGAGAAAAAATGGGGCTGGAGGTGTAGCAGGTAGAGCAGAGAGGTCTTCAGAAGCCACAGGGCCCTGGGTGCAACCTCAGATTCATCCCCTAAAAAATTATGAAAAAGAGGAGGAGAAAAGAAAATAAATAGATAATGGCCGAACATGTTCCAGATGTGAAGAAATAAACCCATAAATAAAGTAAACTCAACATAATCCAAAAAAGAAATAAATTAAACACATTCTAGTGAAAAAAGTCTTTAGAGCAGCTGGGGGCAAATTCATTGAACTGTGCAAAGGAATAGCTGAGTTGAGAGCATGCTCCCCCATAGACATGGAAGATTTCAAACACTGAGAAAGTGACAGCACACAACCTTGTAACCATCACAATAATTTTTGTTGCATGGTTTCTTTTATATTTCAAATGCAAAATATAAATAAAGAACAAAATAAAAGATAGCTCATACAAAACAGAGACATAGATCTTTTGCAAAAGTAGAGGAGACTGCTAGATTTAGGAAACCAAAGAGAAAGAAATAACATTTTCAAGTGAAGAACATGGAAAATAAACAGCATCCACTCACTGAGGGATGAATTTCAGGGAGGAAAAATAGTGGAATGGGACCCAGAAAAACCCCAAGAGACCTGAGCCAGGACAGTATGGGACAGTGGCTAAATCTAAACAAGCACCACATAAAATAATTAGCACCACAAACAGTGGCATTTAATGGAGCTGGGAAGGATGTGTTAAACGGGTTAAATAAAATACTCAAACTGCATGAAGATAGTTGAGGGTCGACCAGTCACCAGAAATTTTGTCTTTTTATGGCTTAAGGAGGAAGACTGTTACAATTTTTAAAAATTGTGGTAAAATTCATGGCAGGACATTGACTATCTTTGCCATTTTTAGCGCAGAGCAACGTGAGGCCGGCTCAGGCTGGAGCGGCGCTCTGCAGAGCTCCTCTTGCGCACGGGAAGCCCTGCGCGTGTCGGTCGGCTCCGCGCCGGCTCTCCTAGGCGGCGGGCGCTATCGTTGGACTGTCGGTCGGCCGAGAAAGTGCACGTGCCCCACATGCACTCCGAAATAGCTTTGTCCTCTTTGCACCGTCTTTCCTCACTGAGCCTCGCGCTCGCGTGAGGCGCCTCGGCGGCGTTCCGGCCTCCGCTTCTGCAGTGCTGTCTGTCGGGGCGCTGGGGCGCTGGGGCGCTCGAGCTCGGCCGTCGCTGCTGCGGCTGCTGCTGTGAGCTATTCAAGACCTCGCTGTGAGTTCTTCGAATGTGTCCCTGGAAGTAGAATTGCTAACCCAACGCTAGATGAAAGCATATTTTTTGTTCTTTTAAGGAACTATCTTATTGTTTTCTATTGCAGCTGTACCGTTTCACATTCCCGCTGGTACTGCCCACGGGGCTCGACTTCTACACGCTTGCCAGCACTTGTAACTTTCTTTCTTGTTTTGAAGTCATCCTAATGGGTGTGTGATGGGATATTCATGTTGTTTTATTTCTATTTACCTAGTGATTGGTGAGATTGAATATAAGTCTTATACTCCTTGGTCATTTGTATACCTACTTTGAAAAAATGTCTGTTCCATTCAATTTGAGCCCATATTTCTTCTTTTGAGTTTTCAGACTTGTATTTTGTAAGATTTTTTTCAGTGTTCCAGGAACATAACTGACAAATAATTGTATATATTAAGGTGTACAATGGGATGTTATGCTATATGCTATATGCAGTGTGATTAAATGTACGGTGCTTAAGTTTTAAAAATTATTATAGTAAAAGACATATTACCATTAGTCTCCCTCAAAATATTTCGGCGCTTACAGAATGCACTTCTTATGATTTTTTTTTTTTTTTTTTTGCAGAACCAGG
The DNA here is from genome assembly GCF_000260255.1 of Octodon degus. Lineage (NCBI taxonomy): Eukaryota > Metazoa > Chordata > Mammalia > Rodentia > Octodontidae > Octodon > Octodon degus. Next base: position 851,386 of record NW_004524590.1, on the reverse strand, counting down.
GATTGAACGCAGGCCCTTGTGCCTGCCAGTGAAGCATTTATTCCACTGAGCGTCTCCCTGGCCCCATTCTTAGCATTCTTAGCATTTTCTGAAGCAGTCCCGGAAGTCTTTTCAGGACCTTCTTTGTGCGGCCATGGCTGCCTCTCTGTCCTAAATCCAAACAAAAGCTCTATCTCTCACGGTCTTTTCAGCTTGCAGGACAAAGTTGCACATGCTCGATCTGGTGAATAAGGTGAATGGGGACACACTTGTTTGGTTTTTAGGAACCCGCCTCTTCGATGGATTGCATTTGGCAGCAGCATGACTCAAAGACTTTTAGAAAAGAAGAGCTCTAGAGCTGTTGCAGAAAGTGACCAGACCAATGGGAAAAGTGTGTTCAAAGTGAGGACATTATTTTATGGGTGATTAATGGCAATGTGCCTATTACTGTAATAAACTTTTATTTTTAATTTTTACTTTTTAAAATTTATGTGTCTGATAACAGGGTCTCACTGTGCAGCTCCGACTCATAGTGATCCTCCTGTCTTCAGCCTTCTCAGCGCTGGGATTACAGGCATGCGCCACCATACCCAGTGTCTGTAGCTGGCTCAGTGTGCCCAGGGGTGGAGCCAGTGCAGCAGGGGGTGCTGGGGTTTGAATCCTTCTTCCTGCGCTTGTCCAAGCAGGAGCTTAGTCTGCTGAGCTATCTCGCCAGCACTAAACTTTTAAAATTTAAGCTTTCACTGTATATTTCAATCAGCCTTTCTACACTGATCTTACTTAACATTTTTATCATCTCATAAGCTTTTTTGTGGTGAAAACACTTGAGAATTACTCTAGGGGGCAAATTTCAATTATTCAACATATTACTAGCTATTGCAATCAGTATGCTATAAGTAGGATCCAGAGATGCTGCATCTCCTGAACATTATCATCCCCCTTTTTGGCTTACTTTTAATGGAGCTTCATTGTTGTTGAGTTGTAGTATTTCTTTACATATTCTGGATCTTACCTATTTTTAAGTGAGATATGTAATTTACTTTTTAAAAACTACAAAATAGTGATAGAAAAAGAACAGTATTAGAAATGATTCAAAATTTCGCTAAACAAAGTAATAGGAATTTAACAATGGTCGCTGTATCGCATGATATTATCTTCATGTTAGTTGTTCAGGTTACCAGATATAGATGTGCAAGATTGGTTTAAAGAAAAAACAAAACGGTAACAAAAGAAATTGTAAGAAATTCAAAAGAAAAAAAAAAAAGCCAGGGAGAGAGCTCAGTGGTGTAAGTGCCTGCCGGTATGGCAAGCACAAGGTCCTGGGTGTGATCCTTGGTACCTGGGGGGGGGGCAGGGAGAGAAGAAGAAAGCAATAGAATAAAAAGAAAAAAAAAAAGCATTAACTGCCCCTTTCAAAAGACCAGCAGAAACTGGCAGTACAATCATCCAAACTATTCTGCATACATACTTAAATATATCTTCTCTTTCATTTGTCCTTTGCTTAATCCCAGATATGTGATTTTTAAATTTTTATCCCATTCCCAAAACTGTCATATCTTTTTATTAATTTTGTCATTTGGTACACAAAAGTTTTAAAAGTTTATTTTTTAATTTTGTTTCCCATGCTTTTGGTGTATCCAAGAAATCATGGCCAAGCTCACTACTATAAAGCTTTCCTCCAATATTTTCCGTTCAGTTGTTTAAGCTCTTAGTATTTTTAGCTCTTATGTATCCAAGTTTGATACACTTTGAGTTGATTTTTGTAGATAATATAATATAAGACCTCAACTTAATTTTTCTACATGTGCGTACTTAAATTTTCCAATTCTATTTGTGGAAAAAACCTAATAACCACAATTAGTATCTCTTAATAGTTACATAAAATTCTTTGACCATATTCCTGAGGGTTTTTTTCTTTCTTTTTTTTCTTCAGTACCAGGGATCAAACTCCAGAATTTATGCTTGCCAGGCAGGCACTTATGCCACTGAGCTAGCCCTGGCCCTGAGGCTTTATTTTGGGCTATCTGTTGTAGCCTGTATTCTATTCTACTAATCTAATTTAATGTCAGTATGATGTATTTTTATTTAGCATTGTTTTGTAATATGTTTTGGAATTGAGAAACTTCCAACTTTGACCTTCTTTCTTAAAATTGCTGTTGGCTGTTCAGGATTCTTTGAGATTCCACATGAATTTCAGCACAGCTTTCTCTTTCTGAAAATATATCACAATGATAATTATAATATTCTATTAAGTCTGTCATTACTTTGGTTTCGCGGACACCTTGATAGAACTAAGTGTCCATGTCTATGAAAATGAGATGTGTTTACTTTTGTAGTCTTTAGTTTCTTTCCACAATGTTTTATAGTTTGCCTCTTTTTCTTCCTGATTAAATTTATGCCCAAGTTCATTTCAGTGGTATTATAAATAGACTTGTGTTCTTTCATAAATTTCTCTATGGATTGTTTATTATTAGTGTACACAAATGCCAGTGATTTTTTAAAGTATTAATTTTAAAGCTTCAATTTTGATGAATTTGATCATTAGTTATGTGCGTATTTTGGAGGTGAGGGATGTCCAGGGTATTTTACAGATGACAGTGCTTCTTCTGTGTAGAGGGATAATTTTGCTTCCTTCTTTCCAACTTGTACATTTCATTACTTTTTCTTGTGCAATTTCTCTGGCTAGGACTTCTAGCTCCGTGTTACGAGGCCATAGCAAAAGCTTGCAGCCTTGTCTTGTAATAGATCCTATCAGCAAATTGTCAGTCTTTCATTGTGGACTATGATATCAAATGTGGGATTTGACATCTGGTATAAGTAATACTGTAGCAGCAGGTGACCGCAAGCAAAGACAACTCCCACCAAGGAGACCAAGTGCAGAGAGAAAAAGGAAACTTTGATTGCAAGCCTGCGGCTGCCCGATGCTGTGACTGTTGGTCAGGACTCCTGAAGCTGTCAGCACCTGCCTGAACTTTGCTTCCCATTATACACTTCTCATGTATCCATAGTAACCATGCTGCCTCATTTTCAGAAATTTTACAAGAATGTAAAGCTTCCCACACACTGTCGACCATCTATCTGCCATGGGGCAGGGTGGTCTGACGTGTACCCTATTCTCCAAGTCTTTCGCATTTTATGACCCTGTTTTTCTCCAGGTGGGTTTCTGGTTAGCTGTGTGGGAGGAGGTGAGCAGGTGAGTTTATCTAAGTGAACTTCAGTGACCCTCCCTTAAAATGGAGTCTCTTTTGTCCCATCAATGCCTTGATTCACAAACGCTTCTATTCACAAACAATTTGATTCTCAAACAGAATTTTAGCAAGATTTTGCTGCTGTTTGCAAATTTGACATCAGGTGATAAACACAACCCTGGCTGTCTTTCCAACTGAAACACAAATGCAACCATCTTCATCAGAATCATAACACAAATGAAGTTTGCAAACCAAGATTTAGCTGTAGTTATTGTGGAGAATTAGTTTCATTCTGCTTCTAGTTTGTCACTTTTTAAAATGATAAGATCATATGGCTATAACAAAATATTGAATGCTGTTAAATGCTTCTGCTCTATCACTTGTGATGATTATGCAGGTTTTTATCTTCATTCTGTTAATTAATGTAGCACACTAGTTGCTTTTTATATGTTGAACCATCTTTGCATTGCAGAAATAGTTCTAACTTGGTCATGGTGTATGACTTTTTTCGTAGGTCAATGAATACTGTTTGCTAGTAGTTTGTTCAGGGTTTTTGCCTTACTACTCATAATTTTTTTTAACTATTCATAAATTTTATTGGTCTGTAGTTGGTTTCTATTCCTTTGTCTGGATATGGTATGAGGTTATCACTGGCCTTGTGGATTGAGTTGACTAATAATGCTTATTCCACTACAACTATTTAAAGCATTGAGGGATGCTGATGTTAATTATTTGTTGTAGCAAACAGTGGAATTTACCCGCCAGCTTTTCCTTGCTTAGTGTCTGCAGTACTGGAGTTGTAATCTAGGTACTTCATGCATCCTTGGACCTTTTTATTTTCTCTTATGAGACAGAGTCTTTCTAAACTTTCTGGGGTTATTGAAACCTGGGATTCTCCTGACTTGAGCTCCCCGGGAACTAGGATTATGGGCCTGAAACACAGCACCAGCTTGCCTGTAGGCTTTGATTACTGATTTGATCTCCTCCTAGTGACAGTTCTTTCAGAGTTTCAACTTCAGCTTCAGTCTTGCTAACACTGCATGTTTCTAGGAATTTAAAATTCAATCCAGATAGATCAATTTGTTGGTGTGCAGTTGCTCAAAACATGTCTATAATTTTTTCATTTCCATAAGACTAATTGTAATATTTCCTCTTTCATTTCTGATGTTATTTGATTCTTCTCTAATTTTAGTGACTATACCTAAAGTTTTGTCAATTGTATTGATGTTTTCAAAGAACTATTTTTTTTTTTTTTTTGCTGATATTGTCTCTGACTTGTTTCTGCTCTTGTCTTGATTTTCTTTCTTTTAAAATTTGTTTTTTACATATTTATTTGGTATAGGGTCTTACTATGCAGCTCAGACTCATAGCGATCCTCCTGTCAGCCTCTTCAGTGCTGGGATTACAGTCCAGACCACCACTCCATTTCAGTGGCTAGCTGGGTGCAGCATGTGGTATGGGGGATCGAACTCAGGTCCTTGAGCTTGCCAGGCAGACACTTAGACCACTGAGCTATATTCCTGGCCCTTGATTTTCTCTCCTGATAATTTTTTATTTAATTTGTTCTTTTTTGGTCACTTAGAATGTTATTGTTCATTAAAATTCTTCCTTTTTTAAATGTAAGTGCCTTTTGCTATAAATTTCCTTAATACTTCACTACATCCTATATGTTTTGATATGTTGCATTTTTATTTTCACTTATCTCAAAGTGCTTGCTAATTTTTACTGACATTTTTTTGATCTATTCATTAACTAAGGGTGTTGTTTATTTTCTCTGTATTTATGGACTTTTCCATTTCTTTTCTGTAAATCAGTTCTCATTTCTTTCATGTGTTATCAGAAGAGAAGGTTTGTGTCCTTAATCCTTTGAAGTGTATTGAGACTCGTTTAACGCTTCAGTGTGCGGACTGTCCTGGCCATGTGCCCCGTGGAGCTGGGAGGAGCCAACGTTCTCACTCTGTTGGGGGTGGGGGGGCTGGGTATATTCCGCTGGGTACGTCGGGTGTCGGCCACATCCCTCTCCTTGCGGATGCTGTCTGTCGCTCCACCCCTCGCTGACAGCAGAGTGCTGACTTTTTCTTCTGTTGTGCAGCCATCCACTTCGGATCTCTGGTGTTTCCGCATTATTCAGGAATGTTTACCGGCTTGCTGAGCTGACCTTTTTGTCACTGTATGTCTCTTTTTGAATCTTGTAAGGGTTTTTAAATTATGCTTATTTTGTTTGATCTTAATATAGTTATCTGGGCTCTCCTGTGGGCTGCTATTTAAAAGAAAATAATTTCTAAAAAAATATTCTTTGCCTTTAAACCTATGCAGAGGCCCGCGGAGATAGCTCAGTAGAATAAGCATCTCCCTGGCAAGCGCAAGGGCCTGAGTTCAATCCCCGGTTCCGCAAAAAACAAAACAAAACCACACACACAAAAAAAACCATGTGCATGTTCTTAGAACTAAGGGGTGTTTTCCATGGACAATTTGGGCTAGATTTCTGTCCTTTTAAATCCACTCTGCAATCCATCTTTTGATTGGGGAACTTAATCTATTTCTATTTAAAGTTGCTAAAAATGAGGAAACACTTGCTATTGCCATTTTATTGCTTGTATATACGTCTTAAATCTTTTTATATTTTATTTTATTAATACATGTTTCAATACCTGAAGTTTGCATTCATCTTAGGTGATAGATGGTAACGCACCTTGATTCTTTTTGATGCCTTCCTGTCAACCTCTATCCCCACTGCTATTGTTCCTCATGTTTAGCTCATATTGTGATGTACAATGCCACATTCATTCCGGACATTTGGTCCATGTAAGCGGCACATCTTAACCCATTCTATCTCCCCTTTCCCTGCCTCCCTCCCTGCCCTTCCTCGCCTAGACGCCTCCCATCTTCAAGTGTCCTTCTATCCTTCCTTTTTGTATTCTTTTTCACATTCAAAGGAGAGGTACTATACAGTACGTAAGCTGGGTCAGATTTATTCCACTCAACATATTTTCCGAGTACACCTCTTCTCCTACAAATGTCTCCAGTTTGTTCTTCTTTATAGGTGAATGGTGTCTCAGTATGTGTAGATGCCACATTTTTATCCTGTTCTCCTGCTGATGGACATGGGCTGCTTCCAAGATTTAGCCAGTATGAACTGTGCTGCTTATAAACATTGCTGGGCATGCTGTAATACGGTGTCTTTAGCTCACTCGGGAGGTACCTAAAAGGGGAGTAGCTCGGGAAATAAAATGTCTAATTTTAGTTCTTTGAGAAGTCTTCATACTGACCTCCATAATGGTTACACTACTTCGCATTTGCACCAACAATGTATTAGAGATTCTTTTTTTTAACACCACAGCCACACCAGAATTTTTATTTTTTGTGTTTCAGTACAGGGTCTATAGAGTCTCACTACACAGATCAGACTTACAGTGACCCTCCTGCTTTCAGCCTCCCAAGTGTTGGGATTATAGCCACATACCACCACGCCCAGTCTTAGTCGAAGTATGTGTGCTCCAGGGGCAGGGCCAGCACAACATGCTGGGGATCAAACTCCGGTCACTGCGCCTGTCTAAGCATGTGCTTTAGTCCGCTGGGCCATCTTGCCGGCCCTCACAAGTTGTTATTCTGTGATTTCTTGATGATTACGGTGCCTGTGGTGAAAGATAATCCTCAATGTGTGATGGCAGTCTTCTCACGAACAGAATTTGGAAGGCTGGATATGCACACACAGAGGAGTTAGGTTGAGTCCTTATATTACATTACCTACAAAAATCAATGCAGAGTGCATCAAATATGGACTCATAAGAGCTAAAACTGCAACAATTTTACAGAAAATATCAGAAAAAAGCTTTATAATATTGCCATGTTTGAGACTGCTGTTCCTTTATTACATTTTAGGTCCAGAATTTGGTTTTCTACATTTAAAATAATGTCAGTTTTGTGGATTCTTTTATTTTCTTTATATACTATTTTCTTGACTTTTATATTTTCAGTATTAATTTTTGGTGAGGATATTTAAAATACTTGTTTACAAATTTTTGTGAAGTCAGAATCTGGTTTTTAGTCAGTTTCTGGAGACTTAATTTTTCTTTGAGGGCCGGACAAAGAGCTCAGCAGATTAAAGCACCTGCAAGCAGGTACAGGGGCCGGGAGTTTGGTCCCTGGGCCTGCCATGCCGGCCTGGCCCCACGACGTGCTGAGACTGTGACTGAGACTGGGCGTGGTGACACGCGCCTGTAATCCCAGCTCTTGGGAGGCTGTAAACAGGTGGATCACTCCGATCTAGCAGTGAGACCCTGAACACCCTGTAGACCCTTCCCTAAAATTAAAACAATATTTTTTTTCTTTGAGTGGGTCATGTTATTCTATTTATTTTTGTGTCTTGTCTGTTTCATTGAAGATTAGACATTTTTAACATTTTATTTTAAAGAGAAACAAAAACAACTAGAGCAGACAAAAACAAAGCAACGTAAGACAATAAAAATGGTACAGAACTTCAAAACAAGAATGCAAAATTAAGAGTTGTCCTTATATTACATATTTCTATCATCAAATTTGTTGCTCAGATTACCAGATACATGTATCCAAGATTAATCCAGTGATTAAACATTAATTCTTCCTTTCAATAAATCTTAATTTTTCCTTGTCATTTTTATTTTTTAATTTATTTTAAAGACAGCATAAAAATAATAGATAAGACACTGTGTGCAGGACCACCTGTGCAGCTCTCCTCAGGAGCAGAGCAATCGTCTCTCTTGCGGCTGTGCTGACCCTATGTCCATGTACTGACATGCGCAGAGCTGGCTGGGACTCCTTATCCCTTCAATTGGCTGCAAGCAGTGCATATCGGTCTAACTGAGGTGCTGGTGGTAATCTCTGAAGATGGCTTGCATGTTTCCCTGATAGCCCACACCTGCTGCTCTTTAATATGAGCTGGGTCTAGACGGGACAAAAAGCCAGTGCTCCATGCTGTTGGCTGGGATCTAGCCTGGAGATAGAGGCTATGGCTTCCTGGGGCTTGAGGATTACATGTCAGAGATGAAGCACTGGACCTCAAAACATTAAATACTATCTCAATAGCATAATGCAAATTACTTTTTCTGCATATCCTTCTCTCTGCAAATGGCAAAGGCACATGCAGGCCTCCCACCTACACAGCTCACAGAACTCACCTACTTCCTGCCATTCTCAGTCATTCATCCTCAAGCCACTCCTCCTTCATGAATGAATAAAACTTGGGTTTGGCCCTAGGTTGAGGCCTTTGTTCCAGACAGCCATCATGTGGACTTAGGACCCCTTGGCTACCCATAACTATAGATATGCCTTAGTGTCTTTATTCTTGCTGTGGGTTTTACTGGAGGTGGTAGATTGCAATTAATTTGATGGGATTCCAATAATTTATCCATGGGATTACAAATATAAACTTCCTGGACTGATATGAAGACCAGAAAAGGTTCATTATATTTGGCACCCACCATGGGGCATGAACCCATGACCCTGAGATTAAAAGTTGAACCCCCTTTTTTATTTCTTTACTAATTTTATTTAGAAACAAATACCAATGAGACAGTTTCAAAACTTACTAGTAGGACAGTTTCAATAATTAATATATTGCATATTATTGTCTTAGTAGTTATTCATTGTACAAGATGCAGACATGATATCTTGTCCACAAACACTATTAGAACAAATCTTTCTATTCACAGAATTAAGAGAATGTAGCTGTATATCTATTCTAACTATTTTGGATATACAGATACAAAATGGTTGCTCATTTGTATCCCCTTTTTTGGTTAGTTTTGTCAGAGAAGGGTATTCCATTGTCATTTAAATACTATAGGTGTGTGAAATCAGCAAAATATTCCAATATAGTCCAGTAGTCCATAATAATAGTGGGTTTTCCTTAAGACTGGCAATGTCAGAAGTTGTTGACTTGAGGCTTTTACAGTTCAGTGTATTAATATGGATTTACTTTTTATACTTCATTTTTAATGTTCTTAGCCATTTTCTATCTTTTTTTGGTGAAACCAGGGATTGAACTCAGGCCATTGCACTTGCCAGGGAAGTGCTTATTCTACTGAGTCATTTCCTTGGCCCCCTATACTTCATTTTTATACTTTTCTACTGGATGATTAAGACCAAGATAAAGCAAGACCTATATAACAAGAATTGTAGCTTTTGTATTTGATAAGGTCAGTCAAATCCCTTCAGGATTTATCTTGAGACCCTTTACCTCAGATTGTAGAACCTTTGTCAGTGTCAGCCATGTGGATGAGTCACAGCCATTGCTTGGCCAATGTGCTCTCTGTGAAAGCCTGAGAGAAATGTGACTCTCCTTAGGCACACTCTACATCATCGATCACTTTCCTCTGTGGCCCCATCCTTGATTAGAAAATTAGGGACACAGCTGAGTTACATGATGTTACAGTGCAGGTTCTCCTATATCCTAAGTCCTTGTATTAGAAATAGGGTCAGGCACAGCCAAAACAGAGACAATTGCTTTCTCTCTCTTTTTTTTTTTTTCAATATTAGGGATCAAACTTGGGACCTTGTGCTTGCATGGAAGGTGCTTGTGCTGCTCAACTGTATCCCCAGCCCCCTAATTGCTCTTCTTTCAAGGAGAGTTTCTCAGGTGGTCCTGTACAACATTAGAGACAACACAAATTTAGAAAAAAGCAAAATGAAAGGGTATTCAACCATAGTTTCATACTGCACATTGCTGTCTTCAGTAGTTGCTCAGATTACAGTTATTATCATATAAAATAGGTCAAAGTAAAAATTTTAAACATTATCTGCTGTCTTAAAAAAACCAGTGGAAATTAATATTACAATCAGTTAAGCTATCCTGTGTATATACTTGCATGGTTTTCCCCCTTCCTTTTTTCCTATCTTTTCTCCTTTCCCTCATATAAATTGTTTATTCCTTATGTTCAGTTTCTTTCTGTTCTACTGTATCTACTCTATCTTTCAGATTTTATTTCTTCTTTCAAGTTCTTACACCGGGGAAACAATAGAATATTTACACGTGTGGGTCTGATTTACTCACTTATTCATATAGCCTTATTTGCATCCATTTATGTAGAAAGGCCCCAAATCTGTTTTTCTTTATAGCTGAGTAATACTCCATTTTATAAACCAAATAAAACAAAACCAAACACATCTTCTTTATCCATTCCTTAGGTGATGGGCATTTGGATTGTTTCCATGATTTGGCTATGACAAGTTGTACTGCTATAAACATGGGTGCACATACATCACTGGTATATTTTTAGTTCTTTTGGAAAATACCATGAAGGAGAATAGCTGGGTTGAAAGGGATTTCCACTCCTAGTTTTAAAAAATCTTTTATTTATTTATGTATTTAGCACAGGGTTTTGCTATAAAGTTCAGACTCACTCACAGTGATTCTCCTATATCAGCTGCTCCAGAGCTCAGATTACAGGCATGTCCCACTATTCCTCATATCAATGTTTCGCATAGCGTGTGGTACAAGGGATCTGTCCCAGGTCCTTGCGCTTGCCAGGCAGGCACTTGGACCACCAAGCTATCTCCGCAGCCCCAACGCTAGTTTTTTGAGGAGTCTCCATATGAATACTGATAGTGATTATACCAGTCTATATTCCCACCAACAGTGGAGATGGATTCCTTTTTCTTCACAGCCTCTCCAGCACTTGTTATTAGTTGATTTCTTTATGATAGCCATTCTTTCTGGGGTGAGATGGTATCTCAGTGATGTTTTAATTTACATTTCTTGACTGGTCAGTGCTGTGGAACATTTTTTCATGTATTTATTTGCCATTTGTATTTTTGAATTGTGTCTTTAAATTTTCTTTTTTTCTATGTATTTAGTACAGGGTCTACAGGGTCTCAATACACTGATCAGACTCATAGTGATCCTCCTGTTTTCAGCCTCCCAAGTGCTGGGCTTACAGGCAAGCACCACCACACCCCGTCTCAGTGTGCCCTGGGGGCAGGGTCAGCATGGTCCCCGTGCTTTGCCTAAGCAGGCACTTTAGTCTGCTGAGCTAGCTGTTTGGCCTTTGTCTTTAAATTTTTGAGGACTGTTTTTTTTTTTTCAGTTTAGTTCTTCATATACTCTTCATGAAGTCCTTTGTCTGAGTGATTTTTGGTTAAGATTTTTCTCGAATTATCTTTTTACTCTGTTAGTGATTTATTTTGATATGCAAAAACTTCTCAATAAGATGAAATCTCAATTGTTGACTCCTTGAAGTATTTCCTATGCAGTTTGGTTTTTGTTCAAGAACTGTCTGCCTACTCCTATGTCTTCGTGATTTCCACCTACTTTTCCTTCCAGTAGATTTAAGTGTTTCTGTTTTAATATTTAGCTCTTTAATCCAATTTGGCTTTAGTCCAGTGCATGGTGATAGATCTGGGTCTAATTTTAGTTTTCAGCATGTGGAGAGCCAGTTTTTCCAGCACCATTTGTTAAAGAGGATATCTTTCTTCTAGTGAATGTATTTATCCCCTTTGTCAAAGCTGAGGTGGCTGAGTGTTTTGGCAGTTGTATCTGCATCTTCTAATCTGTTCCATTGATCCTCAGGTCTGTTTTTTTTTTTTTTTTTGGCCAGCACCAAGCTGATTTTATCGCAGTAACTTTGTAGTACAATTTCAAGTTAGGTAATATAATGCTTCTTGCCTTGCCTTTGTTCCCCATGATTGCCTTTGCTATTCTGGGTCTTTTCTGATTCCAAATACAATTTAGGAATATTTATTCTAGACCTTTGAGGTACATTGAAGGTGTTTTGATAGGGATTGCATTAAAGCTGTACAACAGTTTGAGGAGCATAGCCATTTTCACAAGGTCGGTTCTTCCTATCCAGGAGCAAGGAACAGCTTTCTACTTTCTGAAATCCTCTTCAATCTCTTTTATCAGAGTACTGTAATTTTCATTGTATAGATATTTTACTTCATTTGTTAGGTTAATTCCTAAGTATTTCATTTTTTGGATGTTATTGTGAAGGGTACTGTTTCTCTAATTTCTCTCTCAGTGTGTTTGTTTTCTGTGTAGAAGAATGCTATTGATGTTTGGGTGTTGACTTGTATCCTGCTATGCTACTGAATTAGTTTATTAACTCTAGGAGCTTCCCAGTGGAATTTTTTGGGTGTTCTATATAGACTATCATGTCATCTGCGCACAAAGATACTTTAACTTTGTAACCTTTTCTTATTACTTTTATTTCTCTCTCTTGTCTAATGGCTCTGGATAATGTTACCAAACTATAATGAATAGGAGTGGTCATAGTGGACATCCCTGTCTTGTACCTGATTTTAGAGTAAAAGCTTTCACTTTTTCTTCACTTAGAATGATGTTGGCTGTTGATCTGTGATAGCTTTTATCTTATAGCGGTGGAGGCCCTCTATTCCAATTTTCTGTAGGGTTTTTATCACGAATGAGTGTTGGACTTTGTACGAAGCTTTTTCTGCATCTGTCAAGATGATCAGGTGGTTTTTGTTTCTGGCTCTGTTGGTATGATGTATCATTTGTAGAAATCCATCGTTGCATCCTTGAGATGCATCCTAGCTGGTCATGGTGTGTAATCTTAGGATGTGCTACATTCTACTTAGTAATATTTTATCAAGGATTTTCCCATCTACAGGGAGACTGACCTGTAGTTCTCTTTTTCAGTTGGGTCTTTCTCCAGTTTTGGTATCAGTGTAATGCTTGTCTCCAGAAATGAATTAGGGAGTATTGTTCCCCTTTCCATTCCACTGAAGAGCTTGAGGAGTGTTGGGATTAAATCTCCTCTACATTTCTTGTCGATTTCAGCTGTGAATCCACCAGCACCTGGGTTTTTCTTTGTTGGTAAGGTTTTTTTTATTACATTTTTTATTTCATTTGCTGATATTGGGTTAGTCAGATTTTCTATCTTTTTCATTCAGCTTTGGCAATTTTTACCTGTCTAGGAATCTATCAATTTCTTCTGTGAGAAGAAAGATTTTTCAAAGTATCTATTGATGTTCTAAATTTTCACAGGATCTGTAGTATTTTCACACTTTTCATTTGAAGATGAGACATTTGAAAACTCTATCACTTTTTCCAGTCTTTACAGACTGGCTTTGAGCAGGGAAAAAACTTTAATAAACTGTCTAGCGTGAAGAGTCTTTTCAGATATTTTCTGAGATATGCATTTTCCTTGGGTGTGTGTGTGTACATACATGTGTGTTTGCATGTGGGTAGGTGTGTGCAAACTTTTCTATTTATCCATATACATGTTAACTAATATCTTATTTTTCGTAAGAATTGCACCCCCAACTTTCTCAGGCTAGTTGGCACCTACTGTATGCATGTCCCCAGTACCTCTTGGTCTCAGACCTCCGCAGCCATGAGGCACACTGGTATAATCTTTACATTAAACTATAGTCTACATATTAAAAGTTTTTGAATACTGCTAAAAATTGCAATAGTGTACCCAGTACAGAATGCATAAGAGTTTTACCTTCCAAAGGGTAAAGTGCAAAAGCAACAAACTCACCTTTCCTTTAGATATAAACCGAATTGTGTGATTGCTGGATCCTATGAAATCAATATATTAAACAGATGTCTGCACTCATGTTCATTGCAATATCATTCACAATAGCTAAGATATGTGATCAAGTGAAGTGTCCAAGAACAGATAATGGAAAATAAAAACATGTGGTGTGTGTGCACGTGGATGTCTTCTTCCTTAAAAAAAGGTTGAACAACATGAACTAGAAGGGCATTGTCTTCACTTAAATAAACCAGGCACAGAATGACAAACACTACATAGCCTGACTAGCAGGTAGTTTCTAAAAGGTTGATTTCTGAAAAGCAAAGAGCAGTGTTAGGGTGGAGTAGGGCTCTATACTCCGGGCTATCATGACTGATGGGGAAAGAATGTACACCCAGCAGCAAGTGAGTGGCCACACTTATTGAAGAGCACAGGAAGTTGTGCTCTGGGTAAATTTGTGCCAACAAAAAATAAGCATAGAAAGAAAAAGATGCAGGGTGACTGAAAAGAAAAAGCACTGCACGCAGGTCACAGCACGTGGAAAGAGCAGCTGGGCATGCACATGTCAGGCTTCAGGATTTGCCCGAGTCCCTGGGTGTGGCTGACAAGCTAGCCTGGCACAGAATCATCTCAGAGGGCCTCAACCTGTGCACTTGCCCCAGATTCACTCTGATCTTAATTACATGCAGGAACCCTTAGTGAAGTTGGGCAGGGTGGAGGTGCTGGAGGTCAGGCTGGCGGATCCAGCGTGCATGCGTGCCTGTGCTCTCCCTGGAGCATCAGAGACCTCCTGGGTTTTTGTTAGTTTATTTTCTACCTCTCTTAAGACCGTGGGAGTAGGACTGACTACAGAGTGTGGTTTAGAATTAAGTGGAGGAGAGGGAGTGCTGCCGCTTTTGCACTGTACTAGTAGGTGGTGGCTAACAGGCTGGAGGAGGGGAATGCTGGTCTCAGGGTATAAAGTTTTGGTTAGGAGGAATACATTGGAAAACTCTGCTGTACAATCTGCTAACTGTAGTTACTAACTATGTATTATACTTGAAAATTTCTAAGAGATTTGATTTTAAGTGCTCTCATCACCAAAAAGTGATACTTGAGGGACTACATGTATAAATTATCTCCATGGAGCCATTCCAGTGTGTACATATTTCAAAGCATCATGTCTTACACCACAAACATACATGATTTTTATTTGTTCTGCCAAAAGAGAGCACCTTCTATAAGAAATATACCCTTCAATTAATACAAAAAAGTAAACCAAGACACACAATAAGATCAGGAAAACAGAAAACTTAAAAGAAGTTGGCTAAACCAAATCTGACTAAAGAATTTAGAGACATTAAAATCTCTATTAAAATATAGAGGTTATCACATCAAGTAACAAAATTCAACTATATACAGTTAATAAAATACATACATAGAAGCTACAAAGACAATATTATTTTAGAATAAAGAAGACCACTTACAATGATAAGAAATTTAATTTGCTGGGAGATAAAGCCAATTCTAAATTTGAATGTACCTGTTCAAAGCAAAAATTGACATAACTACATGAAAAAGTCTAGGTGATGAAATAGTGGAGACTCAAAATTTCTTCAACAAGTGATAACACACAAATTGATTAACAGGGACTTAGATTTAAACTGAAGGGGAAAATTAAAATTTTAGCTAAAAGTCTGCCAAGAATGCCCACCAAGACCAAGCAGACATGTCTGACAGGCCAGATAATAGAACACTTCTGTAAACCAAGCTTTGCTGTTTTGTAACTAATGGTCTTACAATGCAGCATGAACTGTAGCAGGACGTTCTTTCCTCTGTACAGCCCATGCTTTGTACAACTTACGGCCCTGTGGTGTAAATTGAAATGTTTAGACCCCCTCCTAGCCATGATGCCAGATCTGCCTGTGTACCTCCCCTCTCACTTTCTCTTCAAAAGCCCCCAATCCCTGCAGCGGGGGGCTCTGACTCTGTGGGAGAGATCCTAGTCAGAAACCTACTGGTGTGATGAGCTGCTCCCTGGCCTCAGTGCTGTTTTCTGCAACAAAACATCAGTCTGATGTAACAAGCATAGACTCTTATGTTGAAAGCTATGTGTTACAAATTATTCTTATACAAATAGAATATTGTAAATATGATCAAACAGTAAATCACAGTCACGATAAATTGCAGAGTTGAATCATATGAGCAATATTTCTCAATCTCTCAAATCAATAAAATGTTTACTACTCTCACTTATTTAGAATTTAAAACACAAATAACATAAAATCCAAACAAAAAAATGGAAATAAAAACATTTTGATTTAAATGATATTGAAGATGCTGCTATAAAAATTCTTGGGATGCAATTATATGTTTTTAAAAGAAAATAACATTAAATGTATTTCTTAGGAAAATGCATTTAGAAAAATAATGATGTAAGTTAAACATTCAACTTATTAATATAGCATGTGAAAAAAGAAAAGCAAAGTGAAAGAGAATAAAGATAAAGATAAAAGTAAATATTTTTAGATAGAAATGACACAATAGAATCAATTATGTTGAGCTGTGTCTTTTAAAAGACCGAACTGATATTTTTTTCTGACAGATGGATCAAGATAAAAAGAAGGCATTATTATAAATGTAACAGACATGTTTTTGAAATTGTAAAACTATAAACAGTTCTGTCAATAAATTTGAGAATTTTGACACATTTTTGAAAATATGATTTAGGAAGGTTCAAAGAGGTTGAATAGCAATACAATCAGTAAGTAAATTAATTATTTATATACCTTCCTGTGAGAAAAATATTCACCTTTAATGGTTTTATTTTTTAATTTTTAAAATTTTTTCTGTATTTTAGGGAAGGGTCTACAGGGTGTTCAGGGTCTGACTACCAGATTGGACTCAACGTGATTCTCCTATTTACAGCCTTCCAAGAGCTGGGATTATAGGCGCGTGCCACCATGCGCAGGCTCAATCACTGCCTCACCGCACTCCAGGGGAGGGGCCCGCATGGCAGGCCAGGGGCTTGAACGCCGGCCCCTGCTTCAGCTTGCAAGCACTCTAATTCGCTGAGGTATTTGACCAGTCCTTACACCTTTAAAGGTTTTAGAAGTAAGTTTTATAAAAGTTTTATGGAACAGATCATTTCAATTAAAAACTCTTTTAAGATGAAATGAGAACACTTTCACCTCAATTTATAAGGCTAAGATTCCTTAATACTTAATAAAATAAAGACAATGAGAAGATCATAAAATTACTCATTGTAGACAAAACATTATCTAAATGAATCCAGAATTAATTTTAAAAGAATCTTTTGTGACTAAGTTGACACTGCATAGAAAAGACCCTGTGAGGGTTGGATGTAGCTCAGTGGGAGAGCACGTTAATGTAATTCACTCTGTGAGCAGTTTGATAATAATCAATAATTATACAAGAAGTCTTCAGTAGCAATAAATCATTAATGATTAACATTTGGTAAGTAAGGAAACGAAAGTTTAGTCATAGGAGTCACATGCTGAAATCTACTATAAACATTTAATTATGGAGCAGTAGAAGTACTAACTTTAAAATAATAAATATGCGGCCGGGGAGATGGCTTAGTAGAATAAGTGCTTACCTGGCAAGCACAGCACCCTGAGTTCAATTCCTGGTACTGCCAAAAACAAACAAAACAAAACAAAACGAAAAATAAATAAATAAAAAAAAAATAAATATGACAAGAATGGTCACTTTCAGAATATATATACTTTTGGACTTCTAGGAAGGGCAACAAAAAAGAAAAGATGCAAAGATGAGGAAAAAGTGAGGTCACCATTGCGGGGACATGGTCGGAACGACCGTACAGGTAAACGCAGACGATCCGCTTAGATATATTAGGATAAAGAGCGAGTTTCCAGGCTCACTAAAGGCAAAGTTCTTTCACCCTTAAGGAGACTTACGCTTTTATCGAAGGTGGAGTAACGGGAACTGAGTCTATCCGCCCTCCCAGAACAACTGTACACCCCTGCAGACCCCGCGTAACCGGGTGCGCAGCGCGGAGAAGCGAGCCCGCGAGGAGCAGGCCCGGCTCCCCCGCGGAGGACGCCCGGGAGGAAGGGCAGGCTGGGCAGGGGCTCCTCGGCGAGCACCAGAGCAGCCTGCACCGCAGCTTGCCTGCCGAGGGAGGAGCGCAGCCCACGGTGGGGACAGCAGACGTGCACAGGGCGGGCAGGGGCAGGGGCAGGGCTGGTGTGTGAAGCTGAATCACGAAACGGAGTTTAAAAATATGCCTGCCGGGTACCACTGCAGCAGCGGGAAGAATTCAGGAATGGAAAGCACTGATAACTTTAACAGGTCACTAATGACTAGCAATTTCAGAAAACCAAATTCCGTGAAATGTAAGTGTAATACATTATGACCAAGCATTGTGTTTCCTAAGGTGTACGAAGTCGATGTAACGTTCAAAAATTGATTAATATAGTTCATCATACCAATGAAAAAGAAATATGTGATAATTTTGAAAAACTTAGAAAATATGTTTGACAAACTCAACAAACTTGCCCGACAAGGAATGACTGGGACTCAGGCTGGATAAAAGATGTAACTAGAAATCTGCGACGCGCTTTTTTTTTTTTTTTTTTTTTTTTTTACCAGGGATCAAACTCAGGACCTTGCCCTTGCCAGGCAAGCACTTACTCCATGGAGTACCTCCCCGGTCCTACAATGCTCTTGATGGGGAAAGACGGACCAGAAGCAGGGCGGGCAGGGCTCTGCAATGGGGGTCAGGGCACCTGGAGGAGGGCTGCTTCACCAGCCTGCTCCACAAAGTCCTGCAGGTTCCAGGCAGCACAACAAGCAAGGGGAGAAAGCACACACAGTGACAAAAATAAGTGAACAAACAATGCACGAAGTCATAATTTTCAGACATCATTACACATAAAATCCAATGGAAGGTATAAACAAGAACTCGTAGAACTACTATATGAAATTAGCAAAATTTCAAGATAAAATATACACAATTAACTGTATATCTCTATGCTGGCAATACGTAGTAAACTGAATTTAAAAAAGAGTGCCAGTTAGGACAGTGTCCTCGAGGAAAATCTGACAAAAAATATGAAGAATTTATTGTAAAACTAGAAATAATTACTGAAAGAAATATTAAAAAGCTATTAATGAAATGAAGAGATGCATCAACCTCTTGTGAAGTTTCAATATTGTGCAGACATTTGCTCTTCTCATATAGTTCTCCACCCTTGAGTCCAGGCTCAACAGTATCCCAGCCTGAGACGGCTGCTTTGCTGGAGGGTTACGAGGGACAGAGCCTGAGGTTCTCACATGCTCAGCAAGGGCTTTGCCACTGAGACTCATTCTCAGCCCTTTAACATTTTTGCTTTTGAGACAAGGTCTCTCTCAGGCGTCAGGCTGGCCTTGAACTTGTACTCCTCTTGCCTCAGCCTCCTGAGTAGCTGAGATGACAGACATGCACCATCCTGCCTGGCTGAATGTTTACTAAAATGATAACTGATTCTAATGTTTACTTGGAAACTCAACAGGCTTAGAATAGCAAGGGCTCCAAATGAACTATAAACTTAAATGCAAAACCTAAACTACATGTTGTGGTAAGAAACAATAGGTTAAAAAATCTTTGTGATTTTTTTGTTGGGAGATGATTGCTCCCCATAAAATAATACATCAAAGGAAGAGAATTTTGTCAAATGAGAGAATCCTGCTCTACAAAAGATATTGAATGAAATCTGAAGCTATAGGCTGAGAATAACATTGGCAAAAATTATATCTGATAAGTAATTTATATTCATATTTATAAAGAACTGTGAATAGTCAACAAGAAAACAAACAGCCCTATTTTTAAAAATCGCCAATAGCCTACACAAGATATTTTTCCAAATAAAGTATGCAAATAAAAATAGAAAACATCACCAATCACTAGGAAAATGCAAAGTAACAGCACAATGAGATGTTATCTTACACATAAACTTTGGAGGTTATTTAAAAGCTTACAACTTCCAAAGGAAGTTCTAAATGGTGAACGCCTATTAATTTCAGACCATGGCAGATGGAAGGGATGGTAGTCATGCCTTCTGCCAGCTGTCCGCTCAAGGTAGCAGGCACATTTCTATTCTGCTATCAGCTCACGTAGCTTGCTGTAACTAAGTGTACAGAAGGGCTTTATCCTCCAAGTACTCATGTGCTGATTGTTGATTGCCCTATTTAGAGACGCAGACACAGGTGGGAGACACTGTCACAGCTGCCTAGCCAAAGTTGCAATCTCTTCTGAAGCAGGAAGCTTGAGAGGATGTAAAAGACCACACCCCCTTTCCTATTCATATTTTTCTTTTTCAACTTTGGGAACCAGTATTTAAAAGTTAGGATTTTCAAAGGCAACCATATATACAGGAAGGTTAAAGGCACTGAGCGCTCCACGGAAAAGAAGAGGCTCAGCAGAGACTCGAGAAGAGCTTACATTTACATCTAACACTGAGTTTTCAAGACAGAAGTAACTGATAATAATCAAACAACAAACACACCCAAGAGAAAGGGGAGAATCTGATTTCCTAAACTATCATGGTATACATTTCAAGTACCCAAATTTCAACAACATCGTAACAAAATAAAGAAACAGGAAAGTATGGCCTGTATAAAGGCAAGAAAATTACTCATTGAGAACATCCCTGGGCTGGTGAGATGGCAGCAGGCTAAGCACCTGCACCACATGCTATGCTGGCCTCATCCCTGGGCATGCTGAACCGACCACCTAGTCTGGGTGTGGTGGCACACACCTGCAATCCCAGCTCTGGGGAGGCTGAAAACAGGAGAAGCACTATGAGTCTGAGGTGCACAGTGAGACCCTGTACCAAATACGAAAAGAAAGAAAGAAAGAAAGAAAGAAAGAAAGAAAGAAAGAAAAGAAGGAAGGAATGAAGGAAACATTCCGGAGGAAGACCAGATGGCAAACTTACTAGAAAAAGACTTTAGACTGTCTTAAAGATGTGTGAAAAAACTGATGGAGGCTGAAGACAAAGTCAAGGACATGTTCAAAGAAACAAAACATAAATGTAAAGATATGAAAACCACAAGCAGGAAATAAAAATAAATTTTGAGGCTGAAAAGTACAAAATTGAATTGAAATATCCTGTAGAGGAATTTAAAAGCAGATCTGGGTAGACAGAAGAAAGAATTAGCAAAGACAGGCCAATTGAAGATGTCACATTAGGGCAACAGAAAGAAAGAACGTGTAACAAAAATGAAAGAGCCTAAGGAAACTTTAGGGTGCCATGCAGTAGGCTGAACTGTGAGCTGTGGGAGTCTCCACAGAAGAGAAAAGGGGACAGGGAGACTAGATGAAGAAATAGTGGCTGAAAACATCAAAAATGTAATTTTTCTAAAGCCATATGTACAAATGTCCCAGTAGTTCAACTATCTCCCAGAAGGATAAATGCCAAAAAACTCATAGCCAGACGTCAGAATCAGTCAGAAGCTAGACAGAAAGAAGAATCTGGAACCCAGCCAGCCCGAGGCAGCTGATTCCATGCTCAGTCAGCAGCGGCTTTCTCTTTCTCGCTGTTAGCCTGGAGGCCAGAAAGTTACATATTAAAATGCTGAAAGGAAAACACTGCCAACCAGAATTCTGTATGTGGGAAAATTTTCTCCAAAACTGAGTCAGAGCTTGAGACATTCCCAGATATGTGAAAGCTTGTGCTACCCTAAAACATGCGCTACTTGAGATAGTGAGAGCAGTCCCGCAGGCTTGAGGGACAGACACCAAGCAGCACCTTGAAGCCACGTGGAAAAGTGAAGGCTGCTGTAAAGGGAAACGCCAGGCGGTTATAAGCTGGCCTGACTGTAACCTTAGTTTCTCATGCAGGTGTTTCTGCGTAAAAGACTAGTCCATAAAAGTTATTAATCTATGGTTTTGGACACAAGGCATGAAGATTTGGTTTTGTGACATTAGTAACCACACTCTGGTGGGGTCAAGACTGTACAGATGCAGAGTTTTTACTTTGTACTGGAGTGGAGCTCGTATGAGTCACATCCGTGCTATACCATTAGAATAGTAAATGTAATCCCTATGCTCAGCACAAAGAAAATAACCACAGATTATGCACAAGAAGAAATGAGGAGAGAATTGAATGTATCTATATGAAAATCACCTAAACACAAATTGAGATTGTAATGCAATAAACGAGGGACAAAAGTCCATGAAACATATAGAAATCAAATAGCCAAATGACAGAAGCAAATCACTTCTTAGTAGAAGTAACATTACATTTAAATTGATGAAAATATTCAATGAAAAACAGATTGGTAGGGAGCGCAAAAGGCACATGATCCAACTACAAATGAGGCGGTCTATAAGCGGCTCTCTTTAGTTCCAAAGACACAGATAGACACGTGGGAGAATGGAAATGGATATTCCAGGCAAACGATAATCACGCTGTTTTCAGCACAGTAGCTTTGCACACAATGTGACATCAAGCCTCCTGCTTGGCTCTTGCTGCCCACAACTGCTTTTCTTTTTGAGTGTCTTCTAGTTTCATGTGATGTTTAGGACTTTTTTTTTTTCAGTTATGTGAAGAATGCTGTAGGTATTTTCATTAGGATTGCATTAAAACTTTATATGTTTTTGAAGTGTAGCCATTTCGATAATATTGGTTCTGCCTATGCAGGAACAGGACATATTTTTCTATTTTTTGATATTTTCTTTGATTTCCTTTTTCAGAGTGCTGTCATTTTCACTGTAGAGGTCTTTTGCTTCATTGGTAGATTAATTGCTTAGTATTTAAGTCTTTATTGGTGATATTTGAATGGCAGTTTTCTCCTAATTTCCTTTTCAGTGGGTCCAGTATCAGTGTACAGGAATACTATTGATTTTTGTGTGTTGATTTTGTATTATGCCGCATTAATTATTTTAGCTACTAATTCTAAGAGTCTTTTGGGGGCCTTTTTGGGTCTTCCATGTGGAGAATAAGGTTACCTGAGAACAGTGATCATTCGACTTCTGCCTTCCTTACTACACGTGTCCCTTTTAGTTCTTTTACTTGACAGATTTGAATACTATGCTGAGCAAGAGTGGTAACAGTGGATAATTTTGTCTTGTTTCTAAGTTTAGAGGAAATCTTTAAGCTTTTGCCCATTTCATAAGATAATTAAGTAGGTTTGTCATAAATGGCTTTTATCAGATTGAAATGAAGCTCTAGTATACCTATTTTCTTCAGTGTTTTTATATGAAAGAATGTTGGATGCTGTCAAAGCTTTTTCTGCATCTACTGAGATGATCACGTGGTTTGTGTCCTTGCTTCTATTTATGTGATTAATAACACCGATTGATTGATGGGAGCTGAACTATCCTTACCTGCCTGGGATGAAGCCTATCATTTATGATCTCTTTGGTTCTTTGTACGATAATATTTGGAAACTTCAATATTCCACTGAAAGTAATGGATAGGAAAACTGGACAGAAAAAGTAAGGCTTAAAGACCTGAATAACATAATAAGCCAACTGACACATACGTACTGGAGAGCTCACCTAAGCGCAGGACATGCTTCTGTGCATGCGAGTCCTTCCACGTAGATGATGTGTTAAGAGACAGGCCATTAAATGGATACGTAAAATGTGGTATGTGTCTACAATAAAATATTATTCATGATAAAAAGGAAGA
>NW_004524590.1:812460-828003 GCF_000260255.1 Octodon degus | reverse complement strand
AAAATGGTAAAAAGAAAAAAAACATTAGAAATTATACAGAATTTCACTAAACAAAATAATAGGAATTTGACAATGGTTGCCATATTACAAAACGTTATCTTCAAATTAGTTACTTGGATCACCAGATATAAACATGCAAAATTGGTTTAAAAAAGTAAGAAAGTAAAAAGAAGAAAAAATTAAGTATTAACTGCTCCTTTGAATACATCAGCAGAAATTAGTAATACAGTTATCCAAGCTATCCTGCATATATCTTTTTCCTTTCTCTCTTTTGTCCTTTTCCAAACTTTGTATTGTCTTGCTATTGTAAGAACCTGAAAGTGTAAGTAAAACCTGAAAGGAACAATAGGTACTATGAAAGTGAAATAATCTGTTCAATGGGAAAGGAACAAAATTCTGATGTGTGCTAGACCATGAACCTTGAAGACAGTATGATAAGTGAAAAGAAGTTGTCATAAGAGGACAGGTATTGTGTAACTCCACTTCTATGAAGAACCTGACTAGTCATAGTAATAGAGACAGAACAGACCATTTTATTTTATTTTTTATCATCATCCAGTAATTAGGGGTTTTGAACAGAGGGAATGGAAGCTGTTGGTTATGTCTTTAGAGTCTCAGAGGGGGAATAAAAAGGTTCTGGAGACGGGCAGTAGCGGTGGGTATATGGATTTAATGCTCCTGACTTGCATGCTAAAATAGAAAATTTTGTGTTTTGAATATTTTACTCTGATAGTAAAAAATTTAGGAAAACAAAAAAGAGTAACATAACTAAAGACTCACAGGGTCAGCCAAGTAGCTCAGTGGATTAAAGTGCTTGCAAGCAGGCTCAGGGGTCAGGGTTCGATCCCTGGGCTGGCCATGTTGGTCCTGCCTCGGGAGTGCATTGAGATGGCTATTGAGACTGGGTGTGGTGGCGAGTGCCTGTAATCCCAGCTCTTGGAAGGCCGTAAACAGGAGAATCACTATGAGTCCAATCTAGTAGTGAGACCCTGAACACCCTGTAGACCCTTCCCTAAAATACAAAAGAAAAAAAAAAAAGACTCACAAGGATACAGAGAGCCTAAAATTTCCTGCGCTATGGGTGAGTTTGGTAGTTTGTTTAAAAGGTCAACATTTATCTGCCATATGATTCAGTTATTGTTTCTTGGCATTTTTTTCAGGAACATTTAATGTATAGGTTGATACTAAGATTGGCACAGAAATATTTGTCTATTTTTGATTTGTAATAGCCCCAAATCAGAAATTACCCAAATGTCTATCTGCAGATGAACAGATGAACTGTAGCTGATTCATGCAATGGAGCACCGTTCAGTGATACAAATAACTTACGCTGCGTGAAGAGTCTCAGCATGCACACTAAGTGGAAGAGGCCTCCCATCAGTCTCCAAAAAAGTTCGGCTTGCGTGATCCACTACCCTATGAAGCCTGAAACTTAAGGCTCGTCTGTAGTGACAGAGCATCGGGGCTTCCCTGGAGCTGTAAGGGGCAGGAGCAGTGGGGAGGATGAGCTGCAGGGGAGAACATGGATGTGGCGGAGGTGATGGCTGCTGTCACTGTGTTAACTGTAGATATGGTTTCATGCCACGTGTGTGTGTGTGAGTGTGTGTATGATATACATATATATATATTTCAAGACATAAAATTGTACACTTTATATACTTTATACTATATACTTTTTTGTTGCTGAGACGAAAATACTCGACACCCATAGCTAAAGGAGGAAGGTTATATTCTAGCTCCCAGTTTGTCGAGGTTTCAGTTCATAGTTAGTTGGCTCCCAGCTGTGTGGCATGGCAGGGTGGGACACTTTATGCTGTAGCAGACAAGACACAAGAAAACGCCAAGCAGCGGCAGCGAGTCCGCCTTTCCCTCATGTTCCATCCAGGCCTCCAGCCTTTTGTATGCCGATTCCCATCAGTGGAGCAATTTGGCACCACACATCCTCGAACTCCTATCACATGCCCTACATCAAGCTGGCTCCACGAGCTCCGCCTGTGAATGCATGAGGCCTTGGGGGACACCTAGATTCAAGCCATAGCACCGTTACACATCTGTTAGAGCAGTTTAAAATTTAGACAACTGTCCACACCCAATGTTGGTGAGAATATGGTGAAGCTGCAACCTTTATACACACTGCTCATAGGCATCTGAAATTAAAGTGTCATTTTGGAGACCCTGGAAAGTTCACACACACTTAAGATGGGTTCACTTTCATATGGGATCCAGTGGTTACACTCCTACGGATCTTCTTCAGAGAAATGAGGGCTGATATGATATCTGCAAGGTGACATCCAAACAAGAGTTGGTGGCAGATGTTCATTGTAGATGAAGGTGTAAGCAAAGTAGGGTGTACTTGCACAGTAGGATAGAAGTCAGCAGCACAGGGAATAATCTGAGGCTCCACTACTAGGAAATCTATGATCTTACTAAAGAGAAAATATAAAACAATTTAGCTATTAGAGGAGCCTAATATAAATGGGTAGACATGCCAGGTTATACGTAGGCAGATTCAAGTGGCCACGTTTCCACATGGAACCATGATTTTATACTCTGTTCTGGCGGGGCAGTCCCCAGAGTCACTCCAAAGCCAGCATCACTGCCACAGATGTCTCATCCTTCCTAAAGACTGGTTGAGGACATGCTCTAGCAGAGATGTGACTATATTTTAACCATGTTAGGAAACATTTCTTTCTAGGATTAACACTATCACTTGTGTCAGAAAATAAAGAACCATGAATGACAGAGCATGAGACAACAGGGTCTTTTCAATTCTGTGTACATGACATAGACCTGTACACACGTAACACAGACCCCGCAGCGAGGAACGACTTCATTCTCACTGTTTATTTGCTATCCAGTGGCCTGATGTGACCAAGCCATCATTAAGAAGGCAGGAAGCCTTCTAAGACTGTGGCCGCTTAAAGACAGGACTATGCACTGTGATGTCATAAGTCCCTCATTAATTAGTTTTCCAAGAGAGCTGGAATATTTGCAGTTGGTGAATGCTGCTCCTGCTTAAATCTGGAGATAAACAAGCTGCTATTAATTTTTTCCTCCTCAAAATACAGATATGCCTTTTCTTCATTTAGAGATTAGTGATCGATAATTCTGAAGTTTTTGGCATATTTGCCTTTGGTTTAGCCATACTGGTGTCTAGGGTAAGGTGATACCTGACTAAATTATAGTTATACATCAGTAGTTTCTAGGAGCTCTGAGGTAAAGAGAGGTCTGCATAGAGCCCACATCTCATTAACCCCACTAGCAGCATGAGTCCAGGGTTCTTCAGAACAGACTCCGACACTGGGCCATCTAGTAGAAGTCACTGATGTCCTTCGACACCTGCTTTGTCTTGGAGGGCTGCATCTTTATACATCCACTTGTCACAGCAGCCTGCCTTGAAGACATCACCATGTGGTATGTAATAATGATCCGAACAGATAGATGCCTAAACATGACCACTATGACACAGCGAAATCAAGTATGAACAGCACAGCACTGATGGAGAGCTCAGAATCCCAGTGTGGACAGCAGAGGGCTGAGGGAGAACACAGAACCTTACTGTAGATAGCACAGTGCTAGTGCAGCACCGGACTCCAGTACAGACCTACAGGACTGAGGGAAAGCAGGGACTCACACTAAAGCGGCAAAGCACTGTTGGAGATCGTGGAACACAGTGTGCACACCGCAGGATGATCAAAATCACAGAACTTGGTACAGAGACCACTGGGCTGATGTGTGCTGCAGAACTGCAGTGTGAGAACCCTATTTCTGATGAAGAGAAAGAAACACTGTTATGGCTTGTGTCTAGATGTCCCTCCAAAGCCTCATATGGTCATAGGGCTTTTCTGATGGGGTAGATGAATCTGGTGTGTGATTCTGGGATCAAAGGTCAAGGGTACATGGTCATTAAATTAGTCCACTGATTAGTTTGGACAGCCCTAAGCCTGCTAGTATGGACGGATAAGAGAAAAGGGGCAGAAAAATGCTGTGGAGGTGTCTTGCTGCTTTTGCTATCTTCTGCCTTCCCTGAACTGTTCACTGTGAAGCCGTTTTGCCTGAAGCCAGCCAATTATAGACTGAGACCTCTACAAACTGTGAGCTAAATGAACCTTTTCCTACTTAACTTTGGGCCCTGGGTATTTTGTCTCAGCAATGAGAAAAGTCCCTGAGACAGTGTCACAGGGCAGATGCAGCATGTGAACCTCAGGGTGGAAACTACCCCAAGAACTGAGAGCATATGCCCTCCAGAGGGGATGTCCCAGTGCTGAGAGGAGACGCAGGTCCTTGTCGAGCATCAAATGCAGAAGGACGTTGCTGAAACTCGTGGACAACACAGGGCTTTTGGAGATCAGAAAGCTACAGCACAGCTGCCATAGTCCTGGGGAACCCATAGATGCCAGCGTGCCCACCAAGGAGCTGGTGAGAACTGACGTTCATCCAGAAGCCTACTATGGACATCACAGTGCTGCTGCGGAGCACACAGCGTCCTCCTATGGACCCAGCGTGCTCAGGAGAGCACGACCCAGTGGGGCAGCATAGCGTGGCTGACAGACCACAGTAGCCTCGCGTGGCCCACTTGCAATGGACAGCGCTGAATGCCGGCGTGGCCACCGTGGGGCAGGCAGTGCAGACGGCCAAGCATGGAGCGGCCGTGACAGCGCAGCTACCATGGGCTGAAGGAGAGCCCAGAGCCCACTGTGGCTGCAGCCGGACAGGGAGGTGGAGAGGTGGGCAGTGCCATTGTCCAGCCAGGCTTTGGATGTTCACAGAGCTGTTGGTGGCTACAATTTAGAAAGGAGTAGATTTACATCACCTGTGCTATGCGGGCATGTGCTAAGTTCTAATTATTTGGTCTCCCACTCGAATGTTCCTGTATTCAAATGGGAAAACGACAGCTCGTGGAGACTGATACAGTGTCCCGAGCATTCCGGGCAGCGCGAGGTGGAACTGCCCCTTGCGCCAGATCCGTGTAATGATGGAGCCTTCATTTTTCCACTGAACCCCACTGAACCGTTTTAAAGGCAGCCAGCGTGCCTGTTAGACTCAGTCAACAGAGAACATGTGTGAGTATCTGACTTTAGACCCGCTTTTGTCAGCAGGAGCAGTTGGCATGTTCTTTTTCCACTTCAGATCAGCTGGATAATGGCCTTAGCTTTCCACTCTGTTTCACTCTAAATGTAAGTAATCGTAGATAAGGTTTGCTGAGAGATAGAGGGGAAGAAAAAAATGTGGT
This sequence comes from Octodon degus, assembly GCF_000260255.1. Taxonomy (NCBI): domain Eukaryota; kingdom Metazoa; phylum Chordata; class Mammalia; order Rodentia; family Octodontidae; genus Octodon; species Octodon degus. The sequence continues at coordinate 822,770 of NW_004524590.1, read as the reverse complement.
TTTCCCTGACATCGGCTCTGAGCTAATAAATACCATAAATTGGACTTTCCCAGTCTGCTGCAGCGTCCGGGAAGGGCAATTGACAGTTTTCAGCTCGTGGATTCTGTCATTCCCAGCGGGCTCACAGATCCTGAAAACCGTGATGCGGCAACCAGGCAAACTTCGGCCTTCAGCCCCCAGGAGCCCGCGAGCCGCAGAGGCTGGCTGGACGCGACGCCTGCTCAGATCTGCGTGCCTCCTGACAGCCCCTGCGCAGCGCCGCTCGCCGTGCTTGCCGGGCGCACGCGGCTCTGGCTTCTGTGCAGACCGAGCGTGGAGCGTCGCTCCGGGTGGCAGGAGTCCGGAAGGAGCAGCTGGGGGCTGGGAGTCTCCAAGGGCACAGAGGAGAGGCCGTACAGGGCGGAAGCGGGTCCAGCAGCTCTGGGCAAGGCAGAGAAAGCTGCGGGGAAGGGTGGTGAGTTGTGACAGGGCTGGGGGTGGCAGCACTCGAGCATCGTGGAAGAGAGAGGCAAAGGCAGCGTATTTGTTTTAATTAATTAATTAATTAATTTTTCTGTATTAACGGCAGGGTCTTAGGTGTTCAGGGTCTCACTACGTAGATTGGACTCAGTGATTTTCCTGCTTTCAGCCTTCCAAGTGCTGGGATTACAGGCGCGCCACTACTACGCCCAGTCTCAATCCCTGTGTCGGTGTACCCCGGGGGCGGGGCCAGCACAGCACACCAGGGATCGAACCCCAGCCGCTGCGCTCTGCCTAAGCAGGCGCTTTAGTCCGCTGAGCTGTCAGGCAGACGCTTCAGCAACGTATTTGTACCTCACTGTGTTTTCTGGCTTTCCCAAAGTGAAAGTAGTGATTATTCATTCATTTTATGATAAAACATTAAAGAAAGGTGTGATTGGTCTATGGCAGTGTCTTAGCACGTGTATGACTTGTAACAAAGCAATCCGAATTTACGCGCACGCTGCTGAGCACGTAAGGCAGAAGCCCGTCGGGGTGCTCAGCACGCCCGGAAGGCGCCTGTGCACGCACTGCAGGGGCTTCTCGCCGGAAGTGCTAATGCGGAGCACGCAAGAGGCCCTGACAGCCCGTTGGCCTCACGGTTTGGAAACGAGGCTCCCAGAGTTGTGGCCTAAGGAGACCCTGCTGTGTGGAGGATCGGCCACCCGGGGCACAGAAGTTCCCACCACCTGTGGCGCTCGTGGTCACCCCTGATTGCTTTGGGTCCAGAGGAAGCTTAACTCCAGGGGTTTGAACCCCAGACTTCAAGCAGCCATGATGCAGTTTAATGTGTTGGAAAGGGAAGCCTTTGTCTAGATCCACTACTTTTACGTGTTTTTGAAGATGAGAAGCATCTTATGTTTTAAGCTTAGATATACCTAAGAATCCTGATTCACTTTACTAAGTGAAAAGCAGTAACCTTCTTAGTGTTACCTGACATTGGTCTAGTTTCGTCCATTAGTCTGACCCAGGATCAGGCCATAACTTCTTGTAACAGGCAGGACTGATATCTCAAAGCCCGCGCAGCGAGGGAATAAGCACCAACCAAGGACGGTCGCCGACACCGCTCCTCCTCTCCGGGACGCTGGCTCCAGGCCCAGGCTCCCACGTCTGCGTCCTTTTCCCACACAACGTGTTACTTTGGGAGGCGCAGAACGCCAGCATCTCTCCACGCAATGTGCCAGAGCTGCCTGGGGGAGCGGAGTTCCTGAGGAACTAGCCAGCGGGCGGCTGGGGGAACTGCTGGCCATCCTGCTCAGCAGGACTCTCAGCACAGACCCCTCCGTCTCTGTCCCTCTGGGCATCTGAGTGTCTGGTGTGCCCCTGCCTCTTGGGATTGACTGGCCGTTCCTTGTCTAATACCCTTTTCTGTACTGATCCTGTTTTTTTTTTTTTTTTTTTTTTAATTTTATTTATTTATTTATGAGAGAGAGAGAGAGAGAGAGAGAGAGAGAGAGAGAGAGAGAGAGAGGCCAGCTCAGCCCACCAGGGGGCATTCTGGCTGGCATGTGGTGCTGGGGGATTGAACCGCGGTCCCTGATGCTTTTTGCTAAGCTTGTTCTAAGTAGGTGCTTTAGACCACTGAGCCATCTCTCCAGCCCACTGATCCTGTTTGAGGACTACATTTTATTTGGTCTTAGTTCATTTCCTACTGCTCTAACATGGTACCAAGGATTGGGTAATTCTTTTGCAACAGATGTTTGTTATGGCTTGTATCTAGATGTCCCCAAGGCTTTGCATGCTTTGTGCCTTATAGGTGGAGCTTTTCGGAGGTGCCTGGGTCTAGGGTGTGTGGATATGGATTGATGTGGGGTAACTAAATGGGTGTAGCCTTGTTCTGATATGGATAATAGAAGGCACCCTTCTGCGGATGCACCCTTCAGTAGGCTTGGAGCCCAGGTGGGACAGCAGATTGGAGGAGGAGGGCAGGCTTGCCGCTGCCCACTTGCCCTTCCATGCACTGTTTCACCCGGTCCTACCTCCCTGCAGAGCTCCCTGCCTTGAAGCCGGCTCAGAGTGGGCTGAAACCTCTACAAACTGTGATATGAAATAAACCTTTACTTCTCTAACTTGTGGATATTGGGTCCTAGCAACTCAAAAGATAACTAAGAGAACATTTCTCTGGATTTCAGTACTGGTGGCTGGGAAGTCAATGAGCATGGTGTTGGCATCTGGTGAGCTTCATGTTGTTTTATAACCAGAGAGGGGAAGCCAGCACATGTGTGGTGGGCAGTGGGCTTGGGAAGCACAGGGAGGAGAATGCTTCCTTTTACACTGCTGGTGGGAGCCCTGGGCCTTTGTGCAGAAGGGCAGAGCTCATCACAGTCCCCCCTCAGGGGCTCCCTCGTGGTCCCTCTCTTGTAGAATAGAGCCCCTGCCCCTGAGCTACAGGTCTGGACATTCATCTACCTCCTCAGCTCTCGCTGCCTCCATAGGTCAACAGGCCTAAGAAATGCATCTCATCTGCCTCCAGAAGCTGTGGAAACTGCCTGCTCCTCTGTGCCCTGCATACCCTCCTTCGGCCCCCTTTCCTGTGTCTGCCCAGCACTGGACCCTCACCCACCACACTAGAAGTCCAGCCTCTGGGTCTCTGCATTCTGTGGCATAACTGTGCCCTCTAAGTAGGTTGTGAGGACATCCATCCAGCAGGAAGGGGCAGGCCGAATGTGCTGGAGAGCGTGTGGCCCAGCGAGGACAGCTCTGCCACAGTGCCGTAACCTCCCACAGGCCAGGCCACCATGGCAGAGGGCCTGCGTCTTGATCATCCTCTGGTCCTCACAGGCAGCAAAGGGAGAGGCCTGCAAGGTGCTCAAGAACCTTTCCCCCTGATCTTCTTGTCCCAGAGATGTCAAGAACAGCTTACCAGCATGGAGTTGCAAGCTGGAGCTCCCCAGTGGCAGCTGGAAGGAGCTTCACGGGAGTCAGGTCCCTCCCTGTGCCCTGCTGCTGCCTGTTCTTTGTCAGCATGTGGGGCTGCACTCCCCAGCACTGTGGGAGGTGAGCCAGCACATGCGCCAGAGGCTCTGCAGGTCACTGTTAGCTGGTGGACCCACCCTTGTCCCGACTTAGGCTTGGTCTGCTCTGGGATAAGTCCCTTGAGAAGTAGCAGTTTCTTTGCACAGCAGGTCCCATCCAGGGACAGCATGTTGAGGTCAAAAGAGCTGACGAGGCCCCTCTGGGCTCTTTCTCTTCCCTGGGCTGTGAAGGCCAGCTTCCAGATCCCAGGGGTCAAGTGCGTGGGGCCTTCATAAGTTCCTGGAAAGCTGCAGACAGGGAAAGAATGGGTGTTCTGAGCAAACACTCTTTAAAAACAGACCAGTGGGCTTAGAAGTGTAGTGCATATTCTCAGTAGAATATTACCTAGCCATAGAAAGGGATGCAGCAGTCATTTGGTGTGGAGGACCATCTGGGTGACTCTCTTGAAAGAAGAGCAGCTGTCTCCATTTTGGCTGTGTCTGGCCCTATGTCCATGTATTAATAGGTGCAGAGCTGGCGGGCCTTTTCCTTATCCCTTCAGTTGGTTTTAAGCAGTGCATACTGGTCTAGCCAGGTGCTGGTGGTCGTCTTTGAAGATGGCACCCGTGTTCCCGATAGCCCACACCTGCTGCTCTTTAATATGCGCTGGGCTGAGACAGGACCAAGAGCCAGTGCTCCACACTTTCTGCTGGGATCAAGCCTCGAGACAGAGGCTGTGCCTTCCTGGGGCTTGAAAGATTGCACATCGAGCTGAAGCACCAGACCCCAGAACACCAGATACTATCTCAGTTGTATAATGCAGCTGGCTCTCTGCATGTCCTTCTCTGCATATCGTGGAGGTACTTGCAGGCCTCCTACCTGGCCCAGGGCACAGAACTCAACGACTTCCTGCCACTCTCAGTCATTCATCCTCAAGCCACTCCTCCTTCATGACTGAATAAAACCCGGGTTCAGCCCTAGGTCGAGGCCTTTGTTCCAGACAGCCATCACCATGGCTGGGCTTAGGACCCCTTGGCTGCCCATCAATATAAAGATGTGTCTTTATTTTTGCTGTGGGTTGCGCTGGAAGTGGTAGATTGGAATTAACTTGGTGGGATTTCAATAGCGTATCTTTGGGATTACAAATATAAACCTCTTGGACTGAGATGAGGACCAGGAGGGGCTTCCTACAATTTGGGACGACATGAATGAAGGTAACATTGTAAGTGAAATAAACCACATGAAAGACAAATTCCACTCATTATATGGAACCTATACAAGATGTCATAGAAATGGGAAGAATTACGTGTGGCTACCAGAGTCTTCCAAAACCAGTAGCTGGGAAGAAGTTGGTCAACACATACAAAGTTACAACTATGAGAAATGAGTTGTGCTGTGGTAATACACAATTATGTATTATTGTTACATAATTAATAATGATGGGATTGTGTGTGTAAATTTAGAAGACAGGATTTTAAAATGTTTTACAATATATATCCATAGCAAAAAATCTCATCTTACCTGCTAAAATGTATAATTTTATGTCAACTGAAAATGAAATGGAGGGCCAGAGACATAGCTCAGTGGACTAAGCACCTATAGGCAAGCACAGGGACTGGGGTTCAATCTTTGGCACCACATGCCATGCTGGCCACACCCTGGGGGTGCTGAGCTGGCCACCGAGGCCAGGCATTGTGGCCCACGCCTGTAATCCCAGCACTGGGGAGGCTGAAAACAGGAAGATCACTATGAGCCTGAGCTGTGTAGTGAGACCCTGCACCAAATACATTTAAAAAAAGAATTTGAAAAAAGTAAATGAAGTAGAAAGAAAAAGCCTGTGACTTCAAAGAGAAAGAAAAGGCCCAGGTTCTTATCATGCTAAGGATTGAAGAGGGGGTGCAAGCCCTCAGCCTGCACTGTTCAGACTGCAAACTTCCCCATGCGTGGGTGTCAGGAGGAAGTTCAAAGCAGCATGATGTGTGTGTGTGTGTGTGTGTGTGTGTGTGTGTGAGAGAGAGAGAGAGAGAGAGAGAGAGAGAGAGAGAGAGAGAGAGAGGAGCCCAGGGTCGCACTTGAGCTGGGCAAGTGCTCCCTCAGCCCACACAATGATGGTAACTGTTGGCTGTCTCTAGGGTGCTCTTTAGCTTTCCTCTGCCATACTGGGCAGAGGGGGGCTGGATACATAATAAACTAGAAGCGTCCTAGATGTGTCTGACAGGAGCCCCTCTCATGGAAGTCTGGTGCACAGGCTGTGGTGGCAAGAGCGATGGAACAAGGTCTAGAACCAAGTGGTGCTGAAGATCAGTGGCCAGTGAGGGCCAGTGCTGTCAGGGAGCCTGGGTCAGCATCACCGGCAAGATGAGCAGCACGCGGGGGACCCGCCCTTTCCTGCTGCGGGTGACCGAGGATAGGGACAAAGTGTCAAGCCAGCCCCCTCTGTCAGGCCCTCAGCACAGACAGCTTCTTGTTCATTAAAGGCTGTCTCCTAGGAATTCTGATCTCTGCTGCCTGAGGAAGTCTGGGCAGCTGTGTTTCTAGAGTTCTGGGATGATGCTCTGCAGCTGTGACAAAGCACAAGGAAGGCTGAGGCTGAGAGGCCCCGTCTGCACTCAGAGCCGGAGGTGCCCTCCTCAGCCCTTCCCCTCCACAGCTTTCAGTTTCTCCTCAGAGCCAGAAACCTTGTTCATTTTCTCTCATGCTGGGACAGGATGCCCATTTCAGGGCTTTCTCCCCTCCTTGTAGGAAAACCCAACTGAGCTTTCAAGACCTCCTCTCTCCTCGGCACTTCCTGGCTGGCTGAGCCTGTCTGATGCTGATGCAGTTGGTGTTTGCCTCATGGTAGTCCTTCGCGTGCGCGTTTAGTAGGGCAGAGAACCAGCGAACGCTTGCAAATCCAGAACTTGCATGGAGGTTGATGCTAGAACACACCAAGACTTCACGAACACTTCCAGCATGTACCACAGTTTTACTAAATCTGAACTGGGTGAAGTTTTCCTTTAAAAAATGTAGATGAAGGGAGCTGGGGAGATGGCTCAGTAGAATAAGCGCTTGCCTGGCAAGCTCAAAGGCCTGAGTTCAATCCCCGGTTCCACCAAAAAAAAAAAAAAAAAAATGTAGATGAAGGGCTGGCCAGGTAGCTCAGCAGACTAAAGCGCCTGCTTAGCAGATGCAGGTACCGAGTTCAATCCCTGGTGTGCTGTGCTGGCCCCACCCCCGGGGCATGCTGAGATGGCGAATGAGACTGGGTGTGGTGACACTCACCTGTAGTTCACTTGGTAGGCTGAAAACAGGAGAATCACTACAAGTCTGATCTGTGTGGTGAGGCCCTGTACTAAAAAATACATTTTAAAAATGTAGATAAATATTTTATTTGATTAAAGGTCCTGCTTTCCTAACACTTTTGTCCTTCCTTATAAAAAGCCAGTAGACATTCTATGCTAGCCTGTAAAACATGCATTTTGTTAGGGATATTTGCGTGTGTAGGAGGAATGATCACAAAACACAGTGAGTGCTTAAATAAAAGAGTATTACAATAGAGACACACGTCCGCTCATCTTTCTCAGAGTACTACTCAGCTTGAACGCGCTCACCCATCATTCTCGCCACGCTTGCAGGCAGCGCTGAAAGGGCGCCTTGGCTGTGCTGCTGTGGCTGTCTTGTTCTTAAATGATTCTGTGTGGTCACTGAGACTTAGCAGGAGACCCAGAGGCCAGAGGTGCCGGAGTGGGTGGGCAAGTTGGATGAGAACACGCTGCACTGTCACCAGGAGCCTGCTTTTCTGCCAGATTGCGCTCGGCAGTCACAGTCACCAGAGTTTTTGTCATGTCTCGTACTGACATTCATGAGAGAAGACTTCCAGAATTGCTTCAGGAACTGGTGAGAGAGATGGGACAAGGGTTTTCAAAGAGAGGAGGAGTGTGAATGGCAATGTGGAGTTTTTTTTTAACTGCAGTAAGTTCTTCCTTGAAAACAGCCTGTTTTCTGCTCGGACCTTGCATGCATGTGTTTGATGAAAACTGTCAGGGAAGCTGTTAGGACATTGGAGGTTCTTCTGTGTTTATTATCCAGTTTCCATAGGATGCATTTTTCTCACTCTCAGCATGAGTTAAGTTTGTTCTTGATAAATATTATTAATTATAAAGTGATTAATTAAGTGATCACCCATGGCAAGGATAGCAGTTCATGTGTCTTTTGCTTTCCAAGTTTTACAACTGACATTTGCATCAACTGCCACTTTTTTTTTTTTTTTTTTGCCAGTGAGCACAATTGGGATTGGAAAACTCAACAGAAATATATCAGATTTCAGTCAGATTCAAGGTGTATGTGCAGGGATGTCTGATCCCAAAGTCCTTCTCTTCCCATCATCCTATTTTCCCCCCTGAATTTTAAATAATATTGATAACAAAGGGCATTTTTAAAATTGCTAGATTATAAAGATGCAAAAGTATGTAAGCATACATTAAATTTTATTTCAAGAACTGCTCTGACTACCACACATTCACAGAGAAAACACTTGAGAAATTGAACAGCATCCGCAGTAGTTGTTTCTCAGCGACAGAGTAAGAATGACCTTTGGCTTCCCTCTACCTGTCATTTACTTCCTCCAGTGTTTACAACATGGGTAGAAATATAATGTGCAGCTGAATATGTCTTATAGAGAGGAAGTGGATGCGGACTAGTTCAGTGGCCCTGGGGATAGCATCTCATAGACACTGAGTGCACTTGTACACCCCAGATGAGACTGCAGATGGGGGAGCAGATGCGTTTCTAGGAGCCTCTGGGCTGAGCGCTGAAGAGTCCTAGTTTGGAAGGCAGAGGGGCACGAGAAGATGTGAGCGAGGCCTGTGGTGGTGCCGACGGGCTATTGAATGGAGGGCAGTGAGGCCAGCAGGGAGGAAGTTCTCCCACCTGTGAGGCTGAGGGCACATGGCCGTGTCTGTCACATCTGGAGTGTCTGTGCTGAACGTGGCCTCAGGCTACCAGAAGCAGACATGCACCTGGATTTCCTTGGCTGTTGTGACATAAAAAACAGAGCGGCGTGGGGCTCTCATTTGAGGCACCAGCTTTGAACTGCTTTCTCTGCTAGCATTCCTGAGTTTTTATCAGCACCAGTGTAGTTTTCTTTTGTATTTAGGGAGAAGCACTGATGCAAAATATTTCCAGAAGGAGGATTGCTATGTGTTGCTTTCTCTGTTGTCTGATAATGAGTTGTTAAGCGGGTTCCTTTAGCAAATGAGGAAAAATGAAGTCACTTGTATAGACACAGCTACCTTGTTCAGGTTTGCAATAGCTCATACGGTAAAGTCTCTCGAACGCCAGATCTCTTCTTTTCCCAGAGATCATTCACCGAGCCTCCCTCTTGAGACACACACCTGTGTCCAGAACCTTCAGGCCAGGGAGCCTTGCATCTCTGACCAGGATCGGGGCTCCTCTCTAGGCTCTGCTGCTCTGCAGTTGCATGCACTGCCTGGTGTGGTACTCACTGGCTATCATCAGGGGTAAGAGAGAGGGTCTGGAATATGAGACACTGATCTTCGGCCAGGGCTCCAGGGTTTTCTTCTTGTCCCTTCCAACCTACTTGTTCTGTAGTGCTTTCAAGCTCATCTTCTACTTGAATGAGCAGCGTGGACCTGATTTTCTTGTCTCAACATACAGGACCTCCATTTTCCAACACTTATACCAGGGTCCTGTTTCCAGGTCCTTTGGGGGCAGTGCTGGTCAATTCCTGCTCACAGCTTTTGATACCCCTGCCAAGAGCAGATTCAGAGAAGCCAGGGTGGCCCTGAGGTGAAGCTCCATGTGCGCTCGAGGATTGTGGACCTGGGAACAGAGAAATCATCAGAGCGGGAGCTGGAGGCCGGGGCTCGCTCGGCCGTCCTGAAGCTCAGGGGTTGCAATGGAGAACAGGCGCTCTTGCTGGTCCTGGCACTGGCAGTTACACTCTGAGGAGGCAGAAAGGGACGGGCCTGCCTTCCTGCTCGTGGGTGACTGGCCTATGTCCCCCTCCTTTCTTGGTTAGTAAGAATCAGCTTCGGTAGTGCACAGAGAGTCGAAATGGCACATGGACAGTGATAGAAAGGTGCAACAAAAAATGTCAGCTCAGAGTTCTTTCTTGTGAAAGTAATTGTTTTTATTCCATTTGTGCATTTGGTGCAGGGCCTCAGCATGTGGAGGGCGTCTGAAGTTCACTGCAGTGATTCTGGGGAAGTCTTTATCAGTCGGCTGCTGGGTCTGCAACAGAAGGCTGAAGAATCTGAGACGGAAGCTGGCGTCTATGACAGAAAGCTGAAGGATCCAAGCCAGGGTACTAAGAGTCTGCGCTGGAAGCCAGGAGATGAAGTCCAAGCAGACTGCAAAGACTGAAGTTCCTCCGAAGAAATGAAATGCCAAATCCTTCCTCAATGCCTTTATATACCCTTTTTATGCTGAGTCACTCTGAGGCGGGGCTCTCCCCATCCTGTGGGGCAGGATGCTCACATCCCAGAGTGTGGAACCAGGGAAGCAATCCAGCCAAGTTGACACAATACGTATTCAAGTTGTGTTTAAAAAAAAGGCAAAAAACCAAAAACCAACCAACCAAACAAAAAAAAACACAACAAAAAAACATTGTAAGACATTCAAAAGAAAAGGAATAATAAGAATAAAAAAAGAAACATTTTAAGCATTGGTTTTAGTATTTTAGAAGTCTTATGAGGTTCTAGTTGCTTCACATGCTTTTGAACATGAAAATAAATTCTTAAGATCATACACCATGACCAGGTAGGATTCATCCCAGGGATGCAAGGTTGGTTCAATATTCAAAAATCTATCACTGTAAAACACTATGTCAATAGAGCGAAAATTAAAAACCACATGAT
>NW_004524590.1:799907-809210 GCF_000260255.1 Octodon degus | reverse complement strand
AGAAGAATATATGCAGTGTATTATTTGTTGAAACTGTACTTCCGATTTGATTTGAAACTGTCTCATTGCTATCTGTTTATCAATAAAACTTTGAAAAGAAAAAAAATATTTATGGCAAAAATATGTGGCAGAATATACCACTGTAAGCATTTTTAGGTTAGCATTAAGCATGTGTGCTTGGTTGTGTGCCCATTAGCAATAACCATCTGCACAATCTTTTGTACTTGCAGGAAACTAAAACTCTGTCCTCAGCAAGAGAAGTCCTGCACTCTCACGCACACAAATCCCTGGTGTTATGGTTTGTGTTAGTTGACCCTCCACAGCCTCATGTAAATTATGGGACCAACGCAGCTGGAGGAACAACGAGCGGCTTGAGGGGTGGGGCCAGAGGGGCGTACACCGTGTTACCCTGGCCAGCCTGTGCTTTCTGAGAGATGTGCAGAGGGTCAACCTGGACATGGCAGTGCCACGGCCTCTCCTCCAGTAATTGTGAGCTAAATAAATCTTTCCTTTGCTCATTTTGCATGTTGGGTATTTGTCCCAGCTACAAGAGAAGAGTAACTAAGAGAGAATTTGGTACCAGGAGTGGGGTCATTGTTGTGGCTCAACCTGTCCATGTGGATTACCAGCTTTTGGGAATGGCTGATGGGAAGAGATAGTAACGGCTTGGCGAAGTTGCCCACAAGCAAAGTGCTGGAACAGCTTTGGCCCTTCTGTAGGGGAGACTCTGGTCAGAGCTCAGAGCAGAAGACTGATGGAAAACCTGCTTGTAAAGACTAGGTTGGGGAGGTTTCTGCTGGGAAGAAGGGCTGCATTTGTTGGACTCCAGATCATTTGTGTTTTCCCTTGGGAGAAAGTTTGTTTGAGTTTTTCTCATGTCCAGAGCCTTTGACTGAGACAGAGATTAAACATGCAGGACTGATTAATCTTTCAAGGGAAATCTCATAGCAGTCAAATATTGGGGCAATGACATGGCTATTGTTGGGGGCTCTCAGTCAAATATATGTTGAGAATGAAGAGCAAAGAGCCAAGAAGAATGATTTAAAATCCTGTGAGTTTGGCCACAAAGAAAGTGCCAGGAAGGCTGTGTACTGTAAAGGTAGAGCTGAATTCTCCACTGCCCAGGAGGAACAGGAAAGCAGAAAAGTGTCCTGAGGGAATCACAGGAGGTGGCAGCTTCTTGCCCTTTGCAGTCTCAGGCTCACAAGGGTGAGAGACTTTGCTTTGAGGAGAAAGCTGTAGAGTAGCATGTTCCAGAATGGATGTGGTGGTCACACCAGATTACAGAATGGTGCCAGCACAGAGAATTTGTTCCTGGGGATTAGGATCAGAGTGCTCAGCAATGCAGCCACTCAATCCCTACAGCCAAGAGAGGGGAAATCCTGGCTACTGCTCCAGCTGACAGCAGACCTTAGACTCATCCACACGGTGTTGGTTTTAAGTGCATTCAGAATGCAGGAGTTCTGAGTTTAAGAAGGCTTCCACCTAGATTTCAGAAGAAGGTCTGGGAGGCCAAGCAGTGTGCCCCTGCAAGGGCAATGTGTAAAGGTGTGAGTAAGAAGCTTATTCTGTGGAAACCCCAGAAATTTGGAATAGCCAGGAACATGGATCATCTAAGGGAAACTACAAGGAGGGAGCAAAGCCAGCCTAAGAGAGAAGCCATGGGAGCTACCATGGCCAGAAGTGCCAGAGGTGTGGAGCCACATGGAGCTCATAATTTGCCACAGGTTGCTTCAGATGTTCCACATGGAACTATAGGACTGAATGTTTGCCCTCCTGGATTTTGGACTTATTTTGGCCCCAGTGGTATGTATACTTCAGTGTATATCTTTTGGAATGACAGTGTTTATCTTGTGCCTTTGAATGTTGGATGTATTTAACTTTTCGTTTGCACAGGGGCTCACAGTTGAGAGTTTGCCTTGGATCTTGGAGGAGACTTGGGATTTGGAGTTTTCTGCAATGCTGAAACTGTTGGGACTTTGGCATCTTTTAGAGATGGGCTAAATGCCTTTTGGACAAAGGGATGTGCATGAGACTTTGGGGGTCCAGGGGTGGAATGTTATGGTTTGTGTCTAGCTGTCCCCAAAAAGCGTCATGTGAGTTACAGGGCAGATGAGACTGGAGGAGCAATGAGTGGCTTGAGGCATGGGGCCAGAGGACCAGGGTGGGGCCAGAGGGGCAGGGCCAGAGTGGCACCAACCATTAAACTGGCAGCCTATGCTTTCTGAGAGATGTAGAGAGGGTCATTCTGGACACAGCAGTGCCCCAGCATCTCGTTCAGTGTCTTGAAACCTCCAGTAGATGTGAGCTAAATAAACCTTTCCTTCCCTTATTTTGAGTGTTGAGTATTTGTCCCAGCAACAAGAGAAATGTAACTAAGACATCTGGCAACTGCTATTCTGTTTTCTGTTTCTAATAATTTCATGTATAAGTGGAATGAGGCAACTTCTTTGTGAAGAGCTTATTTCATTTAAGAATATTGTCCTCAGGAATCTTCCAAGCTGTCACATGAATTGGTGTCCCTCTTTTTAAAGTCTGAATAGTATTCCATTGTGAATATATGGAACACACACAGACACACACACACACACACACACACACACACGCACACACACCGCCTCTTATTTATGCATCTGTTTGTGGCTGCTTAAGTCACTTCCCTTTCGCAGACTCTGTGACTTGGCTGCTATTAATCCAAGCGATAGGCACATGCTCCAGACTGCTGCCATTCTGCTGGGAATTCCTCTCAGCTCAGGAAGAATCACAAGACAGAGTCAAACGAGGACTGAGCAATAGAATTTCTTGTAGCACAAGAGCAGAAAGTAGCATTTATTGCAAAGTGAAGGCAGAAAGTCCCAGCGATGTTGGGCTCAGGAAGGAGCCTGAACCGATTGCCACCAGGCCCCTCTGTCTAGTGCTTCTGTGCATAAAAAATTAGTCCATCTCAGCTGAGTTGAGGTCAACCTTTTGGGTCATAAGGGAGAAAATTGGATTTAGAAATGGGCCTGTGGGAGCTCAGTGCTTGTGGTGAGTATGCTTTGTAAGCATGTTTCTTAAACTAGCAGAAGGATATTTTTTAGAGAGACCTCAATATCTTATTTCTGGGGAGGAAAATCCCACCAGTCCAGTGAGGGCCGTGCCTGCGCCTTCTGCAGCCCTCGCCCCACCCTCTCATTCTTCGCTGACCCTCAGATGCCCCCTCAGCTTGGCCCTTTCCCTGCTGGCTGCCCCTCCTGTGGACCTCCCTCTGCCAGAGCTTGGGCCACACTCCCTCTGTCTGGGCCAGCGTCACTCTGTGGAACCCTGACCTTCCCATTGTCCCTTCATTCTGGATAGACCTTCCTCCCTCCAGGTTGAGCTCTCTTCCTGTCACTAGGTCATTATATGCATCAGCTGCTAAATGAGGAACTGTGTATAGTCGAAGCGTGACAATATTCAGGCAAAAAATGGTCACAGGAAACTAGCTTGATGGCTTTGCTTTTATTTGCATAACTCTTGCATGCCGTAATCATGACAGAATGTAAAATAGCAGTACTTCAGCGTTCAGTGCAATCAACGAAAATGACAGCATTCTGTTGTAGAAGCCACTGTAGGGCAGGGCTGTCCCTTATGGCCAGCACTGTAAATGTGAATGTGGGCTGTAAGTCCAAGCAGGGTTCAGCAGGCAGGTTGTTGGAGGAAGAATGTCAGTGCAATCATGTTTTAGCCAAAACGATGTTTGTCACTGTTGGGTGCTTGTTGTTAAGCTAGAAGAGTGCTACCCAAACCTTAGAAAACGCACCATGCCTCAGAGGGCTCAAGGTTCAAACTGACCTACATTCTTGTTCTCTCTCTGCTTTGTAGACCCTGCTTTAAAATTCTGGGGCAATGTGTGGAAAAGTGGGATTGCCAGATTGCATGGTAATTCAAATTTTAACTTTTTGAGGAAGCAACAGGCTGATTTCCATAGTGAGTGCAACGTTTTATGTTTCATCAGCAAAGCACAGTAATTGCCATTTCTCTGCATACATATAATGCTTGCTATTTATTTTTAATGGGCGTGGAATGATATCCCACCTTGTGTTTTGTTTTGTTTATCTTTTGTACCAGGGATCAAACTCTGGACCTTGCTCTTGCCAGGTGGGTATGTAAGCCGCTGAGCTACCTCCCTGGCCTTGTGGCTTTGGTTTGTATTTCCGTGTAGTGATGTTGGGCACCTTCTCCTAGGCTTCATGCCAACTTGTGTGTCTTTGGAGAAGTATCTGCTGGAGCCCTTGCCCATTTGGGGATAGTATTTTGTTACTGCTTCTCTTAACTTGCAGGTGTTGCATTGTATATCCTGGATATGGATCATCAATCAGATGGATGATATGTCAATATTTACTTTCACTCTATGAGTTGTCTTTTCATTTCGGTAATTCTGCTCTTTGATGCAGGAAAGTTTTAATTTTGATGAAATCCAGCTTACATTTTGTTGTTGCTGATGCCTGTGATTTCGGAATCATATTCATGAAATCACTGTCAAATGCTGTCGTCAATCTTTTTCATCTAATTCACACTCTAGGATCATTCACAGCTAATTTTTTTATATGATGCAAGGCAAGTGTTAACTTTCTTTTCTTTTTTTGTGGGGGGTCATGGTATAGGTCATAGTATCCAGTTTTCTCAGTGTCATTTGTTGAAAAGTCTACCCATTCTTTCTGAGTGGTTTTGTTATCTTGGGCATTCTGTGATAGAAAATCATTTTGCCATATGGGCGAGGGTTTATTTCTGACATTTCTATTATTTGCTATTTGTCTTTTTATCATGGTGCTCATACCATAATAATTTTTTTTAAGTGCTTTGGAATCAGGTTTAAAATCAAGAAGAATATGCCTTCAGTTTTCTTCTTTATCAAGATCATTTGGCTATTCGGTGTCACTTGAGATTCCATATAAATTTTAAGGTAAGTTTGATGATTCCACAAAAGAAGAATAAATGACCAGAGAGATAGCTCAGCGGTCTAAGCACCTGCCTGCCAAGCACAAGGGCCTACATTTGCTCCCTGGTGCCACATGCCATGCCAACCCTGTGCTGAGCCGGCTACCGAAACCCAGCAGGGTGGCTCATGCCCATAATTCTAGCGCTGGGGAGGCTGAAGCAGGAGGGTCACTACCAGTCCAAGCTGCAGAGTGAGACCCTGTACCAAATAAATTTTTAAAAAATTAAAAAGAGGAAATGACTCTAAAGTTTTGACTGAGTGTGCTTTGAATCTATAGCTTGCCTTGAGCAGTATTAAAGTCTGCTAACACATGAACATGGGTGTTTTTCCAATTATTTATGTCTTCAATGTCTTTTCCCAATATTTATAGTATCCAGTAAGTGTTTTTCACCTTAGTGGTTTAATTTTAAATATTTTATTTTTGTGCTATTTGAAATGAAATATTTTTATATTTTTAGTTTTCTTCATGTTGAGCTATAGCTTTAGCTTTTAGCCATTTTAAAAATTTTATTTTTGAGATGGCATCTCATAAGTCACTAGGTTGCTCAAGTTGGGCCTGAGTTTGTAATCTTCCTGCTTCAACTTCTCAGAACTACAGATTTGTTATTAAATACAAATATTTAATATCATTTATCACTAGTACATAACTCATTTTTACATTTTATTTTGCAGCTTGCAACTTTGCTGATCATGTATGATTTTGTTTTTCGTTACATTTGTCTGACACTCAGTGTTTCCTTTCTGCTCACTTCACTGTCCTTTCCTCTTTGTTCTAGTTCCTAAGGACAATCCTAAAGTCATCAATTTCTTGTTTTCTAATACAGCCTTTTGGTCTTCTAAATTTTTTCAGGAAGGAATGTTTTAATGGCATCCCAGAATTTAACTTTGTTTTATCAATATTTATTTCAGTATAACTTTAAAGCTATTTTTATTCTTTGGCCCATCAGAACCTGAGAAATTTTTATTTATTTATTTAATGCTGCTCCTTCAGCATTTGTTATTGGTTGATTTCTAGATGACAGCTATTCTTTCTGGGTGAGATGAAATCTCAGTATTGATTTAATTTGAATCTCTTAAATCACCAGGGATGTTGAACATTGCTTCATATATTTATTTTCCAGTTGTATTTCTTTTTCTGAGAATTCTGTATTCATCTCAAGTGTGTATTTTTGAACCTGGGGGGGGCGTCTAATTTATTTCAATTCTTTATATGTTCTAGATATAAGTTCTTTGTTTGATGAATACCTGGCTACAATTTTTTCCCACTCTGGCTTGTCTTTTTACTCTGTTGGTGATTTCTTTTGTTGTACAAAATCTTTTTAATAAGGTAAGATCTCATTTACTGATTTTCTTCTAATTCTCTTGTAGTCTGGGAGTTTTTCATGAAGTCTCTACCTATACTTATGTCTTCAAGATTTCTACCTATTTTTTTCTGCCAGTAACTTTAATGTTTCTCTTTAATATTTATATCTTTTTGACCATATTTTTGTGCATGGTGATAGACACAGGTCTAATTTTAGCTTTCACCTTGAAGAAAGCCAGTTTTTACAGCACTATCTATTGAAGTCTGTCTTTCTTTGAAAGAACATGTTTGGGTCTTTTGTTGAAGATAAGGTGGCTTAGCCTTTTTGGAGTTGTGTCTGCATCTCTTCTTTTCTGTTCCACTGGTCTTCAGGTCTGTTTTGTGCCAACATCATATTGACTTTATCAGAGTAGCTCTGTAGTACGTTTTTATGCCAGGGATTGTGTCTCCTCCTGACTTGCCTTTTTCTGCCAATAATTGTTTTTGCTATTCTAAGTCTCTTTTGGTTCCAAATGAATTTTAGGAAAGTTTTGTTTCCTGTGAGGTGTATTAGTGGTGTTTTCATTGGAACTGAACTAAATCTGTGTAACAGTTTTGGGTGTATGGCCATTTTCACTCTGTTGGGTCTTTATATCCATGAGCAAATATCTTTCCACTTTCTGACATCTTTTTTGATCTCCTTTTTTAATATCCTATAATTTCAATGCATACAACTTTTATTTCCTTTTATTTCCTTTGTTAGATTGATTCTCAAATATTTCATTTCTTGGATGTTATGGTGAAGGGTCAACTTATACCAGGAAATTTCATGCAATGCTTTTCCACTTAAAAGTATGATTTAACCCCATAAATACATAGAAATTAAACAACACTCTATTCAGCAACCAATGGGTCACAGATGAAATTAAACAAGAAATTGAACAATATCTACAATTCAATGAAAATTCAAGCACAACTTATCAGAATTTATGGGATGCAATGAAAGCAGTTCTCAGAGGGAAATTTATAGCTCTGAGCACACACATTAGGAAAACAGAACAGGAACAACAACAACAAAAAAAAACCCTAATGTTGCACCTCCAACATCTAGAAAATGAAAAGCAAGCCAAACCCAGAGCCCATACATGGGAAGAAATCATAAAGATTAGAGCAGAAATTCATTTGAGACAAAGAAAATAGTTCAAAGAATTAATGAATCAAAAAGCTGGTTCTTTGAAAGAGTAAATAAAATCGATAAGCCCCTTGCTTACCTCATCAAAAAGAGGAAAGAAAAGTTCAAATACAAGCAATAAGGAAAGTAAAGGGTATAAATACCACAGACCCAATGGAAATTCAGAACATTATCAATAGCTACTTGAGAATCTTTACTCTCACAGAATAGAAGATACAAGAAATGGACAGATTCCTAGAAAGGCACAAATTACCAAAACTGAATTAAAATGGTATAACAACTCTCAATAACCCAATAACATCCAATGAAATACTAAATGTAATAAAAAATCTACTGACAGAGAAAAGTCCAAGTCCTAATGGATTCTCAGCTGAATTTTACAAGAAATTTACAGAAGTTATAGTCCCTATACTACTCCTCAAACTCTTTGATGAAACTGAAAAGGAAGCAATTCCCCCAAAATCATTCCTGGAGGCAAGTATTATACTGATACCAAGATCAGGGAAAGATGCAACTGAAAAAGAAAACTACAGGCTAATCACCCTCATGAACATTGATGCAAAAATAATCAATAAAATCCTAGCAAATAGAATACAGCAAATATCAAGAAGATTATACATCATGACCAGGTAGGATTGATCCCAGGGATGCAAGGATGATTCAATATATGCAAATCTATAAATGTAATACACTATATCAATACAGCCAAATCTAAAAACAAAATGCTCATCTCAATTGATTCAGAAAAGGCTTTTGACAAAGTCCAACACTCATTCATGTTGAAAGTCCTAAAGAACATTGGAATAGAGGGCCTCTACCTCAATCTGATAAATGCCATCTATGACAACCCAATGGCTAATATAATACTAAATGGGGAAAAACTGAGATCTTTTACTCTCAGATCTGCTACAAGACAAGGACATCCTTTTTCACCACTCCTACTGAATATAGTTCTGGAATTATTAGCTAGAGCCACTACACAAGAGAGAGAAATAAAAGGAATAAGAATAGGTAAAGAAGTTAAATTTTATTATTTGCACATGACATTAGACTTTACTTGGAAGACCCAAAAAACTGCACCATGAAGCTACTGAAATTGATTCACAAATTTAGTAGCATAGAAGAATACAATGTCAATACCCAAAAGTCAGTAGCATTCCTCTACACAGACAACAAACAAACTGAGAGGGAAATTACACAAACAATACCTTTTACAGTAGCACCACAGAAAATGAAATACTTTGGAATTCATCTAACTAAAGAACTCAAAGGTCTTTTCATGGAAAATTACAGTACTCTTAAAAAAAGAGAGATTGTAGAGGATTTCAGAAAATGGAAAGATATTATGTGCTCCTGGATAGGAAGAACCAACATTGTGAAAATGGCCATGCTCCCAAAATTGTTGTACAGATTTAATTCAATCCCCATCAAATTACCACCAACTTACATCACAGAGGTAGAGAAATTGTTCCTAAAATTTATTTGGAACCAGAAAATACCTAGAATATCAAAGGCAATCCTAGGCAAAAAGACAAGGCAGGAGGTATCACAATTCCTAACTTGAAATTATACTACAAATCTACAGTGATAAAATCAGCATGATACTGGCAATAAAATAGACCTGTGGACCAATGGAGTAGATTAGAAGATGCAGAAGCTTCTATGAACACACTCAGCCAACTTATCTTCCACATGGCCAAACATGATCACTGGAAGAAAGATAGCCTCCTTAACAAATGGTGCTGGAAAAACTGGCTCTCTACATGCTGAAAACTAAAACTTGACCCAGGCCTATCACCGTGAACTAAGCTAAAGTCAAAATGGATTAAAGATCTAAACATTAAAACAGAAACACTAAATCTCCTGGAA
>NW_004524590.1:785311-798892 GCF_000260255.1 Octodon degus | reverse complement strand
GTATATAGCTGTACTTCCTCTTTTTGTCTTGGTCTTCAGGTGTGGCCCATATGGGAGTGTCTGTCTCTTCCAAGTTGCAAAGTCACCTTGTCTTCCATCTTGTCTCCTTGAGGGCCTGACCCTGTCTGACTGCCTATAATATTTCTGTCTAACTCAGCTGCCTGCAACATTCCCCCCTCTGAAGAAGTAACCCGAACTGCTGTGAGGGAAATATGGGCGATGACCACTCTGGCTTCTTCAAGCTGAAACGGGTTGTAGTTGTTGACTTGCAGTCAGATATATTCTTCAGAGGTTCTATCTAAAGGCCCTCAATAGACACCACGTGTTTTCATTACAGCTTTGAATCGGAAGACAAAGGCAAAGAAACTATTAAACATATATATATATTGGTCAAATAAAAACACTAGTCAGAACATTTCGTAGGTTCATTAAGCAGATATCTCTTAAATGTGAGATTTAACACAACCATTATGGAAACAACCATTTAACACAACCATTATGGAAATCAGTGTAGAGACTTCTTAAAAAACTGGGACTGGAAATCTCATTCAATCCCCTACTGGGAATTTTCCCGGAGGAACTGAAAACGTCATATCATAGTGATATATGCATACCTATGTTTATAGCAGCACAATTTGTGATAGCTAAATCTTGGAAACAACCAAGATTCCTGTCATCTGAGGAATGGATGAAAAAGATGTGCCATTTTTATACAATGGAGTATTACTTAGCTATAAAGAATGATAAACTCGAAGCCTTTATATTGAAGTGGATGCCACTTGAAGATATACTCATAAGTGAAATAAACCAGACCCACATGTGTAAATGTTGTATATTCACCCTAGTAGAAGAACTGAAGAGAAGATATAAAAGTAAAAAGATATATCACAATTAAAAGGAAAGTGAGAACTTAAGGATTAGGCAATGAAGAGAGGGCAAGGAGAAAAGCTAGGAAATGTGACAGAGGCAAAGCCATACCTTTATATGTACAAGATGGGTAAGGGAATGATCCTGAGAATTTGCAGCATGTTTTTGAAACTAGCAGTTAATTGGTAAGATTTTTATGCTAACTATGTATGTTGATACCTGTAATCTAAGCAACTTCACTGGAGATAGCACTGTGTAATGGTAGGGTCATGCTTGGAATGCCTGTCATTCTGGTCTTCTGAATATGTAATGTTTGTCATGATATACTAGTTACTGCCATACTGTCTCTCTAGTAAATGTTTGTTTAAAAAGAAGGGGATAATAAATGAAAATAAGAGACAAGAAAAAATGACATAAGACTGTCCTGCTACAATGATGTATATGGCTAGATTTCTAAATTTCTGTGTAAAAATATGCAATTCTTCATTCCTATTTTTAAAAATATTTTTTATTTTTCTAATTTTTTATTCATATTTCTTAGGGACTTAAATTTTAACATATCAATACTTGATGGAAAATGCCTGTTCCAAGTTATGCCTAAAATGTTTGATATTCAGACAGATAGTGAGGTTAAGCTCAACTGCCTATGTTGTAGGGTAATAACAATAAGCTTCTCTTCTGGAGGGCTAACAACCTAAGTTTGCAGGCCAAAAACTAGAGAAAAAGAAGGGCTGCAAGGACAGCTAACATTTTTGCCCTAGCCTTTTAAGGTCAGTGAGAACTCAGGACATAGGAGAACCTGTAGTGCAGCATCATGTAACTCAGATTTGTCCCAAATTTTCTGATCAAGAAGATTATGGGGCCACAGAGCAATGTAACTGATGATGTAGAGTGTGCCTAAGGAGAGTCACATGGAGAGAAAACATTCTCTCAGGCTTTCACAGAGAGCAAATTGGTCAAGCAATGGCCATGACTCATCCACATGGCTGACACTGACAAAGGATCTACAGACTGTGGTACAGGGTTACAGGATAAATCTTGAGGGGAGCTGACTGCCCTTATCAGATACAAAAGTTACATTTCTTATTATACAAGTCTTGCTTTGTCTTGGTCTTAACTATCCAACAGAAATGTATAAAACCGAGGTATAAAAAGTAAAGCCATATTAATATGCCGAGCTGAAAAAGGCTCAAGTCAACAACTTCTGACATTGCCAGTCCTACAGATAACCCACTACTATTATGGACTACTGGACTATATTGGATTATTTTGCTGAATTCAGGCACCTAAATTTTTAAATGACAGTGTATTACCCTTCTCTGACAAAACTAAACAAAAACTGGAGATACAAATGAATGACTGTGCTCGCTTCGGCAGCACATATACTAAAATTGGAACGATACAGAGAAGATTAGCATGGCCCCTGCACAAATGAATGACTATCTTGTATCTGTAGGTTCAAAATAGTTAATACAGATACACAGTTGCATTCTCTTTTATCTTTGAAAAGAGATATGTTTTAATAGTGTTTGTGAGCAGGATATCATGACTGCATCTTGTACAACGAATAACCACTAGACAACAATATGCAATGTATTGATTATTGAAACTGTGCTAATAATCAATTTTGAAACTGTCTCATTGCTTTTTGTTTCTCAAAATTGTTTTTTTTTTTTTAAAGTATGATTTTACCCTTTTTTAGAGGGGGAAGTTATGAAGCATTAGGGGTAGGATGGAGAGATAAATTAGGTTCAGCACAGCAGGAGCTAGCTTGGAGGGCACAGGATGATCACTCAAGTTTTGGCTAAAGCAGAAAGGATTTTGTGAACTGGAAAGAGAAGACCCAATGTGTACTCACATGAAAGTATTGTAAAATCCAGAGAGATAGTTGACAGAAGAGAGGAAGATGATGAATAGAATAAAAGAGAAAGTGTAGAGATCTAAATTGTGAATAAGAGAGAAAAGAAAACAGTTTAAAAAAAGAGAGAGAAAAGAAAGAGGGAAACAAAATAACTATATACACCAAACACACACACACACACACACACACACACACACACACGCACACACACACCCCGACAAAACAGAGCAGAGAGAGAGAAAAGTCATTAATCCAGCTGACTACCAAAAAGAAAAATGATCAGACAGAAAAAATAAATGCAGCGAAATTCTTCTAGTGTCTGCGGCTCTGCGTAGGTTCAAGTGTGATCCCAGAACGTGTACGCTAGTCAGGATTGCAGGGGAATTTGTGCTGGGTTTGGGTCGAATCTTTGTGTCTGGATTTGGGGACAGGGTTAGTGTTCTGCGAACAGAATTCTCCCCAGTTATGTGGAAGAGAAAACCACAAATAAAGGTAGGAGAAAAGACAAAGGACGGCTCTGCCTGCCTGCTTCTAGTCCACGTGTCGCCATCCCCAGGCGCAGGCTGGCACCCCAGCCAGCACCTGCGGACTCACTGTTCCTGCTGCCTTGCACCTCCTGCTGTGCACCATGGGCGTGTCAGCCCCAGTGCCTCAGCGTTGCTGGTGTTCTCGCTGTCTCCAGCCCCTGAGTCCCACCAGGAGAGGAAAGAGGGGCTGGCCTTGGACTCTTTCTCGCAGTTGTTGCTGGACCGCCTCATGCATTTGAAACTATAATTTTAGGCGTATCATAATTTAGGAGCATGATATCCTTTGATTGACTATTTTATCTCTTTGAAATTATCTTCTTTACCTGGACAGTATACTTTGCCATGGAATCTACTTTGTGTGATATTAAAATAGGTAATTAAGATTTGTTGTTCCCATTGTTTGCCTTTGGTGTGAGCATGTCAGCATTGTGTATTATTTTCCTTTTAGTCTATTTGTAGCCCTATATATAAAATAATGGCACATAGTTGACTCTTGATTTGTAAGCCAGTTTAGCAATTTTAATTTTTATTGGATTGCTTGAACAATTATATGTATTATAATTTGTGGGATGGTTAATTTACAGCCATCATATTACCATTTATTTTCTATTTCCTTTTTCTATTTTTTCCTTTCCCTCTTTTTTGCTTATTTGTTAATTAGTTGAATATTTTTATATATCATTTTCTCTTCTTTGCATATCAGCTGTAACTCTTTTGCTATTGTGATTTATTGTGGTGGTAGTTTCTACTTCCTGGAGGACTTCTTTCTTTTCCATTCTTGCAGTATGAGTCTGCTTATGGCCAGTTCTTTGAATTAGTCTTAATTTTCTCTTCATTTTTTTATAAACCTTTGCTGAGTATAGAACTATGGGTTGGTGGCTCCTTTTCTTCCCTGTCCTTTAACAAGATTTTCCCATGGGCTTTTGCTTGCATAGCTTCTTATGAGAAATTAGCTGCTACTTAAAAACAAACAAACAAACAAAAACTTAAGCTCCCAATTTAGGAATATTGAAGTTGGGAACTTTGTAGATATACTGCATATGATTCACGTGTGTACTATCTAAGACTCACTTTGTGGGGTTACAAAGGAATCCAACTAGTGAACTAATGAACATTTTCCTAAAACAGAACTTGTTTATAGTTGGGGCCTTACTGTATTAAGAATGTGTGTTTCCTCTTCTAGGCAAAGAGATTTGCTTGCTTTTTTCTGTACTTAGGGCAGGTTTTACAGGGTGTCCAGCATGCCCCAGGAGTGGGGCTGGCTCGGCATGCCTGGGATGGAACCCCAGCCCCAGCGCTCTGCCTAAGCAGGCGCTCTAGTCGGCTGAGCTGTCAGGCTGGCCGGGAGATTTGCTTTTATCAATGATTTGGAACAGCTTGAAGATGGTGCGCCTTAGTGTAACAGTTCTGTTCACATTCCTTGTGCTTGGGGTTCATTGAGCTTCTTAATCTGAGCTTTTATATTTTTAAATAAATTTATAAACATTTCGGCAATTACTGAAATTTTTTTAGGTCCAACCCCTATCTCAACCTTTAGGGACTCTCTGTGTCTTTAGCTGCTGAAAGCTTTACATGCCTGTTATGCTCTTCTTTTTTTTTTAAATCTGGATTTTCATTTTTATTTTTAAAGACAATAAAAATAGTTAAAAAACAAGAGAAACAAAAACAAAAGCAAAAACAAAACATGAAAAACAATATGGAATTCCACTAAAGAAAATAAAAAGGAATTCAACAGTGGTTGTTATATTGGCTCCCTAGTGTAAGAACACAAAATAGTAATTAAAATCTGAAAGGTACAGTAGATACTGTGAACGGGAAAGAAACTGTTCAAAGGGAAGGAACAACAGGGATGAGGGAAAGGAGGGGAAAAAAAGAAAAAAATAATAAAAGAAATACATATGCATAAACACAATATAGCTTGGATGGCTGTACTGCTGATTTCTGCTGGTCTGTTGAAAGGAGCAGTTAGTACTTGATTTTTTTTTCCTCTCTCCTTTTCAATTTTTTATAATTTTTGACCAATTTTTCGTGCTTTTTTCTGGCAATCTGAGCAATTACGCTATTCTTAATGTTTGTTTCCTGTTCACTTCATCTTGGATGTTTTCTAGCGCTGTGTGTGCTGGATTAGCTAAAGGTGACCAGGTACCACCCAGCTGAGCTGAATCGGTGCGGTGCCGGGTACAGAAGGCCAGCTCCGGACTGTCGGACTGTCGCCAGCAGCATAATGAGAGAGCCCAAGGGGAAGCGCGTTGCGCTGGCTTCGCGATAGAAGCTCCCTGTTCTCTTCTCCAGAGGAGCTCAGCTCCTCGCTGTTGCTGAGGATGGCGCAGCTGTCCCTCAGCTGGGGCCCGGAGCCTTCCTTCTGCTGGCGCCGACCTTCCAGCTTCCACTGCTGCCATCTGGGCCGTCCTAGTGCAGATCCTTGCCACAGACCTCCAGCCGACCGTGGAGGACCTGAGCCTGGGATCGGCCCTCGGTGGGATTCCGTGGGTCTCTACGGTGCGCACGCATCGCTGCACTTTTTGCATTTAGCGCCGTGGGTGACTATTATAAAATAATCCCACAAATTGTGCGTTCTGTGTTAAAGCCTTTCCCTGTAAACCTTTCCTACAGAGGTATGCTTCCAATTTCAATATTTTAGCTACATTTAACCCCCCCTTCATCAAACTCAGTGTATTTTTCGCCTTAGGCACTAACATTTTAATTTCTAATGTTTGATTTGAATCTTTTATGAATTTCCTATATCACTACTTACCACTTAAAATATATAAAATAGGGTGATAACAATGTAAATGTCTTTGCTACTTTAAAGAGTTATGTCATTACTAGTTTAGTTTACTTGTCAGTTACTTTTTTTTCACATGTTTTTTAGTTAATCTCTATCCCTATAAAATCTTTGTTTAGATGACAGACATTGTGAATTCTATCTTGTTGGATGCCAAATATTTCCTGTGTTTATTTAAATACTCTTGGCCTATAGTTAAATTACTTGGAACCAGTTGGTTCATTTCGGGTTTTAATGGTGTAACCTGCGAAGTGTGTCAAGAGAAATACTCTTATTATATTGTTGCCATTCACCACTCCTAAGTCACGACCTTGATGAATAGCATAGTCTTCCGGGGAACCCAGGAGCAGGAGCTTTTCCAGTTGAGTCAGAGTGAGCAGATGCTATTCTCAGCCCAAACGCAGGTATTTGTTTCCAGCTCTGAGGTAATCCTTTGACGTGCAAGTCCCTCGCTCAGAAGGCTCCCAAGGCTGAGGACTGGTACACCTTGCACTTCTCTAGGAAAGCTCCTTTCTTTGCAACATTGTTGTGCAAACTTTGGTGCTGTTGTCCCCGTCAAGGACTCTCTGGGCTTCTGTTGTTTTTTGCGGTTCAGCTAGAAACTCAGGAAGCAGGCTGGAGAATCTTTGGGAACTACCTAGCTTGTTCTGTGGTCCCAGGGATGAGGATGGTGCAGTGTCTGATGTCCTGAGTTATAAAACCAGTGTGTGACATGCGGTTGTCTTATTGTGCTTCCAATCTCCCTGTTCAAGTGGAAGTCACTCTTGGAGTCCCTGACAACATTCTTAACTTATGAGGGTGCTGTTCTTATCAGGTTTTCTTCTGTGCCAGAATGTTAACTTGAAGATCCCCGTGAGCAAGCCACTTCTTCCCTGGGCGCCGCAAGGCAGGCATTAGCCAGCTCTACTGAGCACTAACTTTATGATGCTGAGCAAATTACTTCACCTTTATGAGTTCTGTTGTTAATGTACAAAATGATAATGATGGTGATGAGTTCCACAAAACTGTTGAAAGGGCTAAATGAGCTAATAAAGCTAGAGCATATAGCTTGTGATGACACATAAAAACATGCACAAGAGGAAGCCAAGGCTTAGAGGTTTAGTAACTTGCCAAAGGTCACAGCATTGTGAACTGTAAGAACCTGGGCAGGAGCCCAGTACTGTCTCTCCCAGTGGTGCCCCTCTTGAAAACCAGGGCTTCCTAGGGGAAGTCCCTTAGTTAGCCTCTGTAGCTACCTAGAAAGACGCAGATGAGAGCATACCTGTAGTGGGACAGCGGAAGGGATTTGTGGGAATACACTGGAAGGGCACCTTGCAGCATGTTCTCCAGAACACCAGAATCACAGAACTTCAGAATCGGAATGTGTCATCCAATCCAACGTGAGCCACAGACCTTGGGAAACTTGATGTTGTCTCACAATATGACTGCACAGCAGCCATTGACTGAATAAAGGCTCTAATAGAGCTCATATGAGAATTTATTAACTTTATTTAATATTAGCGTTCTATAGAAATGGCACTGCTTTGTGTGCCCTACATTTTAAGCAAAATCTATTTAGAAGCTAAAGCTTGATAGTTTACTGATGGCTTCACAAGAGAATGATGAGGTCTGACAATTGTTCAAAAAATTAGGTATATTTTTAAAGCTTACAGAGTTGCATGTGGAATATGAGGGGTGCTCAGCAAGTTAGGAATAGTCTCCATGCATAGACGGGTTGCCAGGAGGGTTTGAAGATCTTTTCTGTCATATGCAGTTGACTTCAAATCCTTGCTCAATCGATACAAGCGAAGTTTCACTTTACTTTGCTAGTCCTAGAGCCAGGTGAACATAGTGAATCTCTCTGGAATGCATAACATGAGAATTGCTATGTGCTTGTGAAGTGAGAAGCAGCCCTGCAATATAACATTTTGCAGAGAACCAGTCTGCTGGCTCCTTGGGTCTCCTCCTGAGCTCTGAGGAAGCGACTAGGCAGACACCGTTGCCCCTTAGCAGCTCATCGGCGCAGATGGATTTGGGATCTCATTGTGTTTAGCAAGGTAATTGTTCATTAAGAGGAAGGGAATTCACAGAGCTAGGCTGAAATTCTGATGAAATACCAAATGACTTCCAGTGTTTGATTTATGGGCGCAGGCTCAGCTCCTCACTGACTCATGTCAGAACAGGCTGGAGCGATAAGCACACATTTATCTCGGGGCCTTGATGAATGACAGGGGCATGCTGTACCACGCGGGAAACAAAGCTACCCTGTGGCAGAGGACTGTCACTGTGTGCTTCAGGAAAGCCTGATTGAACTCCTTGCAGGAAGACAATGAGTGGATTTAAAAGTTAGGATTTTAATTATCAAACAAATTAGAAGGAAATTAATCAGTTCATATTTTGTGACTTGACTTGGAGTGGAGCACTGCCAGTTAACTTTTATGGCAAATCTTTGATTAATTGAGACGCAGCATGAAGGCATAAAGCCCAGACTCCGGCTGCATGTTAATCTTTCCTTGCTTTGCATGTTGCCTCAAGGTTAGATGCTGGGTTAAGGGGAGATGGATGCTGTAGACTGGCATGCCCACGCTTACGAGCCAGCTCCCTGAGATGCTCATTTGCCTCCTTGCATTTTCTCAATGTCGAGGTCAGGATGCTCTGTCCTTGCTTCCATTTTTCTTGTGGTGTGCCTTGTTTGGCAGTCTGCGACCATCCTTTGATCTGGAGACAGCTGAGCACGTTCTCCCCAGAGGTGTGGCCAGCACCTGGGATGCCAATGAAAGGGCTACAATTTGGGTCTTGAATTTCCCACCTGCATATTGAAGGCTGGTGCCTAGCTGGGGAGTGGTGCTCAGGCAAATGAGGCGAGGCCTTGAAGGGCAGGGGATAACGGAGGGAAGTTGGGTCCCTGGGGACTCTACGGAGGGATTGGGGTCCTAGTACCTTCTCCTCCTCCTCTTCTTTCTCCTGGCTTTTCACCATGAAGTAAATGAGCCTTCACCGTGCATTCCTGCCACTATGAGTCACACCTGGCCCAAGAGGGTCAAGCTGCCACTAACTAAAACCTCTGAAACTAGAACCCAAAATAAACCTTTCTTCTTTGTAGTTGACTGTTTCTGGTATTTTGTCACAATAGCAGAAAGATGACTGAAAAAGATAGACACTTGTTCATTTTTGCTCCAAACACAGAGGAGTTACTAACTAGCAGGGCATAACTTCAGGTGTGGAGCTCAGGGAGAGCTGGAAGGAGGGCAGTCTTTGCGTGGGCGTAGATACCGTGGTGAAGGCAGCCACTAACTAGAATGCCAGTAAACATGTCAAATGTAGCGCACCGAACAGTGAACTGCTGGGCTGCCCTCAATCCCAACCGCAGTCCGGATGGATCTCCTACTTGTCTCTTTCAGTCTCCTCCATTTTAGTGAACTGCAACTCAGGCCTTTTAGCTGCTCAAGGAAATCTGGGGCTAAGACTGCAGGTTCTGTTACAAAAGGGAGGCAAGCACTGAGCACGCCTTACCACCCTAGCTTCGACTGTGCTGTGTTCTCAAGGAAGGCTTCATCCAGGGCCCCCAGCTCGCTGCAGTAGCTCCCTCCTGGGCCTGCTTCTTCCATCCTTGTCTGTCTCACTTCTCAACACATCTGCCAGAAGGAGCTTCCTGCAGTGTTAACGAATCATGTCACTGCTCTGCTGAGTCCTCTGCTGTGTCTTGCTTGGAATAAAAGTCAGGCAGAGCGTTGCATGCTCTGGAGCAACATGGAGCCCGGCCCCAGTGACTTCTGGGCCTCATTTCGCAGCACTGGCCTCTTTCAAGCCATCTGGCCTCATGACATTCACACCTGCTGTGCCCTCTGCACGCATGTTTGCTCCTCTGCTTGACGTCAGCACTCTCTCTGGGATGCCCTACAAACTCACACGTTAACCTGACGCAGCAGCCTGGCTGGGCCACAGCACTCAGGTGTTCAGCTGAGCATTATTCTCAAGAACAAGGGCCCTTCAACTCTTGCACTCCATCCCCTCCCTCATGCTGGTCACAGACCAAACTGGACAGCCACAGAATCAAATGTCCCCGTGAGGACAACATTGAACCTAACCACTGAATTTGATTTATTTCTCTTCCAATTTGGATTTTGAACTTCACCTGAAGGACATACGAGGAAAGATGACTGGCTCCTTCTGTGATAGGAGACTGCTGTTCTTTCAGACCTGAGGTACAGTGTCAATCCCACCATCATGGATGCCTTCTTAAACCACCTTGTGCAGTAGGATCAGCACGCCCCTGCTCCCGCCCCTGGCATCCCACCATAGACAAGGGTCTGACAAATGCTCAGTACCTATTCAAGCCAGGGTTGCAGGGTGAGCCACACCAGTTTATAGTGCTTAGTGATGTCCATAATGTGAAAATACTTTCATCATGACCAGCTCTAAGCTACTGCAGTGAAGGTAAGTGCCTTGAGACATTTCTGTGACTGTAACAATTGTCGTTTTTGAGCCAGTTTGGACTGGCTTTGGCATACCCCATCTTTATCTCTTCTCTTTTTCTCCTTAGTTTCAATCCTTCATGGAGTGAATGTTTTGTTTTTATACTTGGTATATGAGCTATTATCACATTAGAATTTCCATTTTGGAAGTGTTTTTTGACTGCTCCGTCTGTTGCTAATATGATGCTCATAGTAGTGCCTGTTGCACAGTAGGTGCTCAGTGAGACTCTGAATGAGATTATTAATTTAAGATGAAGCAACTACTCATCAGACATGGAGTAGTTTGTGGAGGATCTTGATTTCTGCCTAGTGATGAAGACAAGCTTTTGCAACACAATACAAATCATGGACTAAACAAAAGCTCTTGTTGAAAGGTTCTTATGTGAATGGGCATATAGTATTAGAAGTAGTAAGAGTATTTGACCAAGGCTCGTTGGAATGCTCATTTTCTAATACCTTTCCTCTGTATCTTTAGAATATATTTCTTTTCCTGTGTCTCAGTTATTTTTCTCTCATTGCTGGGACAAATACCTTACTCCCACAATGAAGGAAGGAAAGGTTTATTCAGTTCACAGTTACTGGGGATTTCAGTCCATACTTGGCTGGCTCCAAGGCAGAGTGGCACAGGGCAGAGAGCATCAGTTCATGGTGGCAAAGAGCAAGAGGAGCCAAGGGAGGAGTAGCAGCAACAATGGCAACAGAGAGGAATTCTGTCTGTCTCTCTTATGTTACCTTCAGGCTCTCTGCCCCAGGCTGGGGGAGGTACTCACACCCATAATCCCAGCAGTACTAAGACCCATAATCCCAGCCTTGGATCACCCCTGATCCCAAGTGGATCATTACTTAGTCACAAACTCTAGAAGTCCCTGCCCCATGACAGCATGAGGCTTTCGGGGAACAACTAGCCACAAACCATAAGACACTGCTATAAAAAGAGTTTGAGGTGGGATACTTTAGAAAGAAAGAGGTTTCTTTAGCTCACAGTGTTGAGGCTGGTTGCCCAATATGTGGCAGTCCCCTCTGTTTAGCCTTTGTGGGGGCCTGCAGGCAGAGTCAGGGCCTAGTAGAAGTGGCAAGGGAGTGACCAGGTGTGGAAAAGATCATGTGGTAAGACAGGAAGCAGAGAGATTTCAGGTGCCAGATGTTTTCTTTTGGAGAGCTAACCAGCAAGCTAACCAAGGGAACTACACTAACACATGCCAAGGATGATATCTCCTCTCAACAGTGCTACACAGAGAATTGTAGCACATGAACCTTTGAGAGACACTCCAACCACAGCAACAAAAGTTTAGGCTCCAGTGGTGCTTTAGTGACATGTTCAGTGCCTCTTAGTCCGTATAACATACTTTCCCTAGACTGGAACGTGTAGCTCGGAGCCAGCGCTCAGTCTCCAGTTTTATCAACCAGCCAGTCCTGGAGCCAGAACAAATAAGAGTAGTCCATGGTGCTCAGGATGAAGTATCTGAAGAGTAAGTTCTTCACGTAGTCCTGAGCATGTGTGGGCTCTTAGCTCATGCGGACGTCATAAGTACCGCTGATGTCAGATAAGGTCTTGGACCCTTTCATGCTTTTACAGTACAGTGATCATATTTAATAGTAAACATGAGCACCGAAAATATGATCCCATCTCCTCCCAGGTTTGTTTGGTTCTTTCAACAGAAGGGTTAAGAACGGGGTGGATCTTGTGACTTTTGTAAAGGGTCTTAGTTTCTTGTTTCCTTCTCTAGCAGGAGACCTTTGGGAGACCAGCTTTCAGAAACGCACAAAGGTAGAAGCAGAGTCCCTGGGCAAAAGGGCCTTGTACTGCTAACACAAATTTCTTTAAAGTCCTGTGATGTTTGGGTTAGAATATTAGGTATAGAGCCAGGTGTAGTGGTACATGCCTATAGTACCAGCACACAGGAGGATGAAGCAGGAGGATCTTCATGAGTTCAAGGCTGGTATGGGCTATATAATAAGTTAAGGCTAGCATGAAGTTCATAGTAAACCCTGTTATCCCCCACCCAAAGAAAAAGAAAGAAAGAAAGAAAGAAAGAAAGAAAGAAAGCAAGCAAGCAAGCAGTGGGGTAACATCTTCAAATAAATTGGAAAGTATTTCTTTAAAAACTTCTTTTCTATTGTGAAGAGACAGGCACACTCTGTTAGCCTGGAGTGGAAGACACTTGGACAGAATTTGACACATGAGTACAACTTGAAGGATAATTATGCTTTTTGGCCTATAATTTAAATTCTAAACAATTATACTGGTGTGGAGGGCTTCCTGCTACCCTGCACAGGTGGGACCAGTCCCAGCCCAGGCGCAGCATGGGCCGGACCCTCTCCCACCCACTCGGACCGCCCACACAACTCCGCAGTACCTCCCCCACCCCGCCTGCCTAGTAGGAATTTCTGCCAACTTCCAGGAGCCCCCAGACCCAGTCCTAGCCCAGGTCCAGTGAGTGTTTGGAGAGCTCCCTGCTACCTTGTGCTGGCGGGACCTATCCCAGCCCAGGTGCAGCATGGGCCGGACCCTCTCCAACCCCCGCAGGCCGCCCCCATCACTCTGCAGCACCTCCCCATGCCACCTGCCCAGTAGGAAATTTGTGGTGTTCTGGGAACCCCTGGACCCAGCCTTAGCCCAGGTCCAGTGATTGTGTGGGAGAGCTTCCTCTTCCCCCTACTTCACCTTGCCCCCTCCAGGCACAGCTCAGGCCAGGCATACATTCCTGAAGTGTAACCCTTCAGCTGCAATCCCTGCAGAGAGTGAAGAGGATAGTTCCACCCAGCTAGTCCAGGAGCAGAACATCTTGCCACAGGGGCACAATATATTCACCCTCAAGGGCAGCAGCTGGAAGGAGCTGAGCACAGCAGCCAGACCTAAGCAAGATGCAGCTGGATAAGTCCAAACTTTGTAGAGCTGCACCTGAACTTCAGTACGTGCGAAGGTTATAAGTATAGCAAAGATCTACAACAAAGGTCAGAAGACAGTGCTCCACAAAATGATGAGAAGTAACAAAATGCAACCTCAGAACCCAAGCCCACCCATAACAAGTGCAGAGGACACTAACACAGAACAAATTGGAAATCACACAGCTGAAAGCAATGAAT
>NW_004524590.1:765435-773421 GCF_000260255.1 Octodon degus | reverse complement strand
CAAGTCCGCATCTTCTACAGCATTTAACCACTAAGAAGAATATATGCAGTGTATTATTTGTTGAAACTGTACTTCTGATTTGATTTGAAACTGTCTCTTTGCTATCTGTTTATCAATAAAATTTTGAAAAAATACCAATTATACTGAGTAAAATCTAAGATGTAGAAAAAAGCATGATGCATAAATTTTCATTTATTCAGCAAATATTTGTTCAGAGTTTACTATACACTAGTTATTTTTTATGTGCTAGGCATTTTCTGATAAATTAAGAACCAAAACTTTACTTGTAAATCTTACTTCAAGCTGGAGACAGGTGACAGTCAATACATAAACAGTTAAACAGATTCCACATTACTAAAAGCTCCTTGAAATAGTATTATTTTGAGGGTGGGGAGATAGCTCAGTAGAATAAATGCTTTCCTGGAAAGCACTAAGGGCCTGAGTTCAATCCCCAGTTCAAAAAAAAAGAAAAAAGAAAAAAGAAAAGAAATAGTACCAGTGTGTGTGTGTGTGTGTGTGTGTGTGTGTGTGTGTGTGTGTGTTACTGGGATTGAACTCAGGACCTTGCCCTTGCTGAGCAGGCATTTATTGTGCTGAGCCATATCCCCTGCCCCTGAAATATTCCTTTTCTGACCAAAATAAATTAAGGCCAGTAGGTATTACTTACAGGAAGTGATTTCTAATGGTGGTCACAGCTATGCTGGACAAAGTGAGTGCTGGGAGGGCTCAGTGCATGCCAGCCATCAGATGGGGAGGAGAGCCAACACCGAGACATGAGGACCTTGTGGCAGCTGTGCATTCCTGGGACATTTCTGTTTTCAAAACTCTCAGTTTGGGCCCAAGGACAGTGCAAAGCATAAACTCCCAAGCAGTGTGCTGAGCAGGGCAGAGGGCAGGGCAGGAAGCCACCCGTCAGTCCACGGACACTGAGAGAACTGGGATTTCCTCCTTTTCTTTTTCACATGGCCATGCTGCTCAGGTGCCTGCCCTCACAGAAAATGACCCATGTGTGGCTGAAAAAAATATGTCTCCAGCTGTGGTTGGGTGGAACACTGTATATGCCCACTAAGTCCATTTGTTCCAAGCTCTGGTTCAGTTATGCTACTGTGCTGAGTTTTTGTCTGTTTGACCTATCTTTTTTGGATAAGGGGATGTTAAGGTCTCCTGTTAAGATTGTGGTATTGGATATTAGATTTTTCCTGTCCATTAAGATTCATCTTTCATAGTTGGGTGCTCCCATGTTTGGTGTGTATACATTCATGAGCATTACCTCTTCCTCTTGAATTTTTCCCCCAAACCATATATAGTGACCTTCTTTATTTCATTTGATCATTCTTGGTTTGAAGTTGAGACTGTCTGAGAACAGGATTGCTACCCCTGCTTTTTTCTGATGTACTGGGGCATGTAGTATTATTTTCCATCCTTTGACTTTCAGCCTATGAATTTCTTTGTTAGTTAAGTGTGTTACAGCATATTGTTGGATTGTGTTTACTAATCCACTGTTCCAGTCTATTTCTTATAATTGGTTAATTGAGTCCATTTATATTGATGGTTATAATTGAGATGTATTGACTTGTGATTGACATGTTATTTACCTGCTGTTGTTTACTTAGTTTTCTCCTGTGTTTAATTGTTTGCCCTATTTAGTGGATCCTTTTGTTCTCATTCATGGAGTTCTGATCATTTTGGTCCCTCTCTAGAATATCTTTTAGTAGTCTGTGTAAGGTTGGCTTTGTCATCATGAGATTCTTTAGTTGTTCTTTGTCATGAAAGTATTTCTCTTCTCCATCTAACTTGAAAGAGAGTTTTTCAGGATGTAGTAGTCTGGGCTGGAATTTGTTTTCATAGAGGACATGAAGTACTCTGCTCCATGCTCTTCTTGCCTTCATGGTTTGTGAAGAGAAGTTGGCCATTATTCTGATGGGTTTTCCCTTAAATGCGATCTGTTTCTTTTCTCTAGCAGCTTTCAGTGTATTGTTCTTGTGCTGGATTTCTGGGATCTTGACTATTATATGTGTCGCTGTGTTTTCATTGAGTTGATGTTATTTGGACTTCTGCTTCATTTACCTGAATGTCAGATTGTTTCCTCATATTTGGGAAGTTTTCTGCTATTACTTCTGCCCATACTCTTTTTATATCATTTGTACTGACTCCTTTTTCATTAATGCCTGTTAGTTTCATGTTGTTCATTTTTGCATCATCTTGCAGGTGATGAATTTTTTTTCCTGCATCCTCGTTGTTTTTAAGAGATCTTTTCTTACCTTTTCACTAGCTGCTATGGTGTCTTCAAGATCTGAAACTATCTTCACTTTCACTCAGTTTTTCAAGCTTGTGATTGAGGTTTTAAGTTCCTCTATAGCTCTTTGATTCTGCTTCATACAATCTATTTCTTTCGTATATTGCTCATTGAAGGGTTCCATCATTTTTCTAATCTCTATTTTTTATCAGTGTCTTCTTGGGAAGAAGTTATTAATTCTTTCATTATAGTTATCTTTTCTTTTTTTACTTCAGAGATTATTTCTGATCTGATTTCCTCTGTATGTTTCTGCATTTGATTCTCTACTTCAGATGCTGTTAATTCAGAGATTTCCTTTTTTATTTCAGAGGCTATTTCTGATATCAGTTCCTCTATACTTTTCTGCAGTTATTTCTTTATTTCAGACACTATTAATTCAGACATTTCAGCTGTGTGATTTCCAATTTCTTCTGTGCTAGTGTTTTCTGCATTTGTTTTGGGAGGGCTTGGGGCCTGAGATTGCATTTTGCTCCTTTGTCATTTTGTATAGCACTGTCCTCTGACTTTTGGTGTAAAACTTTGGGGCAGTTATAACCTTAGCACCTACTGAAATTCGGGTGCAGATCTGTGAAGTTTGAGTTCATGCAGTTGTGCCTGGCTTGGGTTTGGCTGCTGTGCTCAGCTTCTTCCTGCTGCAGCTCCTGGAAGTGAACCTGTTGTGTGCCTCTGGCAAGGTGTTCTGCTCCTGGATTAGCTGGGTGTTTCTGGGTCCTAGTCTCTCTGCAGGGACTTCAGCTGCAGAGTTTCACTCTATGCCTGTATGCCAGGCCTGGGCTGAGTCTGGAGGGGTCCAGAGAACAGGACAGAAGGACTCACAAGTGGGCCTGGGCTGGATCCCAAGGGATCCAGCAGGCAAAGGGTGGTGTGGAAGCTCTCCCACACACTCGCTGGACCTGGGCTTGGGCTGCATCTGGAGTGGTCCTGAGAGTGTGGTGGAAGGTATCACTAATCTGCTGCACCTAGGCTGGGTCTAGAGGGGTCCAGCAGGCACAGGGGAGTGTGGAAGCTGTCCCACATACTTGCTGGCCTGGACTTGGGCTGGTTCTGGTAGGGTCCCAAAAATGTGGTAGAAATTGTCACTCACACACATGGAAGCTGTCCCACACACTCACTGGGCCTGGGCTTGGGCCTTGCCCCTCACAGAAAGCAGGTACTGTATTGGACACAGATCTCTCTGCTGCCCACTCTGGTCAGAACAGCATGACCACTTAAAGCTTTAAGAGAGGAGAAGCCTTGTGGTCAGCCGAGGCCTGAAAGGGATGCCAGGGGCATGGGGACTTTGAGGGAGACTCTGCCAGGAAGCCTGTAGAAGGGTTTTTAGTCTATGCAAGGAGCACTGTTACGCTGAGCTTGAGCAGCACATGCCCTGGGAAAGCCTGCCCTGGCTCCGAGAGCTGATGGCCCGTAAGAACCACAGCTCTGTGAGTGAATCTGGTGCAAGGCATGGTCCAAACAGCAAGGAAGACCTGGAGACCGAGCCGGCACCTGGACTGCCACCGCACCATAGAAGGGAGGTAGAGCTTCACATCTAAACCTAAGTGGCCGATCACTTGCTGAAACAAACAGAAAATAGGCATTATTCAGAGAATTTTAATGTAATCTAGAATTATATGACATAATATTTAAAATATTCAGAAAATGTGACTGGATCTCAAGGGAAAATATGTCCAAATAAAGCCATTGTGACATGCACCAGGGGCTGGAATTGTTTCCATAATATGGAACAAGCACTGTGTCAGTGGCCCGTGAGGTCAGACAGGCATTTCGGATGTAAATATAGACATTTCCACCTGTGAGAAAATAAAAAGGTGAAACACTGGTGTATATCAAGTCTCTAAAAAGGACAAGAGAGCATGCAATGCTGGAAAACATTGATGACATAGCAGTTGAAAACTTTCTAGATTTGATGCAAAATCTAAATTTAAGAATATTATTCTAGGTCTCTTCTCATTCCAGATGAATTTTAGGAATGTTTTCTCTAGATCTGCGAGGTATAATAATGGTATTTTGCTTAGGATTGAATTGAATCTGTGTAACAATTTGGGGACCATAACCATTCTCACAAAGTTGGTACTTCTTATCCAGGAGCAAGGAATATGTTTCTATTTTCTGACATCCTCTTTGGCTCGGTAATCTGAACAGCTAACGTGGAGACAGCAATATGCAGTGTAACAACTCCCATGGAATTCCTATCATTTTGTTAGTGAAATTCTGTATTGTTTCTAATTTTTTTTATTATTTTTATTCTCTTTAAAAAATAAAAAAGGATGGGGAAGGGAATATTGGCAGCAGCCCAGCAGGCTAAGTGCAAGCTACACCACTCCCAAGGCCAAGAGTGAAATAGTAGCTCGACTGCACATCACACAGGAAAGCTGATGCAAGTTAGACCATAGATATAAATGTAAGAGTCAAAGCTTTAAAAACTTAAAAGAAAATATAGGCATAAATCTCAATAACCTTAATTTAGGCAGTGGTTCCTTAGATGTAACAAAAAGTACAAATATCAAATGAAAATAGGTCAGTGGGATAGCATGAACATTGTCAACCATTGTGCTTCAGAGGATGCCAGCAAGAATGAACGGAAGAGAAGAAAGTATTTTCATGTAGTGTATCTTATAAAGGGCTTGCTTCCGGAATAAAACAAGTGAAACTCATTAAAAATGCAAACCAATTATTAAAGATAGCCAGATGATCTGATAGACAATTCTATGAAATAAGATATTTAAATGACCAATTAGCACTCAAAAAGATACTTAAGTGTATTAGCCATTAGAGAATACAAGTCAAAAGCAAAGCAAGATACCGCTCTATATCCATTAGAAAAGTACAATCAAAATGAAGAGAACTAACAAAAATTGTATGTGGAAAAAATTACAACACTGTACAGTGCTGCCGAGGGTACAGCTGCTTTGCAAACTAGTCACACAGCTCCTCGGACCAGTGACCATGAAGCTTCCCTGTGATCCATCCTTGCCACTCTTTAGCATATATTTAAAAACAAATGAAAACATCTATTCACACAAGCCATGCTGGTGTAAGCAAACCTGTACAGTATGTTCTTAGCAGCATTACCCATAACAGCCACAGATTGGAAATAGCTCATGCCTATAATCCTAGCACTGGGGAGGGAGGGACAGGAGGGTCATTATGAGTCCAAGCTGCATAGTGAGGGGCCAGGGAGATGGCTCAGTAGGTTAAGTGCTTCCCTGGCAAGCACAAGGGCCTGAGTTCAATCCCTAGTTCTGAAAAACAAACAAACAAACAAACAAACAAACAAAAACAACCAAGCTGCATAGTGAGATCCTGTACCAAATAAATAAATAAGTTTTTTTTTTTTTTAGCAGGAGGCTCTGAAACCAGCCACGACATGGATGAGTCTTGAAAGCACTGTGCTCAAAGAAGCTGGTCACCAAGGACCACGTACTGAGTGGTTCCACTGAGATGGAATGGCCAGGATGGCTGATATAAGAGAAGTAGATCAGGCTGCCAACAGCTAGAGGGGAAAGAGAGTTGGAGGAGGGGTAGTGGAGAGTGGCACTTCTTTTGGGAGTAAAGGAGGCACTGTGTAATGGTCTGTGATAATGACTACACAACTGTGAATATACTAAAACTCATTACATTATAGTAAGCGGGTGAA
This sequence comes from Octodon degus, assembly GCF_000260255.1. NCBI lineage: Eukaryota > Metazoa > Chordata > Mammalia > Rodentia > Octodontidae > Octodon > Octodon degus. The sequence goes on along the minus strand of NW_004524590.1, from coordinate 767,488 downwards.
TTGTATGGTGTGTACATTATATCTCATTAAAACTGTAAAAATAGAGTGCAATTACTTGATATGTTATTATCAATCTGCTAAAAAAAGAAATCAAAGACCTTCATTGCATTCAGAAAAATATTCCTGCATATTACCTCAGAAGAAAAAACATTTTTACATATGCAAACTTCTCATCAGGAACTATGAAAGCGAAAGACAGGGGAAGGGATCCTGAAGGTCCTAAAAAGTAACATTGTTAACCCAGAAGTCCAGTGAAGTCACCTTCAGGAATGAAGGCAAAATGAGAACATCCTTGGGGGAGCGAAAATTAAAGGCCAATCGCTAGCAGATGCACTGGAAAGTCATTGCTGAGAGGTTTCTTCAGCATGATGGGAGGTTAGACTGGGGATAGGTGGGACCCCAAGAATGTGGGGGGCAGACATGGCAGAGATCTGAGCAAGCATGATGAACAGTATTTTTCTGCCAAGTCTTTTAAAATATATGTTGCCCCCATCTCACAGGAACTATCATAAAGCATCAACAACCAGGATCTCACCTTAATAACAAACTTTTATGCATGAAGAGAAACCACCAGCAGAGTGAAGAGGTAGACTACAATGTGAGAAAAATGTTTTCCAGCTGTTCCTCAGACAATTGATTACTACTGAGAACATATGAAGAACTCAAAAAGTCATATTTCCTAAAGTTAAAGACCCACTCCAAAATGAGGACCTGAGATGAACAGACACTTCTAAGGTAAAGAAGTAGAAATAGCAAATAAATACAAAAAGAAAGTTCATCACTGGTCATTTGAGACATGCAAATTAAAACAACACTGAGATTTCATATCACCTCAGAAAGAATGACTATTATCAAGAAATGAACCATTAAAAAATGCTAGTGGGGATGTGGGTTAACAATTTTACTTTTTAGGACCTTCAGGATCCCTTCCCCTGTCTTCTGCTTCCATAGTTCCCAATGAGAAATTTGCATATGTAAAAACATTTTTTCTCCTGAAGTAATATGCAGGAATATTTTTCTGAATGCAATAAATGTCTTTGATTTCTTTTTTAGCAGTTTGATAATAATATATCAAGGAATTGTACTCTATTTTTACAGTTTTAATAAGGTTAATAAAAGGAATTATACTCTATTTTTAGTTTTAATGAGGGCTAATAAACCCTCCCCACTGATAGTGGGAGTGTAGACTGGTGCAACTACAGGGGAAATCAATGTGGAGATTTCTCAAAAACTAAGATTTCAGGTCCCATTTGACCTAGCTATTCCCTTTCTGGGTATCTTTCCAGAATTAAAAGCATCATATCACAGCAATATATGTGTACCCATGTTTATAGCAGCATAATTTGTTATAACTAAATCTTGGAAACAACAGAAATGCCCATCAACTGAGGAATGATAAAAAAGCTGTGGTATTTTTACACAATGGAGTATTACTCAGCTACTAAAAATATAAATTCAAGACTTTTATAGGTAAATGGATGCAACTAGAGACTGTATTGGTAAATGAAATAAATGGGACCAAACATGGTATTGTCTCACTAGTGTGAGAGCCTGAAAGATTAAATAAAATCTGAATGATGAAATAGATACTGTGAAAGGGAAAGAGTTTTCTCAATGTGAAGGAAAAACTGGGGTATGGTAAAGGACAAAAGAAAGGAGGGAAAATATATACTTATGCATATATGCAGGATACCTTGGATAATTGTACTGCTGACTTCTGCTGGGCTATTGAAAGGAGCATTTAGTGCTTAAACTTTTTTAATGTTTACAGTTTATTTATTTATTTTTCTTCCTTTTAATGTCTTGTTTAAAGAATGTGAAATAGTGACAGAGCAAACAGCATTAGAAACAATACAAAATTTCACTTAAAAAGTAATAAGAACTCAACAATAATTGCTGTTTTGCATGATGTTATCTTCAAATTGAGTTGTTCAACTCAACAGATATAAACATACTAGATTGTTTTTTTTTCATAATTTTATTGATAAACAGATAGCAATGAGACAGTTTCAAATCAAATCGGTAGGACAGTTTCAATACCTAACACACTGCA
>NW_004524590.1:745003-759839 GCF_000260255.1 Octodon degus | reverse complement strand
TATTAGTCTCACATTGTTCATCTTTGCATCATCTTGCAGGTGATGGATTATTCTTTCCTGCATCCTCATTGTTTTTAAGAGATACTTTCTTACCTTTTCACTAGCTGCACCAGCATCTTCAAGATCTGAAACTCTGTCTTCATTTTCACTTAAATGGTTTTGCAAGCTTGTGATTGAGGTTTTCATTTCCTCTCTATCTCTTTGGCTCTGCTTCATGCAATCTATTTCTTTCCTGAATTGCTCGTTCAAGGAATCCTTCATTTTTCTAATCTCCTCTATTTTTTTTTATCAATGTCTTCTTTAGAAGCAGTTATAAATTCTTTTACTGCAGTGTTTTTTTCAGATTGGGTTTCCTCCGTATGCTTCTGCAGTTGCTTCTTTAATTCAGATGCTATGAGTTCTGAGAATTCTTTTTTTATTTCAGAAAAGAGTTGTACTCTGATTTCCTCTATATCTTTCTGTTGTTGCTTATTTACTATTGACGCTATTAATTCATGCATTTGAGCCGAGCCAGTGTCTTCCGCACTTGTTCTGGGTGGGTACTGGGTTTCCTCCATATGTTTCTGCATTTGATTATTTAGTGCAGATATTATTAATTCAGGGATTTCTTTTTTTTATTTCCAATCTGAGTTCCTCTATACCTTTCTACAGCTGTTTCTTTATTTCATAAGCTGTTGATTCATTACTTTCAGCTGTGTGATTCCCAATTTGTTTTGTGTTAGTGTCCTCTGCACTTTTTACAGGTGGGGTTGGGTTCTGAGGTTGCATTTTGTTCCTTTTCGTCATTTTGTGTAACACTGTCTTCTGACCTTTGTTGTAGATCTTCGTTGTAGTTATAACCTTAGTATGTACTGAAGTTCAGGTGGAGATCTACAAAGTCTGGATTTATCCAGCTGTGCCTGGCTGGGTTTGGCTGCTGTGCTCAGCTCCTTCCTGCTGCTGCCCTTGAGGGTGAACCTGTTGTGCCCCTGTGGCAATATATTCTGCTCCTGGACTAGCTGAGTGATTCTATCCTCTATCCTCTCTGTAGGTATTGCAGCTGCAGGGTTACACCCCAGGCCTGTATGCCAGGCCTGAGCTGAGCCTGTAGGGGACAAGTTGAGTAGGGGTAGAGGCAGCTCTCCCACACACTCACTGTGTCTGGGTAGGACTGACTGGGTCTGGGGGTCACCGGAACTTGGCAGAAATTCTTACTTGACGGGCGGGTTGGGGGAGGTACTGCGGAGTGGTGGGGGGCGTCCCAAGGGGGTGAAAGAGGGTCTGACCCACGCTATGCCTGGGCTGGGACCCGGAGTTGGTCCCGCCGGCGCAGGGTAACCAGAAACTCTCCCACACACTCTCTGGATCTGGGCTAGGACTCCAGATTTTTCTCGTGAATTCTAGTCCTACTTCACTTTGCAGTGACCATGGTCATACCTTGCTTATTTAATGAGACATAGTTGAATTGGGACTTCCAGCATGATAGTTCCTGGCAAGAGCTAAAATGTTGAACTGAGTTTGTGAGAAACAAAAGCTAAGAGCCATAATATCAGGGCTGCCAGCCCTGCACAAATCTCTGGTTCCCCAAAGGGGAGCTGAGTTAAGTCTGCTCCTTGGATGGAGACCTGATTATCTCAGACTTAGTTCAAAGTACAGAAGAAAACAAAGTCAATAAAGAATAATTCCTTCCTGAGAATTCTTAGCCCTTAGTTACCTGTGATTAGGTCCAGACCTTCGATGAGATCTATAATCTTAGAAACCTTAAGCTAAGAATTTAAAATAACTTGGGTTGGCAGTTCCCTGGATACTGTCAGAAGCAAGGTGAAAATATATATTTTTTAATTCTCTCTCTCAAAGGTTCACAGAGATGGAGCTCCTAGCAACTTGAGTTCATGATTTTAAAAAATCATTAAGCCAGGCAAGGAACGTCAGCAGAAGCAAACAGCTGCAGATAACATAGAAACCCTTTCCAGATACAAAACAAAAAACAAGGCCATTACATTGTTCAGGGCTTAAAGTAAGTGATAGGAAAGCACGAAGTGAAATGAGACCGTCCAAACTGGCCAATCTAATGTACAGAGATGCAAATAGTAAATAAAGTGAACCACTTATTAATGTACATCACTCCTTTAGCACTGGATATAGTGCCTTGCATTGGAATAATAAAGTAGAGAAAGGGAAAAATAGTGCCTGTAGAAGTCAGAGAAACATAGTAGGCTCCGCCTTAATCAGGTGATGCAGGTTAACTCCACCAGAGACGTCTCTTATACCTGGAAGGACATCACAAGATGCTTTACCTTTGCAGGTGTCTTTCCCAGACGTGGCAATTGCCCCAGCCTAACCATAGGAGGATTCATTAAATCCAGTGAAATTGAGGGGCATTCTACAGGCTAGCTGGTTGGTATATCTCAAACTATGAAACAGAAAGAAGGCTGAGAAACTTTGGAGGCATTTTGGAGATATGACAGTGTAGGAATACAGTTGGACCCATATATGGGCCCATAATTACCTGTATGGAAAAAAACCCTACTAAAATTTACTTAAGAAATTTACTTGTGTCAAAGCATAGATGCAACTATCTCCGTGGGTCACTGTTGATAAGTGGTAATCTGCTTGCTCTCAGGGAGCACCACGCTCTGCCTCCACATCACTCTTCATCTCTCAGCCTGTGCTGGGCTTCACAGCTACTTGGAGTATCTGGCTGGGCATGTGGCAGCCTGCATCCCGCCACTTTGCTCTCACTGATGGTTAGCTTTCATCTGCTGAAATACACCCTCATAAATAAAGGTGCCCATTTGGCCCATTTAGAGACGGCACCTCGGCTCTGCTGAGCATCTCTGGTGTGAAGGGCGATACGGGCTGAATGTGTCCTGCCAAAATTCACACATTGCAGCACTCTCTGCGGTGAGGTAGCATTATGTGGAGTCCTTGAAGGTGACCAAGCGGTACCAATGCACAGCCTGGGTGACTTTAAAAAGGGACACTTGTTCCTCAAAGTTCTAGAGTCAGGAAGGCCCATATCAAAGTGCCAGCAGATCCTGTGTCTGGCCAGGGTCCACTCAGTGTGCATGCACTGTCCTCACACTCTTGCCGTCTGCTCGGATGGATGTCTCTTCTATTCTTCTTAGCAATAATCTCAGCATAGGGACCCACCTTCCTGGTCCAATCTAAACTTAGTCAGGTCACTGAGTGTCATTCAAAGATTGAGATGTAAGAAAATGGAGGGAAAGCTTTGTAATATCAGGTCCAGCAATGGAATGTTACTGAGCCTTAAAAAGGCAAGAAATTCTGATCAGCGTTAAACCTGGATAATTTTGAGGACCTTGTTCTGGATACAATGTCAGTCATAAAAGGGCAGATACTACGCAATTCCTCTAACATGAGAATTCCAGAGCAGCGGGATTCAGAGAGGGAGAGAGTAGACTGCTGTTTGTCGGGTGCTGGGGAGGAGAAAGTGGGGAATGCTTTAATAGGTAGAGTTCCTGTCTGAGAGGATGGCAGAGTTCCGGAGATGGTAAGTTTTGCTATGTACATTTTAATATTTTATGAGAAAGAACAGAAAAGAAGAGGAGAGGAGGGGAAGGGAGATAGGAAGGGGAGCAGGGAGGAAAGAGGGAGAGAGGAGGGGAAAGGGAAGGGAAGGGAAGGGGAGGGAAGGGGAGAGGGAGACAAGGGGGAGAGAAGGGGAGGGGGGAGGGAACAGAGAGAGGGGAAAGAAGGGGGAGGGAAGGGAGGGGAAGGGGGAGAAAGGGAAGGGGAAAGGGAGGGGAAGGGAAGGACAGGGAAGAGAAGAATATAGAAAAGAAAGGAGGGGGAGAGAGCAGGACAGGGGCAACTGAATTGGGCGCAGCTCAGAGAGGCATCCCTGGGACTGATGACCACTGGTCACACTGTGGGAGCTGCTCCAGGGTGCTCTGGAGACTCACGATATGCTACTGCCCCCTCTGCCTCTGGCTGGCTTCTCGAGACCAGAGTGGTCCGTTAGTGGTAGAAGAGAAACCTGGCAAAAGAGAAAAAAACAAAGAATCAGAAGAAGGAGGAAGAGGAGGAGGAGGAAGAGGAAGAAGAAAACATTTAAGCAGTATCTGTTCTTTTCAATAGACCAGTAGAAATAAGCAGTACAATTGTCCCAGCTAGCCTGTGTATATACTAATTTTAAATTTATTTTTGTTCTCTTTTTAAAAAGTTGAAAAAAATTAAAGAAATGTATGTTGAATTCTAAAACTAAAAAATAAATAAAAAGAAAGAAACCCTGGTACAGATAGAAGACCATGTAAATCAAGAGGAAAACCAGTTTCACATGAAAATGTTTTACTTATTCTGATGGTTTTTTCATTAAGTTTTCTCTTTCTTTCTTTCTTTCTTTCTTTCTTTCTTTCTTTCTTTCTTTCTTTCTTCTTTCTTCTTTCTTCTTTCTTTTTTGTATTTAGTACAGGGTCTACAGGGTCTCACTATACAGATTGGACTCATAATGATCCTCCTGTTTTCAGCCTCCCAAACTCTGGGACTACAAGCACACGCCACCATGCCCAGTCTCATTTGCTGTGTCAGTGTGCCCTGGCAGAGCAGGCTAGGGATTGAACCCCAGGTCCTGAGTCTGCCTAAGAGGGGCTTTAATCTGCTGAGCTATCTGGCTGGCCCTAGGTTTTCTTGTAGTTCTTTCTTCCCAAATAGACATGCTTATTTATTTACTTATTTATTTATTTAGTCAATTTTAGTAAAATTTGTTTTAGAAGCTAAATTTCCTCTAGATTTTAGAGATAAGTTTGCTTGCTTCTATCTCTTTATGTTTGATTGTTTATTAAAACATAAATTGTTATTATCTTTTATCTTGTCAGAAAATTAGCAACAAAACTTAGAACAGCTGTAAGGATGTAAATTTTGATCTGTTCAGCTTGATCCTGTGCAAGGTCTGCTGCTGCCATGGAGTCCCTGATGACAGAGCTGGGAAGAAGCAAAAGATCACCACAGAGACAACTTTTAACCTGGTTTAACTGTATTCCTACCACTCCCATTACAGCAAAGGGAAAGAGGAGGAGGGAGGATGGGGAGGATGGAGGAGGAGAAGAAAGAGAAGAGGAATAAGAAGACGAAAATGAGAAGAAAGAATTATTATTGAAGGGATATTTACTGAACACTTATGAGGCAGAAATGGAAATAAGAACTTTGTATAAGTTATTCTCATAGGGGCTGGGGAGATAGCTCAGTAGAATAAGTACTTGCCTGGCAAGTGCAAGGGCCTGAGTTCAATCCCTGGTTCTGCCAAAAAAAAAATCATTCTCATAATAACTTTGTGAGGTAGGCTCTGTTATCAACATAACAAAGAACAGGAAAAGATGAAGGCTAGACAGTTTTCCAGCACAGCTCCTACCTGTCAGAGCTGGATTTATCTATGTGGCCAAAGCCTCTGCCCTGCCCTCCACTCCGGCTCGTTTTCTGCTTTTATTCCCAGCGCTGTTCAGCAGCCAATGAGCTCCCCGACACTCGAGGTGTTTGGAGACAGCACAAAGACCAAGCGGAGATAAATGGCATCTACCCATTTTATGCCACATCTGGTACTAAGATCCCACGAGTGCGTTAGCATCCTCATGGTGTCCTAGAGCAAAGGTGTCACATAGAAGGTGTGTAGCTACATCTACAGGAGAGGACACTGCTGTGTTCCCCAAGAGGGGACTTCTCAGCAGGGACCAAACCACTGCAAACAAACCACTGCCAGGATCAGCAGGGGGATGGGCTGCCGATTCTGAACTTGGTAATTGGAAATGGTGAGTGTAAGCTTCAGGATTGGATGCCAGTGATACAGACAGTGCAGGAGTATGTCCCCAAAGGCTCACTGATGGTGGTTCCTCAGTTTCCAGAAGCCCCATAACCAATCACCTGCTGTTTCGCCATTCTCAGCAGAGCAAACATCATCCATCCTTTCTAAGCACGAAAACCTTGAGTGTGGTCAGCTGCTTGGCTGGGCTGACTGCTGGGAGAAAGGGCTCTCTGGACACTAGTGGCAGGCTTGGATCCCTTGTGGGCCTGGCCTCTGGTCCCCTGTAACTGACTGGACAGAATGCTTATGTCCCTGCAAGACATGATTTTTTTGAGATAAGGACCTTCTATGGACTCTCTGGGCCTCCTAAGAAGAGAAGAGCCACCTGCTTTTGCTGGATTCTGCCCTGCATGGATGTAGGTCCAGAAGCTGCTCCTTGGACAAGGACCTTGAGGCTTCTGTCCTTGGGAAGGACTCACTTGCTGGTGCTGCTTTCACTGATGACCTGGGAAAACCTTGTTTTATGAGCTCTTCCAGGGCAGAGTTCTGGAAGGATCTGGCTTTCCAGGCAGAGCAAGGGGTATCCAAGCAGTGTCCCCAGCCCACATTGACCCAGAGGCCCTCCCTCCCTCTGTTTGTAACTGTCTGCTAGGCACAGCCTCTGCTTCTGTGAGATGTAACTGTCCTCTGAGTCTCCAGAAGGCCTCCACTCTGGAAGGTGGCCAGGTAGGATCCATGGTCATGGAATTTAATCCTCACTACAAGCCCATAAAGCCATTATGATTGCCAGTGATAAGAAATTGGGAGCTAGTTTCAGCACTGGCTTAATTCTGGTCCAAGGAGATTCTCAAGCCCTGACCAAAGCTGCGCAGTCCTTCCCACCAGCTTTCCTAACCCCCCACAGGCACCAGTGTGCCTGCCACATGGCCCCCAGTTGCTACTTGAAGAGCCTCATGGTTCAGAAGCCTCTGGCCATTACTCTGTGCATGTGTTCAGGAAGAGCTGGATGACTTGAGACCAGCACTAGTGGTGCTCCCAGCTGTGAGGCAGGCTGCTCAGCTTCAGCTAGCAGGGCCTGCAGGGCCTGGCTCACAAGGGCTGCCTTTTTTTTTTTTTTCGGAATCAGGGATTGAACTCAGTCCCTTGCACTTGCCAGGGAAGCACTTATTCTACTGAGCCATCTCCCCAGCCCAAGAGCTGCTTTTCAGTCACTGCTCCTTCCTGGTGGGGTGCTGGTATGTCATCTCCTTCCTTACTCTTGTGAGAGATGCGTGGGAGATGGATGCACACTCTTTGGTCTCTCCTGCTATTGGAAACACCTAGATTGCAGAACAACTCCCCTCCCTAGAGTCCTGGGCTCCTGCAAAGGCCACTGTGTTTATTGCACAGGGACAGGGCTGTGGCTGGCTGCGGCCATCTATTCCGGGCCAGTGCCTCATCAAGCAGGGGCGGTGAGCTTTATGCTCAGTGTAATCACAACTGTACGATGAAAACTCCTTTAACACTGCAGATCCAGCCGCTGTCAGAACAGGCTGTCTGCCCTCATGAGAACTGGTTGCTGCTCTCTGGAGCAGGGAGACCAGAGGAAGGGAAAGTGGGATGAGGATGGTGGTGCTTTCACATTGAGCTCTTTCTTGAATTTCAGAGGACTACTTCCAGATGTTACTGGCCATGCTTCTGAGGGCCTTCTGTGTTTCATTTGCATCTCTTCAGAGCTTTACTCCTTGTTTTTGCTGTTGGAAGACACTGAAGGCCTGAGGACTCCTACTGTCCCCTTCCCACTCCTGGAGTAAGTTGGTTTTCTGTGTGTCCCCAGGGCTCTCTGCAGTCAGTACCTCCCCTTGCTGAGTGCTTAAGGCTGAGCGTGTGTGTTTCCCACTTGCTCTTCCTCAGGGAGCTGCTGTGTCTCAGTTCTTGACTTGGAGCTTCCCTTGCTTTTAGCTTTTGAAGCTCTGTGTAGAAATTCTTCCTTGCTCCCAGACTTGCCTTGCCATCTTACACATCCTGTCTTGTCTTCCTCTCCTGAATTTTCAGAAGTTTTCGGTCAGAAGCCAGCAGCCCCCAGGGAAGCCACCCCCTTTCTTATTAGTGAGTTTCAGGGGTGGGTTTATGACCCACTTCTGCTGCTGTAGTTGGTTCTGCTCCTCATTGCATGATTTGTTCTTTCCATTCCTCATGCTATGGAGGAGACTTACAAGTTGTAGGGGAAGAAAGATATGAACTTGTCAGTTCAGATAGGGAATTTGTATCCCCTGTCACAGAAGCTCCTATGGGGATACAGGTATAGTTTCTAAACCAGAGGCATCTGGGCCTCCTTCCTACATTGCTGCATTTAGGAGCTAGACACCAATTAGGCATAACTCTATAACTCTTTTTAGTTGTGCAGAGGAAATCAGCCAAAACCACACAAGCAAAGGGGGATATGTTTGCTTATGATGCTGTGAAGCCAGCAGAAAGGCTTAGCTCCTGGAATCATGCAACACAGGGAGCCATGCCTCCCTTGTCCACTCGCTCTGCATTTTCCCATCTCGTGACTCTTGTTGGTTTCCTTTTGGTGCTGCAGATGATCCATATTCATTTACATACGCATACGTGTGTGTTTATACTATCTATGTTAGCTGCTTGAGGTTCACCTCTAGCTCTAGATTTCACCATGTTCAAGAGAAAGAAGCATCATAATTTGTCCAGGTCTGGGTGTTCTTAGTCCAATTTCTTTTGTTAGTAATACCACAGACTGGGTAGGTTACAGGAAGTGAGGTCTGGTCCGTGATGCAAGGCGGTGCTGGTGATGGCTGCCCCCCGCAGCGTCCACGGTGGGTGCCACGTGGTGGGAGAGGAGTGCACATGTGTATGTGAGCCCAATCTTTCCACCTTCCTATAGAGCATCAGGACTCATCATGCAGATTCCCCCCAGAGATCTTACCTATTCCTAATCCCTCTCGAGAGCCCTACCTCCAAAAACAAGAAACAGATTAAATCTCTACCCTGTTAATGCCTCTGAGTGAGGGTTAATGTCTCAGTTACTTCACTCTCATTGCTTGGACAAAACATCTGACACCTAAAATTAAGGAATAAGAAGTTTATTTAACTCACAGTTTGTGAAGGCTTTAGTCCATGATTAGCTGGCTCCAAGGAAGAGTGGCACATGGCAGAGGGCAGCAGTTCATGGTAGCAGAAAGCAGCAAAACAGCAAGAGCAGAAGGGAGGAGCAGTGGCAGAAAGCAAGCCTCCCTCCCGCCCTCCCTCACAATGTATTTAGGATATCCACCCCAGAGTGGGCGTAGCACTCGCACCCATGATCCCAGCCTGAATCAACCACAAACTAGAAGCCTGCCCCATGACTGCATGAGGCTTTGGGGAGACAACTAGACTCAAGCCATGACAGTTAAACTCCATCATTAGTCTCGTGGGGAAAAGTATGTTCAACGTGGCCATAGCACTTGGTCACTAGGCCTTCACTGTGGTTGTGCTGAGGGGTCTACAGCCAAGAGAAGGGCCTGAGGGACGCCAGGCAGCTGCCTGCAGGGGGAGCCAGTCTCTCATGTGGCCACTGTGCAAGAGGACTGCAGCCACAGGGAGGGGTGCGGCCTGTGGATGATGATGCTTCTCACTTGGCAGCTGGCCTGCCTCCCTCCCTGGCCCTTCCTCGTCACTCCTCTCCTCACTGAAGGCACGAGTGAGTTGATGGGGAGGCACAGTCCTCTGAGCTTTTGGCTTCTGCAGCCCCTGAATGCTCCAGGACCAGGAATCTTCTTTTCCCACCGTCCTGGGCCGTCGCAGTGGCCAGCGAGCTCCTTGGCTGTGCTCAGGGCAGAGCTACTGGCAACTTGGTTTTGAGGTTGCTCATTGTACTTCCCAGGATGACTTCCACTGCTTGTTGACACTACTGGCATCTTAATTAAGGGAGGTGACTGGGTGCGTGAATATTTTTAATGGAAGATATAAACAGAATTAACCTTTGTGGTCAAAAAATGCCCTTATAGTAAGGCAGTTTGCAATCATACACATTAGCTTTCCAAAGAAATGAAAATGCTGTAGGGTAGTTGGCCCCAAGCAGAAAAAAAAATTAGTGCATTTGTGTGGGTGTCAGAAAAGCAGTTCATTTCAACCTCAGAACTGCTTCACAGATGGTCTGTTAGCCGACGCACTCATTAGAGGTGTGACTTTCCGCAGGGCCCCCTGTGCTGTGCCATTGCTTAAGTGGTTTCTTCCCATCCCTTTAAAAAATTCAAATTGTAGAGATCTTCAAAAATAATCTGGTACAGAGCCAGCGCTGGTTCGCTGGTGGAAGTCACAAAAGAAGGCATCCGTATGCTACAAAGGTTTTGCATTTAGCCATAAGCTCATTTGCTTCCTAACACCGATACTTGATTGACTCTGAAGCCTCAGAAGGCTTCATCAGAATGTCGTCAAGGAGAAGCAAGAGAGTGCACAAGCCCCGCCCTCAGGGTGGCCGGGACAGGCAAGTCCAGAACTCACATTGTGTGCCCCTCCCACTTTAGTGAGCACACGGAATCGATTGCTTGTTTTCTCTATGTTAATCTCCCAGTAATAAACAGTCTTCATGTATCAGACAATAAGGACAATACGTCTTGCGGAGGCACTAGTTGGCGCTAGCTGTCATCTAGAGTGTCGAATTATAGGATAAATAAATGGATAGAGCTGGCACACAGAGCTAGAGGGCTGCTGGTTGAAAGTTGCTCTCTGGCGTGTGTGTGTGTGTGTGTGTGTGTGTGTGTGCACAGTGTTATTTCTAACAAGACATTAGCAGGCTAGTAGGGTTGTCAGTGGCTGTAAACAGTTGCTCTTTGTCTTTACTGCAAAGGAAACAAAAATTCCTGTACTATGGCATCAGAAGGACCCATCCTAGGGACTGCGTCCATAGGGCAAAGATATTGATACAGCTGACAGATTTTGATTATAAGGGCTCATTTCCAATAAATCACAAAGGAAATGCTAAGGAAAGAAGCCAGATGTCACTTCTGCTTGCTTGTGTTATTTTTTAAAACAAAGAAATGTACAAGACTAGCAGGCACTGATGATCAAAGTGGAGGCTCTTTGAAGCGGGGCACACCTCCTGGTGTCTTAACCTGGAAATTACACTCCGGGTGACCTACATCAGGTCAGGCTTCTTCAGCGTATGTGCCAGCATCGTCCAGGAGGCTGCAGGACAGGGCCATTGAGCTGAGAACCAAAGAGAAAGGGTTGAAAACTAGAATCACACTGCTTTTGAAAATTAGATGGGCTGCCATAAGCCGCCCTCCGTTTTCAGGATTGTAACCTGTAGGAAGCTCCAGCAGTTGGTGTGAGTGGTAGTCAGGGTGTGTGTGTGTGTGTGTGTGTGTGTGTGTGTGTGTGTGTGTGTTAAGCACAAACAGGGCAGGGAGTCAAGGGTCCTGCCTTGGTGACTGCCTCTGAATATAAAGATTTGTACAGATATGCTCACCTCCTTGACTTCCACTTTCTTTCCTAGAAAGATAAGACTAAGGGCATCCAATCTTCTGGCAAACAGAAATTGCAGGCAACTCATGGAAACAATAATTTATTAGAGTAATTCATAAGGACAGAAGTGTCAGGAAAAGTATAAATCCATAGGTGAATGAAGATCATGGGCATTGGGGAAAATCAAGTATCACATATCTGAGCTACTGGGCACTGGATTGGCCTGTGAAACACGGCTGGGGTTTCCTGCACTCAGTTCTATTTCAGTATTGCTTAAGGGGAGAGACTTGAGGAGCTCTTTGCAGAGTGCTCGTGGTCTAGGAACACATCTGCAGTGGAGGCAGGGATGACAGACTTCCAGTCCATGAGAGACAAAAGCCACGTGATGGTGTCAGCATACATCAGACACAGGAAAAAATGCTGCGTGGGGTAGCAGGCCCTACACAGAATGAAACCTGAGCGGGCTGGCCAGATAGCTCAGCGGACTAAAGGGCCTGCTTAGGCAGAGGCAGGGGCTGGAGTGTGATCCCTGACATGAAGTTCCAGCCCCACCCCCGGGGCGGGCTGGGATGGAGATTGAGAATGGTCATGGTGGTGTGCGTCTGTAATGCCAGTGCTTGGGAGGCTGAAAACAGGAGAATTGCTATGAGTCTGATCTACTTAGGGAAGCCCTCTAGACCTTGTCCTAAATACATTTAAAAAAAAAAATGAAACCTGAGTACATTGCCCAGAGGGTCAGGAATCTGTTGGCAGCACTTCAGCTGTTTTCTTCCCTGCTCAATTCTATATAAACCCTCGTTCCTTTCTGAGCTGCTTGCAGGGCCCTGGGGCCTCTCTACAGGAGCCTGCCAATCCCTGGAGTGACCTCCCTGAGTGGAGCAGGCCTGGAAGCTGGCTGTCAGATTCAGGCTAGTGAAGTTCAGGACATTATCCCAGGAACACAGAGGGCTTGCTGTACAACTGGGCAGTTACAGAGACCAGCCAAGCTAGGAAGCTCTGGGGGTGCAGAGGGGAAAGCTTTCTCATTCCAGGCTGGAAAGATGGATTCTGGGCTCTGCAACGTCTGCCTATGGGAGACCAGTCCTAAGGCTGTGTGCCCTGAGGGTGACTGGGGGACCCGCAGCCATGTACTGGGGCAAGGACCGGGGTCCTAGGGTAGAGCTAGGTCTTCAGAAAGCCAGAATTTCCTTGCAGAGTGCTGAGGAATATATGTGCATGCATGAATGTGTTTGTGTCTGCACGTGTGAGTCTGGTGTGTGTGTGTGGATGTGGGGGTTCTGCGCACTGCTTGTGTGTGTTGAGGAATATTTCTCCTGTGTGGTCTCTGTGCATCTGCAGCAGAGCTGTCGAGTCTCCGGGCTCCTCAGGGCTGCTGGTTGCTTGCTGTGTGATCTCTCGGGAGCACTCACTGGCGCGACTGGCGAGAGTGCAGGAGGTGTCCTGGAGGCCCAGGACAGAGCAGTGCTCCTGCCCCAGAGGAGGACTCCAGAGACACGGGGACCCCGTGGGAGAAAAGGAGAGCACTCACTGGCGTGACTGGCGAGAGTGCAGTAGGTGTCCTGGAGGCCCAGGAAAGAGCAGTGCTCCTGCCCCAGAGGAGGACTCCAGAGACACGGGGACCCCGTGGGAGAAAAGGAGAGCACTCACTGGCGCGACTGGCGAGAGTGCAGTAGGTGTCCTGGAAGCCCAGGACAGAGCAGTGCTCCTGCCCCAGAGGAGGACTCCAGAGACACGGGGACCACGTGGGAGAAAAGGAGAAACACGGCGGGCAGATCTGGAGAGAGCATATGGACGGCAAGAGAGCAGGCACAGATGGGGAGAGGCGATGGCTCGATAAACAGCAGGAAATTGCCAGGGATCGGAGGGAAAACTGCTCACTGAGTTAAAAAGGCTGAGTTCCAGGCAATACGGTTCTCTCTCCTGGTAAATTTCTGAAGCCCAAATGGTACCAAGGAGCTTGCATGTGTGCAGCTCAGCCAGAAAGAGCAGCTTATTAAAGGGAAATTAATCAGATCAGAATGTGTTTTTGTGTCTTTCTCTGAAATACTGAAAACTAAAAGGCAGTGAAATAACCAAAAAACTTATTAGAGAAACTAGACTATAACCCCAGAATCCTGCACTGAATTTAGATGACACCCTCCTGTCAGCCCAGAAGAAGGTGCTCGTGGACACCCCAGGGGTTCAAAGCAGCAAAACAGAAATGGTGGAGCACAGTCCCGCCTTGGTGTCTGTCTAGGAGGGGTTGGCTCCAGAAGCCCTTCTCAGACATCAAAATCCACTGATTTCTTCACATCAAATTGGGTAGCTTTTGCAAATCCCTGGTGTCCAACCTGCTGTAAACTTTGCATCTCTAGATTACTGATAGCATGTGGCACATTGTAAGTGCTGTATAAACGGCAGCTACACTGTATTGTTTAGGATATAAGGACAAGAAAAATGTCTGCATATGTTCTGTGCAGATGTAATTGTTTTCAAATATTTTTGATTCATCTTTGCTCAAGTCTGCAGATGCAGGGAGGCATGACTGTATTGAGAAATTAATGTGTAATGAGGATGAATGGTGGGAGCCACAATCCACATGATTTGAAGATATAAATGAAAGCTTTTATGTCTTTATTAGTAATAGGAAAGACAGAGACAAAGAAATCAAGAGCAAATAAAGAGAATGATTGAATGCTGGGGAAAACCAAATATAAAATAAAATAATAAAAGTTAAAAAATGTGGTTTCATTTGTTCTTAAAGATCAACAAAAGAGACAACTCTAGCAAGATCAGCTAAGGAAAAATAGACATTAGGATTTAGAAAAAAAGATAAAACTATAGACATTGAAGAACAAAATTATGAAAAATGGTTTGTGTAACTCTGGCAAAAAAAAAAAAAAAAATCTATTTCCTAACACGGGGACCGGGTTTCAATCCCTAGCATGCCAAAGCAGCCCTGCCCCCAGGGCATGCTGAGATGGTGATTGACATGGGCGTGGTGGCACGAGCCTGTAATCCCAGCACTTGAGAGGCTTAACACAGGAAGATCACTATGAGTCTGATCTATGTAGTGAGATGAGACCCTGTAGACTCTGTAGATCCTGTACTAAATACACGAAAAAAAAATCTTTTTTCTAAAGAAAAAAAAAGGTCAAAATTTAAAAAGATATAGAAAGCTTGAATAAGGTCATTCCCCCTGAGGAATTCAGAAAGGTGGCTCAGTAGATACCTAAGCAGTGAGCTGCTGAAGCTGTATTTGTAGTCAGCCACCTGGTCACTAAGTCATGTGTGGGGCACAGCCCTGACACTGTGCCACTGCTGTCTCCAGAGCCACGCAGATAGGAGTTCTTGGGGGCTCACCCCAGCTCTGCAGAATCAGAAGCACCCGAGACAAACACCCAGTATTCTGCGATTCATCAAGTCCACAGCTGATCCAAAGCACAAGTGAGTTCAGGAGCCACTGCTCAATCCAGGGAAATGGCACGACCTCGTGACCAGTGTGCTTCTTCTCTCTCTCCCTCTCTCTCTCTGTCTCTCTCTCTCTGTCTCTCTCTCTCTGTCTCTCTCTCTCTCTCTCTGTCTCTCTCTCTCTCTCTCTGTCTCTCTCTCTGTCTCTCTCTCTCTGTCTCTCTCTCTGTCTCTCTCTCTGTCTCTCTCTCTCTCTCTCTCTCTCTC
>NW_004524590.1:742815-744903 GCF_000260255.1 Octodon degus | reverse complement strand
TCTCTCTCTCTCTCTCTCTCTCTCTCCCTCCCCCCCCCATTTTCTCTCTTCTTTCTTCTGTCAATGTATCCTTTAAGTACTCAGATTATTCAACTTCTTAAATTGATGGAAGGTTTCACAATTAAGATGAATCTGTTTTGAATTTCATCAAACACTTTTCCTGAATGTATTAAAGTTATTTTATGAACTTTGCTTCCTTATTCTGAGATATATGATTGATCTTTTAGAGTTAAATGTTGGATTTTTGCCTTAAACTTCAATCACCATGATACATTATACCTAAACATTTTTGTTCAATTGAATCTGGGGAGGCATTCTTTAGGATTTCTGTACCAAGTTAAAAAATACTACAGTCATAATGAATCTTCAGATGTCACCCAGGAGTCTCATGCACTCATTGGTGCAGCTTTGGGGAGGTGGCTGGACCATGCAGTTTAAGGCAGGCTGTCTGTTGACAGGTGGCCCTGGTCAGAGGTGTTGGGCGTAACTGGGGAGACCAGGAAGGGTGAATCTCCCTTTCTGCCTACTCCCTTCTCTCTCCACCTCTTGGCTGCCCTAAGGTGAATAGCTTTTCCCTGGCCAGAACTTTGTAGCATTGTATTTCTCTGTTTATGCCTGCTGACCACAGACTGAAATTTCTGAAAGTGTGAGCCAAATAAGCCATTCCTCCCTTAAGTTGCTGGTCTCAGGTGTTTTGCCACAGTGATGAGAAAAGTGCCTGATCTTGGCAGACTTCAGCCACCAAGGGGGTAAGATGACCCGCTCTGTAGGCAGCAGTAAGCCTTTTCTTCAGCCACCCGGTTGTTGCCTGCTGGGATCATGAACAGAGAAGCCACAGTGGAGATTATGCACGGGCTCGGCAAGGCGGAATCCCACTCACAAGGCTGACTTGGCACTAGCCACTGCAACATTCCATCTGCAGGGGCCAGCACTGAGTCCCTGACGTGGCACCATTCCCTGGTGTGGTCAGCCTGGGCCACTTCCATCATGAAAAGGGCAGCACTTGGCCTTCACTGGCACAGACTTGTACTCTAGGCATGGTTTTGCCTTCACTGCACATAATGCTTCTTCAAAACTGTCCTCTGTGGACTCACACGGTGCCTCATGGAATTCCACACGGCATTGTTTCTGACCAGGGAACACATTCGATGGACAAAGAAGTGAGGCAGTGGGCTCCTGCTCATGGAACCCCCCGGTCTGATCATGCCGCTCCCCATCCAGAAGTGACTGGACCAAGAGGAAGGTGGAATGGTTATTTGAAGACACCATTATAAGGCCAGCTAAGTGGCAGTAACTTTCTGGGCTCAGATAAGGGTCTGGCAATAGCTGTACATGCCTTGAATCTATGGCCACTGTATGGTACTGTGTCTCCCACAGGATGTGTTCATTGGGCCCAGAGTCAAGGGATGGAAGTGAGAACGCTACCATCTCCACTACCCCTAGTGACCTAGTAGCAACATTTTTGCCTGTTGCTCTTGCAACCTTTTGCTCTCTTGCCTAGAAGTCTTTGTTCCAGAGGGACGAAGGCTTGCACCAGGAGGCACAGCAGCAACTGTGTTCCTACTGAACTAGAACCTCTAGTTCCACTGAACTGGAAACTAGGATTCCCCTGGAGATTTAGGAATCCTCATGCCACAAGTTCTGTCCCCTTCTCTATATCCCTCTGCCATAGCACCCGGCTCTGGAACAAGCTGACTATGGACTGAAACCCATACAAATTGTGATCCAATTAAGATCCTCCTCCTTCGAGTTGTGGGTATGGGTACTGTATCTCAGAGAGAATTGATAGTGACCAAGACCAATACTGATTGCTAATTTTCTTTTTAAGATGATATCTGCAATACTTTTGTCACATAGTTACATAGGCATTATCTGTTTTCTTTTTTCTTGTTGTAGAGACAAAATACCCAATACCCAAAGTTGAAAGAAGAAGGGTTTATTTGGCTCACTATTTGTAGAAGTTTCAGACCATAATCAGCTGGCTCCAAGGCAGGGTGGTGTGACCGAGGGTTGTCAAGAGGAAAAACATTCATGGTTGAGCAGAAAGTAACAACACACCAAGGGGAGAGAGAGAGAGAGAGAGAGAGA
>NW_004524590.1:717160-742715 GCF_000260255.1 Octodon degus | reverse complement strand
GAGAGAGAGAGAGAGAGAGAGAGACAGAGAGAGAGAGAGACAGAGAGACAGAGAGACAGAGAGACAGAGAGACAGAGAGAAGGGAAGGGGTTGAGGGAGGGGATGGTGGCTGTAGTGGCTGTGGGTAACTATGGGAGAGGATAGATGTTTCACTACAATAATTTTACTGTAAATATCTGTCTTGTAATATAATGTTTTGTATCTTAAACAAGCACAATAAAAAGTACTTTTAAAATACCATTTATTATTACATATCCATCAAGGTGGCTTTCAATACCCCTTGATACATGCATCTTATCATCCTAGAGACAAGATGTTTGCCAGTGCTGCTTATTTGATAAATATTACTGCAATGTGGTTACTGTGAATTGTTGAGGGGATATTTGGTTTAAAAAAATCACATTACCCATTAAATAAAGTCTTGTTACTTGACAAGAGTTTAACAGTATTTATCTGGCAATTCCTATGTTAACTGAAAAATACTGTGGATATATTGACATACTTTTTTTTATATTGGTACAATCTTGTATATCTTTGCAGGTAATTTGATAAAATCATTCTTCATTGTAACAGGTAATTTGATGAAAAGGTTATAGTAGTTTATGAAAATCCAAAAACTTTCTCTTTTAAACTGAGCCAGTTATCAATAAAAAAGAAATCCACTGACACATATGTTTTGAAAATCTATTTTTACAGTAGCTTTTCAAAATATTTTAAATTTTTAAGATTTTGTTTATTTTTAAAGAAAATAAAATAATAATAGAAAGCATTGGAAATATATAGGATGATAGGAATTCAATAAGGGTTGTTATATTGCATATTGTTGTATTCAAATTAGCTGATCAGATTACCAGATATTAGCACGCAAAATTGGCCAAAAAATTTTTAAAAAGAAGAAAAAAATAAAGCATTAACTTCTCCTTACAATAGACCAACAGAAGTCAGCAGTACAATTATCCAAGCTGTCCTGTGTATACACATGTATATTTTCCCCTTTTTTCCTCCTTTCCCTTATCCTAGTTGCTCTTTCTCTCTGAACAGATTCTTTCTCTTTCATAGTAGCCATTGTACCTTTCAGATTTTATTTACTCATTCCGGTTCTTACACTAGGGAGATAATATGTTTGCACATGCAGTCTGATTTATTTCACTTATGAGTATGTTTCCTACTTGCATCCATTTACCTATAAAAGCCTCAAGCTTACCTTTCTTTATAGCTGAGTAATACCCCATTGTATAAAAATACCACATCTTTTTTTATCAATTCTTCAGTTGATGGGCATTTGGGTTGTTTCCAAGGTTTGACTATGATAAACTGTGCTGCTAGAAACATCGGTGGACATAGATCACTGTGGAAATCAATGTGGAAATTCCACAAAAAACCGATAAGTGGTTCCATTCAGCCTAGCTATTCCCCTCCTGGGCATTCCCCTCCAGAAGAACTAAAAACATCATACCTTTTAAAAAATAATTTATACTTACTCATGTCAGTAAAATGATTACCTCAAATTAAGGCACTAAAAGGGCAATGCAACTCTCAGTGAAACTATTCCATGAATTATTTATATTTTCAGCATTGTATGTATGCTTCTCATATGTTTGTTAAGTTAATGTCTTTATCACAAAAACCACAGAGATACATGACATAATTGCAGAAATGACATAGCCCGCAAAATGCTTTAAACTTGGGTGTTTTGTACAGTTAGTTCCTGTCTCTAGTAGTAAAGTAATTCAACATGGGTTAGCAAAACTGCATAGATTAAATGTAATTTTCTTGTCTATTCCTATTCCTCACCCTATAAATTTGTGGAGACCCATATAGTATTTTGTAAAGCATGATATATTTAATTCTTCCATTAAGTTTACCATGGGCAGTCAATGAGCTGTTTTAATTCTAAAAGTGAGGACACCACTGTTAAAGAGATTTTGCTCTTTTCTTAAAATAGTCTTTATAGTCTCACGAGAGCACAAGAAAGTCGACCCAGTCTGAGGCACTGTGCGGTATTTCCCCCACTCCTTCCCTGGGTGAGCTTGAGAGTGATGGCCACTCCATGGGCATGAGAGTCCCTTCTGCTCACATGTGAGGAAAGCTGTGTCCTATCATGGCTGGCAGATGTTTTCTTACAAATTAGAAAGGCGGCACCTTTTTAGAAAAACAGAGCTAGCTAAGCTTTCCCCAGTTGCATTTGCATTGCATAGTAATAATTAAAATAATCTACCCATAGGCAAGCGCACAATTAAAACCAAGCTCTTAGTGTGTTTCTGTGTCACATTGAGGACAGAATATCAGTGATCTGAACCCTTCAGCCTGTGATATTTGTGTCAAAAGCCAGCCTGTCTCTGTGTGTGGTTAAGGGGCTGCCTTAGCAGGTCACACCCTGCGGGACGCAACAGGCTGTGCTGGATAACTTGTTTTTTCCAAATTAGTTTTTAACCACTTTTTCAAAAGACAGGCATGCAGTGGATCTTGTAGAAAGAGGCTGAGGTGAAGCATCAAGAAAACCAGTTGGTGGCTTTTTAGGACTCTTGCTAAATGAGTTACTCACTCTTTCTGTTCATCTTGAGGACATGCTAACAGCAGCATCTCTTGCTGATGTGACATCATAACTTAATTCACACCAAGAAATGAAGTCTTCTTTCTCATCTAAGTGATTTTGGTAGCCTATAAGGTGATATCTTTGACTGTCAAGGGCAAGGGGTAAGCTTGAAAATATCTTAAGAGGGATTCGGCACAGACCTCGCAGTGGACAGAGAAGTTGTGGGTTGTAGAAATGAACTCATGACCTTTGTGATTTTGTGGATTAATTTTTTCAGCTTGTTATGCTGGTTCCATTTCTAGGTCTTTTCAAAGTTTGCCTTCATTTGCACATAGTATCTGGAATATTTCAGTAATTTCTTTAGTTTCAGCTCTGTACACATCTCGTTGGGTTATGGGTCAATTTATTTATGTCCAAATACTGCACGTGGGTTGGGTTGTTTCTCATCCTGGGCATCACTGTAGAATAATTGTTTTTTGCTGATCATGACAACATATTGTCTCTTCCAGTCCCTTTTTTGCTACTTCCTCTATTTGGTACAGAAATCCCCCCTTTATTATTGACTCTGGAGGGTTTCCATTCATGTCATCATCACTAGGAAAACTAGCAACAGTAGTTAAAACTAATGGTCCAAAAGCTTGGCCCCCACTTGCTCAATGTCACCCTGTTTGCTGGGCAGCAGTGTCTGGGGCCAGCAGCATCAAACGCTTGCTCCTCAGCATGTGTACTTCCTTCAGTTATACGAGGGTTTCTCTCTTCAGATCGTACTTCCTTCAGTTGTGTCTGTATTTCATTCAGTCCCTTCTGATGTTTCACTACCACGTGGTTGCATTTCTCTCTTTCTTGGTTCAGATCCAGCTGTAGATTTTGATATTCTCTTTGTTTCCCTAATCTTTTGTGTAAACTTTCTATCAATTTGAAAATCTTTGTGATTCATTAGTTCTGCCAACTCATTAGCAGCCTGTGTTTTAAGGCCTTGTTCTATCCTGCTATTTCTTTTCAAAGGCAGCCTTAAGATTATTGATCTCCTCCTCCTTCAATTCATATTTTCTGCTGTCTCCATTTTATCAGTTATCTCTTAATTTTCTTCATAGTTCAGTATCTTTGTCTAGCATGCTGCTTTTTCTTCAGGCTAACAGCATGATATTTATCTGTAGCATCATATCTATTTCTTGAAGCAGCTTCTTTGCTTTCTTGGGTCCATTCAAAATCCCGTTCTTCGAGAAGTCCTCCATCCAACTGCCCAGACCCAGCTTTAGTTTCTGCTATGCTCAGGTGAATAGAAAGAGCTTTCTTTACATTTTGCATTTTCTGTAGTTTCTTTAGATGTTCTGTTTGTTTTCTTCAAGTTCTTTTTAAATTCCTTTACTTTTTCGTTTTATCAAGTATCAAGAAATACTGTTCAGCTTTAAGCTGACCTTGTAGCTCCCGTACCTCCTCTATATTGTTTCATTTGCTAAGCTATTTCAAGTCATAATAATCTTTTGTTTTCCAATAAAATATTTATTTCGGGCTGGGGAGATGGCTCAGTTGAATAAGCGCTTCCCTGGCAAGTGCAAGGACCTGAGTTCAATCCCTGGTTCCACCAAAAAAATAAATAAATAAAAATAAATAAATAAATAAATAAATGAAATGTTTATTTCCTATTTTGCTTGCTTCTCTACACCATTTAAATTGTTCACTTCGAATTCTTAAGAAAGAATGGCCCTTCACATCCTGCTACCACAAGCCAGGGGCACTTCAAGGGATGGGCCAGAAACCGGCCCCCCTCCTCACTGCTGCCATGACTGAGGTGAGCTATATAAGAAGTCTCAGAGACAAGAGGAATGGCAGCAACACAGGAGGGCTCTAAATAGGGCACAGAGGGTGGACAGACTGGACCGGCAGCATGGAAAAGTCAAAGCAACAATAGCGTTGTGAGTCAGCAGCTGGTGAGCTGGGTGAACCAGAGTTGTGATTGGGCACAAAGGCACACAGAACAGAAGCAGGCTGGTGGGCCACCCTGTTCCTTTCTCTCTTTTCCTTCTCTTTCTTTTTTCTTTCTTTTCTCTTTTCTAAATGGCTGGGGAGAACTCCAGCTGCAGAAAACCAATTCCATCCCCCAGGCCCAGAAACTATTTGTGTGATCCCTTGTGTATTCCTTCACTCCTTCTTTTCTGCCTTCTATTTTAGTTTACCAAAGTTGGTGTCATCATCCTTTGTTCTCCAGCCTTGCTTCTACTTTCTTTACAGTTATCTTTGTCTTATTCACTATCCTTCTTAAATTTCCCCATGACAGGGTAAAACCACTCCATTAAGGGAAAATATTTTACATGCAAGCTCTCAAGTGATGATCAGTTCTGTTATATAAGTGCAGATTTGGCTCCTATAGTTTAAAGTACAGAATTAATAGCTGCCACAGTTTGTCAGTTTCTGAACTATGCTTGACGCTATTGCTCTTTAAAAAAAAAATTATCTTATTTATGTGTGTGTGTATGTGTGTGTGTGTGTGTGTGTGTTTGTGTGTGTACGCGCGAGCGGCCAGCTCAGCCCACCAGGGGGCAGGTCTGGCTGGCATGTGGTGCTGGGGGATTGAACTGCGGTCCCTGTGCTTTGTTAACTTTGTTGTAAGTAGGTGCTTTAGACCACTGAGCCATCTCACCAGCCCCGATGCTATTGCTCTTGCTAATTCTATTACTTTAGCTAGGACATCAGATCTGTTGTAATAATTTGTTCTCTCTTCTGTAACAAGACTGAGAATCTCTGGGGTAATAACCTTACTACAGCCCAGCACCAAAGAACTGGGGACTGCAACAAACAGAAACTAGTATCTTACCTGTAAGTAACTGGTAAGGAAGGACCTCAGGACAGACACAAAGCAAGAACCTCCCCACACAGAAGACATCCCCGAAGAATGGACTCTCCTAGAGAGGACTTGATACTAGTGATTTAGCTACACGCTGCAAAAACACAGAGATCAACACAGAACACAAAATAAAAATTTTTTTAAACTAGAAAATGACAACATGCAGAAGCCAGATGCTGTCTCAGATCATAGCAAGACAGAGGAAAATGGAGGCCACACACCTGAACTTTCTGAAGTGATAGAAACCAAAGTAAAGAAACAACTGCCTGGGACTACAGAGGAAATCCAATCAGAAGTAATCTCTCTCTTGTCATTTTAAAATCCAAAATGACAATTATAAAAAAAATGATCAGCAAATCTAAAGTAGAGATAGATAAAACAGTATGATAGGAAAATGAAGGAAATAACTAAAGATCAACATATGAAAGAAACATAATGCACAAAATAGATTCAAATGCATAGCCATGAAATTAAAAATTCCATTGGAAGTTGAGAAAATCCTTTGAATGAAACTAAGATATACTTTCTGACTATGAATACAGGATTGTGCCTAATGATTACGAAAGAAAATAACTCCTCAAAAATAAGAAGGAACCAATAAATAAAAATTTAGGAGCTGAAATGTGGCACAAAGAAAAATAATATAACAATAATTGATATCAATGAAAAAGTGGGAGTCAAAACAACATAAAAATAACTATCTGTCGACGGAATAGTAGAAAATTTCTCAAGCATGGAAAAGGAAACTGAGATAGTTAAGTGAGGCATATAGAACTTCAATTAGCCATAATCAAAATAAATCTATACCCAAATATATAACAATTAAGATATCAGAAATTCAGTGTAAGAACAGAATATTAAAAGCTGTTAGAAAAAAGAAGAAGATCGCCTATAAAGGAAAGTCCATCAGAAACATTGTGGACTTCTCAACACAAATCCTTGTCAAGAAGAGCTTGAAGTGAGGTATCTTGAAAGAGAATAACTTTCAACCCAGATTGATGTTTTCTGCAAAATTAACTTTCAAAATTTATGGAGAAGAAAGATTCTTCCATGACAAAGAACCACAAAGAAATCCATGACCATCAAACCAATGCTTCAAAGTGTACAGCAAGATATTCTAGACAGAGATTAAAAATAATAACAATCTTAGGAACATTAGGAATAAATCACCAGGCAAGGGAAGAAATTAAACAGATTAAAGTTAGGGAGCCAGGGCCGGCCAGATACTCAGCAGACTAAAGCACCCACCTATGCAGTGCGCAGTGGCCAGGGTTCAATCCCCAGCATGCTATGCCAGCCCCACTCCTGGGGCGCACTGAGATTGTGATTGAGACTAGGTGTGGTGGTGCATACCTGTAATCCCAGCACTTCGGAGGCTGAAAACAGGAGAATCATTATGAGTCCAATCTATGTAGTGAGACCCCGTAGACCCTGTATTAAATACAAAAATAAATAAATAAATAAATAAATAAATAAATAAATGATAAATAAGTCAATAAATAAATAAATAAAGTTAGGGAACCAACAGCAAGAAAATAATATGACACAGATAAACCAATACATATCAGTTATAACTTTCAATGTAAATGCCCTTAATTTACCAATCAAAAGACACAGACAGAACAGGTCAAGAAGCAAATTTTTGATTCTTTAGTGCATTTTGTAACCACAGTTTCTTATTTGATTGTTGCTGACACTACAGGGCTGGGTTCATGACCTTCTCCTGTACCCTTTGTGCTTAGTGAAATGTGCCAGCTTTCACAGAGACTGTTCCAGGCCTGCGTCCAGTGTGGAGTGCTGCTTCTCCAGGGGAACAGCTCACATCTCAGCCTTCTCCAGAGCCTTTCTCTCTTCCTTTGGCCTGTTTTCCATCTCATACACTGTGAGTTTGCCACTTCCACAGACGGGTATGTGTTGGTTCAATAAGCTCAGGTTGCTTTTTGTTCCTTTACCCTTTGTTATCATGATTTAAGGTTGTACTTGAAATCCAGCACTGAACTGTTCTTTCCCTTTTCTGAAGGATTAAGTAAGTCTGGAGTTCCCAAACAACTTGCAGTTAGAAGCAATACTCATGTGCTTATGAATTCTGCCCTCTCCTGAAATTCTCCGTTTCAAGGCCTCTCTGTTATCTTATGGCTGTGTCTTGTTTGTCTTAAGTAAGTCACTGGCTTCTCTTAGCTGCTTTTTGTAACTGTGCCTGATTATCATCAGCAAACTGCAAACTCTCACTTATTTTCTGTAAGTGTTCCAGCTCGTCTTTTAAGGCAGACACTCTTTTTTTATTTGTATTTTTTACATTTCTCTCCTCATCTTATTTCCTGTTCCACCTTTCTTTGCTGCAGTATTTTTAGAAAGAAAGAGCAATGAGACAGTTTCAATACAGGTTAGTAGGACAGTTACAATAATTAATACATTGCATATTGTTATCTTCATAGTAGTTATTCATAGTACAAGATGCACACATGATATCCTGTCAAAACACTATTAGTTCAAAACTTTCTTCTCATTGAACTAAGAGAAAGTACCTATATATCTATGCTGATACATATATTTCACTACAAAATGCTCCTTCACTTTTATCCCCCTCTTTGTTTAGTTTTCTCAGAGAAGGGTATTCCATCGCCATTCAAATAGTATAAGTGCATGAATTCAGCAAAGTAATCCAATATACTCCAGTAGTCCATAATAGTAGCGGGTTATCTGCAGGACTAGCAATATCAGAAGTTGTGGACTTCAGGCTTTTACAGCTCAGCATATTAATATGGCTTTACTTTTTATACCTCATTTTTATACTTTTCTGCTGGATGGTTAAGACCAAGATAAAGCAAGACCTATATAACAAAAACTGTAACTTTTGTATCTGGCAAGGTCAGTCAAATCCCCTCAGGATTTACCCTGAAACCTTGTACCACAGTTTGCAGATCCTTTGTCAGTGTCAGCCATGTGGATGAGTCATGGCCATTACTTGACCAATTTGCTCTCTGTGAAAGCCGGAGAGAATGTTTTCTCTCTAGGTGACTCTCCTTAGGCACACTCTACATCATTGATCACTTTCCTCTATGCACCCATAATCTCCTTGATCAGAAAATTTGGGACACCATTGAGTTACAGCATGTTACAGTACAGGTTCTTTAATATCCTGATTCTTCACTGACCTTGAAGGGCTAGGGCCACAATGTTGGCTATCCTTGTAGTCCTTTTTTTTCTCTAATTTTTTGGTCTGCAAACTTAACAATTTATGTGGTGCAGTATTAGTTCTCTGTTGAGATGACATTTTTTTCCTTCTCTATTTCCTCTTTGATTTCCCTCTTCATGCAATTTTTTCAATATCTTGTTTAGTTTTATGTTTAAATTCCTGCACTTCTGTTCCAATTGCATTTTATTATGCAGCTGCTTTTCCAACTTGCAAACTGCTTCTTTTTTGCAAACTTTCTGTGAATTTTTATTCACATTGAAGATAATTCTGGTATCATTAGCATTTGATAAATATAAAAGTATCTATGATTGCTAAAATATATACATTCTATAGCTTAGTGGTACAGTGCCTGCCTGGTAAGTGCAAGGTCCTGGCTTTGACTCCCCTTACCAAAAAAAAAAAAAGAAAGAAAAGAAAAGAAAGAAAGAAAGAAAGAAAGAAAGAAAGAAAGAAAGAAAGAAAGAGAAAAGTCAGTTGATTGCCAGTGAAAGCTTCACGAATAGGGATTTATTCATTTATTTATTTGTTTATTTGTTTGTTTGTTTGTTTGTTTGGTACGAGGTCTCACTATGCAGCTGGAACTTGTAGTGATCCTTCTGTCTCAGTTTGCTCGCACTGGGATTACAGGTGTGCACCACCTTGCCCAGTTTCAGTGGATGGTGGGGAACATGATGGCTTCTGGGACCAGCATGGCATGTAGTGGTAATGGGGATCAAACTCAGGTCATTCCACTTGCCAGACATGTGCTTATTCCACTGCACTATCTCCCCAGTCCAGGAATAGGGAATGTTTATTCATACCTTTCTTTTTTCTAAATCATCAAACTTATTAATATCCGTGCCACTACTTAAATCAGGTTCAACAGCTACTACAACATCTCATGATGTTTCTCAAGCTCACTGATTATTTATCCTAAGAAATAATCTGCATGCAGTGGTGTATCACCTATACATATTTCATACCAATACCCCAAATGACTACCAGTTACATTTTCACCCAGAATGACCTCTGGTCTTGGGATTTTCACACTTCAGGGGAGATACAATCAAGTGTTCCAACAGCACCTCACATCTACCATGCCTTCTTTGCTCATCCTCATAGCAGTACAAGATCTGCTAGCTTACGATATCCAGCTTTATTCTGTAGCATCTTACCTGTGTTCATATCTTTGTAAATAAAATGCCTGGCATGGATTACATTCATTGTGAAAACTACTTCCACAGAACTTCATGGCCCCCACTGTCCAAGCACATCGTAGCTCCTCAGAAACTGCACAAACTCTCTCCAGTAGCATGTACTCCTTCACCATGGTGGTTCCCCTCCTCCCTGTTATTAGGCCACCTCAGGAGATTACCTAAGAAGGGCAATTCATGAAAGCCACTTTGCAAAGGGCACCTCACCACCCCACATACTGGGGTTCAGCCTCATCAAGCTCCCCAGTATGGTCTACTCATCCCCTGCCAAGAGGTGTTTCAGGGTGCAGTGCCCATGGGGCAGGGCATAGTCAGTACCTGAGGAGACTTGAGGGGGCACAGGCTGAGGTGGGACAGGGGCCGGGAGGGATTAGAATTTACTTTAAAAACAAGAAGTGCCTTCCACTGAGTTTTAGAGTTATGCCAACCATCCCCACAGTCTAACTTCTCATTCTTTTCCTCTCATAGCTGTTGGCAATCACTGCCCATGCTTGCTTCCCATGTGCCTCAGTTACTTTTCACTTAATGCTGGGACAAAATGTCTAACACCCTAAATTAAGGAAGGAAAGGGTTATTTAGCTCACAGTTTGTGGAGGTTTCAGTCCCTATGCTGCTGTCTCCAAGGAAGACTGGCAAATGGTAGAGTGCAGCAGTTCATGGTGGTGGAAAACAGCAAAGAGAAAGGAGAAGCAGCAGCTGAGGCATCTAGCAAACCTCTCTTCCTTCCATGTTGACTGCAAAGACCAGAGTTCCTTGGGGAAAGTGCTGCCAATCATTCTTCCTCCAGTCCCTTTATATATCCTGTAAGTGCCGAGTCACTCTAAGCAGGGCTTCCATGCTCAAGGGAGGGGCCTCCATGCCCTGGGGAGGGAGGTGCAGAAATACAATGTCCATGCCCTCCTCCTGCACAGGTGGAGCTGTTTACAAAGTAAGAATCCTGGCTCTCTGCTGAGTCACTTAATTAAACTTCTAAACTTTTCAAGTTGACACAATGTATCAACCACCACAACATGTAATCTTGGGTCCATGTAGGCTTGGATGGTGTAACAGTCAGGGTTTTGCTAGAGGAACAGATATGCCACAAGATGTGCAAATGTAAAAGAAATTATAAGATTAAAAAAAGAGAAACTATAGGATTGGCTTATGATGTTCAGCAACAGAGTTGGATGAGGAAGTGTGCAGAGGGTGTCTGGACACCAGACACTGAAGGATTTAGTCTAAGTTCTGGAGCTCACTGCAGTGTCTGTACAAATCTGTATTGGGAGGCTGGTGAGTCTGTGACTGAAGGCTGATGAGTCCACACTAGAAAGTGGAAGGATCCAAGGTGGAGGCTGAAGAGTCTGCGCTAGAAGCCAGGAGATGATGTCCAAGCTGACTACAAAGATAAATTCTTCTGAGGAAAAGGAACCCTCCATCCTTTAACAAAAATTTTTAAATTCTCTAAGTGACGAGTCACTCTAGGGTGGGACCTCCATACCCTAAGGTGTGAAATGGCTGAGCTGATTTAGTTAACATTGATTGATTGATTGATTGATTGGAACTGGGGATTGAACTCAGGCCCTTGCACTTGCCATGCAAGCCCTTATTCTACTGAGCTATCTCCCCAGCTCAAGTTACAGAAGTTTTTGTGAACATGCCTCTCTTCACTATATCCTAAGGTATAGGTCTTCTGGGAAATGCTAGTGACATCTTTATATGTATTTATCAGTTACTTTTTCAGGATACATGTCTTTTCAGGTCCCTTACCTACTTTTAAAATTGGTTTATTTGGGAAACTACCCGCTCGGGCCCCCCTCCTGTCCCTCTCTTGGACAGGAGCTTTCTTTCTCCCAATAAATATATTCTGCTCATAACCTCTGTTTGTTCCTAAAATTCATTCTTCAGTTTTAGAGAACATGAACTTGTGCAGGTCAGGTCCAGAGATTGTTTCCCTATGTCATTTGGAGGTTCCCTATATGGTTTGGAGGTCACCCACCCGAGACCAGTTTTTCTCCCTGTATCATTTTGGAGTTTCCCACCAAGATCATTGGATGGAGGTATGAGTTTGCTTTTCTTTCATAAATTCTGAATTGGGACTTGCTTAGGCAACAAATTTATGTTTCAAATGTTAATATGTCTTTGCCCATTGCTCATAACTGTTCATGCTTTGCCTCATGCAGTTTTGCTTCACATAGTACCGTTAAAAGTGCTTCTGCTTTGTCTCTTATATTGTTGGTAAAATGTTGGTCAAAATGTTGTCAGTAAATCTTAAGTTAAAATGTGGAAATGTTACGAGTTCATGATATTTCATTAGTGGGACATTTTATGACTGTTGTGTATTTGTATACATTGTCTTTGAACTGGTTGACTAAATGTTCTGGTATTCCTTGCTCGATTTTAGACCATAGCATTAGAGTAACTTTAGTAAGCCTCCTACTGGATTTTATATAAACTTCTGTAAAATGGGACCTTTTAGCCAGGTTGGACTTAAAATACTTATTTGTATTTCTCTTGTTGAGTCAAAAGAGTGTGTTATAAATTTATCATATATAGAATTCAAAAACATTTTCTTATTGAGTGATTTTTCTTTACTCTCTTGATAATATTATTTGTGATATAGCAGGTTTTAATTTCATTGTCTTCAATGGGTATATATATGTTTGTTTTGTTGCTTGTATTTATGGCTTATATTTCTTAAGGAAACTTTAAAACAAGATGAAGATTTACTCCTTTATTTTCTTCTTAAAGTTTCATTTTAACTCATACATTTAGCTCCGTTGCCTACTTTGAATTACTTTTTGTGGGTAGGGTAAGAAATAGGTCTAATTTTCTTCTTTTACAAGTGGAAATGTCTCAGCAACATTTTCTGGAAAGAAAACATCATTTCCCCAACTGACTTGTCCTTCTTGTCAAAAACTGTTTGATCACAGCTATATGCATTTAATTTTGAACTGTGAATTCTGCACCACTGATCCACATCCATTCTATTCCAGTAACATACTGTCTTAATTGTTGTAGTCTGTAATGTTTTGAAACTCAAAAAATGGGAATGTTCTAGACTTGTTTGTTTTAGTCTATTTGGCCTATTGTTAATCTCTTGTGTTTTCACATCAGTTTTAGCACTAGTTTGCCAATACTAACAACTAATGTGCATTCTATGACTTTGATGTGGATTGCATGTGCATATCAATTTGGGAATTTGTCCCATTTTAACAACATTAGGAACAGCGATATAGCTCAGTGGACTAAGCACTTAGCAAAGCGCGGGGCCAGGGTTCCCGGTCCTGGCACCACATGGCCCAGCGGTCCGGCCCGGGCGCGCAGTCGGGCGTGGTGGCGCATGTCTGTAATCTAGCAGTAGGGAGGCAGAAATCAGGAGGATCACTATGAGTCTGAGCTGCAGAGCGAGACCCTGCACAAAAAACAAACAAATCAAAAACATTTTAACAACATTGTTTTGATTTATGAACATGAGCTGAATTTCTACTTATTGAAATTATCAATTTCTATCAGAACTGACTTTGATAGTTCTAGTTTTATATTTTTTAAAAAACCTGTTTTCAAAAATAATAAAATACTTTCCTACATTATTTTGTCCTCTAATTCATTTCATGCTGATCTACTTTCTTCTCCTTCCCACTCCCGCTGCTGTCTGCCAAGCCCGCGTCCCTCCCGCAGGCGGCTGCTCCAAGGGGCCCGCTCCAGCTCAGGCGGCACAGTCACCCGTCTGGCCGAGCGCTGGCTGCTCTCCCGGTGCCATTAAGTGTAAGATGCTGTGTTTTCATTTTCATTCATCTAGAGGTGTACACTGATTTTCCATGCGGATTCTCTTCGACTCTGGTTATTGTGAAATGTTGCTCATTTTACGTTTGCCAAATAATTCCACAACCTTTCTTGCCTTGTTATTTCATCTTATTGTGGTCTGAGAAGATATTTTGCATGATTTCCACGGGGCTGAGGTTGGCTTTGCCTACTTGTTCTGTCTTGAAGCACACAGCCTCTGCTGTTCCCACTCAGATTTGCTTATTTAATTTTCATTTGTCTTTAGCCTGGGTCTGCTCTGTGACATTTAGTTAATGGCTGGGTAGAGACCGCCTGGCACAATGCCCATTTGTCCTTCACCGTGGGGTATGTGTATGAGTTGGAGTCTCCCATCGTGATTTGTGGAGGGTTTTGCTCCTCCTTAACCCAAGGAAAACAGCTTGCATTTTCTTTCTCTGAATACTTTCGAGTTGGTTCAGCCATCAGTGGCTGCACAGACTCCAGACTGCCAGGGATGTGTGTGGCTCGGTTTTTTACCTTGTCTGTAGTGCTGCCTTTAGGTCAGAACAGCTTACTGTGGAACCGGTCTTTGGTGAGAGGCTGTGCGGACACCCTGGAGACTGAGAATAACAGCCCCTGCAGATGCATCTGCAGGGACACCTTGCCCTATGCAGTCTGGCCTCGGATGTGCACACGGGAGCCGCAGATGGCGAGGTGACTGACTGCAGAAGGGCTCCTTCAGCCTTCTCTTTCACTGACTCTCTGTTACACGCCAAGGCTCACTGCTATTCTATCTGCTGCTATTAATGTCAGGTAGCTCAAGAGCCTGGCTCTCCTATTCCTCTTCATTCTGATTGTACAATACCCCTTGCTTCCCCCCCCCTGCATACTTAGGTGTTCTAAATGCTCTAAACAAACTCCCTGAGGCATGACTCTGGTGCTCTTTGCTATGGCACCCTCTCCTCTCATAGACAGTCTCTGCAGGGGACAGCTCCTCACTTCTGCTCGGTGGCACACTGAGTATAACGGCACTCATGGCTGGAGAGAAGCTGTGGACATCTTTGCTTGATTCTGATGCGGTCTCGGTAACCCATGAGGGGTTCAGAGGAAGTGATTGTGATCAGACCCCGGTGTCCTTGCCTACCACATCGAGAACAGAGCTGCTGCCCTGTATGGGGCGTTTGTCTTCATCTCGGAGACTGCCCAAGTGGCAGTTCTGTAATGCAGAAGCTGGAGGAGACGAGACAGGCCATGACCTGAACCTTCCCGCTGTGACCAGTGGCCCGAGGCTGAGAACTGAGGGAGAATGACACCCGTCTTCCGTGTACATCACAGGGCTCAGAAGTCTTGGAGCAGGTAAAAGTGAATTAGACCTGACACTGGGAGACAGTGTATCGTGCTTCAAATGCTGGCTCTTGCTATTATTACTGAGGTTTGGTATGTTGTAATTTTCATGAGTACTTTCCTGTATATTATACTGAGTTTTCATAGGGTAAAACAATGAGAAACAGTGGGTTTTAACTGTTATTTTTAAAATAAGACATTTTGTCTAATTAAAGAACTGCTTTTATTGAGAAGAGATCTCTTCCAACTCCTTACCATTCTAAAATTCTCATTAATTTTTAAACATCATATTACTATAATCAGGCAAATGGGTACAACTTTGACTATACTTCTAAGTGAAATAAATCTGACCCACATTTGCAAGCATTGTGTTGCCTCCCTAGTGTGACAACCTGAAATAGCAAATAAAATCTGAAAGGTACAATACATTCCACTTAAGCAAAAGAATCAGTTCAATGGGAAGAAAAACCTGGGGTGAGGAAGAGGACGAAAGAAAGAAGGGAAAGAGATATACGTATTTATATATACAGAATAGCTTGGATAATTGTGCCCCTGATTTCTGCTATCGAAAGGAGCAGTTAATGTTTAATGTTTTAATTTTTTCTTCTCCTTTTTAATTTCTTATAACTTTTTAAAAACTATTTTTCAGGTTTGTATCTGGTAACCTAAACGACTAATTTGAAGATAACATTATGTAATACAACAACCACTGTTGAATCCTATTAATTTGCTTAATGAAATTTCCTATCATTTCTAATGTTTTTTAACCATTTTGTATTCTTTGAAAAATAAGGAATGAAAAATATTACCGTAATTGTCTTAGCAATTTATGTTTGCTTTTTTAAAAAAATGTGTTGCTAAAAGTTGCTGACTCTATTGAGCTTTATTAATAGACAAATTTTGGATTAATTAGTTTTTGCTTTGTAGTTTATCTTTTTTTTTCCTTTACATTACCTTCCTTTTAATTGTCTTTGTTTGAGACTCCCCCAACATTTTGAGAGGAAAACAAAATAATTTGAAGAATTTCTTCTTTTCTAACATAAACTGTGGGTGTGCAGCAGTCCAAACCGTCCCCTAACTGCCGCTTTATCTGCGTCTCCTAGCTTCCCACGGATACTTCCTTATTTTCTTGCAGATACCTTCTAATTGGTGCCCTGTGCTGCTCAGGGCCCGCCGCGCCACTGCGCGGGTGTCGCCCGCCCATCCGGACGTCCCGAGGCAGGGGGACAGGGCACCGGCCCGCTCTTGGGGCGCTTCTCAGGGCGATGCTCCTCGCGGGTGTAGCGCAGC
The DNA here is from genome assembly GCF_000260255.1 of Octodon degus. Lineage (NCBI taxonomy): Eukaryota > Metazoa > Chordata > Mammalia > Rodentia > Octodontidae > Octodon > Octodon degus. The sequence goes on along the minus strand of NW_004524590.1, from coordinate 726,570 downwards.
TAATCTCGCGGACGGCAGCGGTCCTCCGCGTCGTCATCTTGGTCTCCACGCGCCGGAGGGCGACGTTGCGGCGAAGGGGCGCTGCTAATCTGTGCAGGTGCCCTCGAGGGCCTCTTGGGGTGGCGACGCCCAGACCCGTGTCTTGTAGCGCCGACTGCGCCTCCCTTCGCCAGTTGCTCCCAGAAGGACCCTCTTCGTGCGGTGGAGACAGTCGGCGGCTTCCGGTAGGCGCGCTCTGAATACCCGCCTTCTTCCCCGCAGCTGAGAAAAAGAGCCCTACATTCATTTCTCAACTTCCAAACCTCTGAGAGCTTTCCAGCTTTTTGATTTGCTGTTTTTTTTTTTTTTTTTTTTTTTTGCTGTTTTTTAATTTTAGGACAGGGTCTACAGGGTCTGCAGAGTCTCACTGCCTAGATCGGACTCGTAGCGATCCCTCTGTTTACATGCTCCCAAGAGCTGGGATTACGGGCGCGCGCCACCATGCCCAGCCTCACCGTCTCCATCGCTGTCTCAGCACGCCCCGGGGGGCCGGGGATCGAACCCCAGCCCCCGCGTCTGCCTCAGCAGGTGCTTTAATCTGCTGAGCTATCTGACTGCCCTGATTTGGTGGTTTTACACTTCATTCCGTTTTAGTCTAACAGTTTGGTTATAGTTCTTTGGGACATATTAAGATTTGCATCCCAGCTAGGTGTTTAGCCTATTTTATAGTGTGTTATACATGCTCTGGGAAGAAATGTTTATTCCTGCAATAGTTGGACATAGAACTGCATAGTTGTCAGTGAAGTTAAATTGTCTACTATTATTTTTCAATTTTCCTCCATATTTGCTAAATTTTTTGTCTTGTTCCTCTCTCTCTCTCTCTCTCTCTCTCTCTCTCTCTCTCTCTCTCTCTTTTGATATATGGGAAAATTTGTGTGGTTTTAACTGTGAATTTGTGTATTTCCCCTGTTTAGTTATGTCAGTTTTGCTGCCTGTACTGTGCAGTTATCTTATTAGGAACATAGAGACTTAAAATTATCATGTCTGTATCTTTCAGATAGGTTGATCCTTTCATAATGAAACACTCTCACTTGACTCACATTTTCCTTGTTCATCTGATATTAAATGGGGTTACATCAGCTTTCTTGAGTGCATTATTTGCATATGACTTGTTTTTTCAACCATTTACCTTTGTGCTAGCCTCGTTCTTTCATAAAAGTGGTTTGTAAACAACATATAAGTGGGTCTTGTTTGTGTGCACATTGACCACGCCTGTCTGTGCATTAGATTGTTGAACCATTTAGACTTAATGTAGCTCCCAGCATGGCAGTGGTCAAACGTAACATTTTGTAATTTGTGTCTTCTTTGCTCTTTTGTTCCTTATTACTTTGTTCTTAGTTTCCTTTTTAAAATTTAGGAACTTTATTATATCATTTATATTCTATATGAGCTATTTAGTGATACCTTTTTTTATGTATGTAGTACAGGGTCTACAGGGTCTCATTACACAGATTGGACTCATAGTGATCCTCCAGTGCTGAGCCTCGCAAGCACTGGGATTACAGGTATGCACCACCATGCCCATTCTCAGTCTCCATCTCTGTGTGCCCTTGGGGAGGGGCTGGCACAGTAGGCTGGAGATTGAACCCTGGTTCTTGTGTCTGCCTAAGCAGGTGCTTTAATCCACTGAACTATCTGGTTGACCCAGGGATGCCCTTTAGCTTTAGTGTTTTGTGCAATTTTAACCTGGTGTTAAAATAGTTTTATTACATATATATTTTATAAGTTATACATTATTATATATGTATTTATTATGCATATATTATATAATATATATTTTTATTTATTTATTTTTACAGAAAACTGAAGCCAGATGGAGCCCTCTCTCCTGATGAGAGAAGGAAGGAGGAGAAGGAGGACAACGAGGGCCCCAGTGGCTACAGTGTATTAATTTATATGCTCAGGAGGTTGAATGTCCAGTGAATACTGTCTAATGGCTTATCCATGTGGCTTGCCTCGGGCACCAGTGTTCCTGAGACCAGAGCAGTTTATTTGTGGGGCTGGCCTTGGGCCGTGCTCCTGAGCCTGGCCTTGCTGCGGCCCCCCACACGTGCTCTATCTCCAGCTTCAGAGGCTCCCCGTGTCTCCCCTTTTCTGTTTTGTAGTTGTAGGTGGTGGGTGTTTAGTTGCAGTTGAAGGAACAGCGTTCGGGAGACTCTGGAAGCCCTTCTCCTTCTTGAACCCTTTCCATCCTAGATGAACTTGTTCAATGTAGGCTAAAGATGCTACTGGTTTTCTCAGAGCCTTTGAGCAGTGTGGTTCTCCTGTGCCCACATGCCCAGTGTGTTCTTGGCGCACGTTTTGTTGGAGCCTGTTCTTATCTGCACATTGCATGGGTCATTGCTGCTTTGGGCGGTCAGTAGTCTTTGGTCCTGTGCGCTTGCGGGCCCGTGGGCACGTGCGCATGCATGCACGCACCCCTCTCCAGTGGGCATTCATTCATTCATTCATTCATTCATTCATTCATTCTCCTGTGGAATCTTGCTTCTGGCTGGTATTATTTTTGCTTAACTTACAGATTTTATTATTTCTTTGAGGACAAGTTTTCTGGCAAAGTTCCTGATTTATGTTTGTCTAAAAATGTCTTTATTTGTTACAAATTTGAGGAATATCTGGATACAGAATTCCAGGTTAGATGGTTTGTTTCTCTTTCAACAGATTAAAGATTCCGTTTTGTTGCCTGGCTCCACTATTCATGCTGTCTGTGTCCTTGTCAGTCTCAAATTATTTCTTTTAATATAACATCTTTTGTATATGCTCAGAGATGATGCTTTTGAATTTTGCCTTCACTTTCGGTGGTCATCAGTTTGACTATAATATGGCCATGTGTATTTTTACTTACTATTTTCTGCTTGACTCAATTAGTTGATGCGTTTTGTTAGTGCCAGGGTTTTGGCAGAGGTTACCTCTTGAAATATCCCTCCCTCCCCTTTTCTCTGCCTTACATATCTTTCATTCTTTTTTTTTTTTTTCTCTTTCTATTAGCTCTGTCTATGACATTCCTACTGCACTGTCTTGCAGTTCCTGGATCTTTCTTCTGTGTCCTTCCTTTTGCTAAATTCAAGGAATGATACTAATTTTACATGTGCTCTGGCTTAAGTTTTTGAGAATTTTATTTCTACATTGAAGTTCCCTATTTTATCCGTTGCCTTCACCATTCCTTTGAGTTTATTTATTAGAAAAACAACACTTATTGGAAGACTCTGACCCACTAATTTGATTTTTTTTTCTAGGTGTTACAATGGAAGGACTGAACTGTTTTTACTGTCTACATCCTGGCTGGGTTGAAAGTCTTCATTGTGCTGCCTTTTGGAGGGATTACTTACCAGCCTGGATTCTATGTAGGCCACGCTTTTCTGGACGGTGGGACAACGGGAGGGGGAGGGGGAGACAGATCAATGGAAGTATTGGACTATTGGACAGTTACAGCAATTAGCTCATTTGTTTTGCTTCACTTTGGGCTGGGAGAAGAGTGGTCACTTCTGCCCCTAGAAGGCCACCAACAACCACTAAGGGATGGAATCAGTATCACCTATGCAGCCAGCAGCCGCAGTTTCCCCGTTTTGGAAGAGCTCTGTCACGTGCAGCCCTTAGGGACTGTTTAACAGTGTGCTGAAGACAGAGCAAGAAGATGACGCCTGCAGCTGAGCACGCAGCTCCCTCGGAAGGATGGCAAGGCTGCTTCTTAAACATGATAGTGAACAACGAGAATCCTCACTTGTTTTGGCAGAAGAAAATTAGAGTCTTTTTAGTGCTGATTAATGTCACGGGCAACGATCCTTTTCCTCTGGGCATGGCTTTATTTCAGCTGCCATTGAATCCTACTGTAATCTTATTGCTCCTTATTTGATTTAAATAAATGTTTAAAATACTTTCTGTTGTAGAAATCAGCATATGGCTTTGGGGGCTGGATGTGGCTTTCCAATGATACTCAGCAAGCAGGGCAAAAACGGGAGCTAAATTCAAGGACAGAGATGCTGATGTGGCTGAGGGACTGTGCCCTTTGCGGTGACGGGAGGCTGCCCATGTGCAGGGACAGTGCTGCCCCAGCCGTCCTGTTTCCTCTGTTCCACTGCCCTCTGCTAAAATTAGCACTGGACTGGACTCAGCTGTAATGGACACCAGGGTCCCCAGGGGTGAATGTGCTTGGTTTTCACTTAGCGTATGCTATGTATTGAGTTGTTTCCCTGAAATCCATAGAAAGACCCCCGGTACCTGAAAATGTGACTTTATTCATAAATAGGACCATTGCAGATATACTTCATAATATTTTATAAAAAGATTGTGTAATAAGTAAGATAGGGTGAGTCCCAGGTGCTTATCGTTGAGCTGAGACCAGGAGGGTGAGCCTGACCAAGCAGAGAGGAGGAGGTGAGGACACAATACCCAGAAGCCGAGACCCAGTCCTAGCCCAGGTCCAGTGAGTGTGTGGAGAGCTTCCTGCTAACCTGTGCCGGCGGGACCCATGCGAGAACACGGGTGCTTTGCACAGGAGGACAGAGAGTGCTCAGACTCTTCCTCAGCCCCTCAGCTGGGGCCGCCCCCTGACGCCATGTCCTGAATTTCCAAGCTTGAGAGCCAAGGTGACAGATTTCTTCTGTTTAAGACAGGAATAGTTCGCACACCTACAGTTCCCAACATAGTGATGATTTCCCTTAAGTTCTTTCTTTTTTTAACTTTACATGGCATAAAAATGATAAGCCTTCCATTGAAGTCATATTTGAATTTTGAGTTTCTCCTAGTTCACAGTATGATGCCTTCTCTTGCTGAGTGGCAGCCCCGGGCCAGGCCTCCGCCAGCCATGAGATCGGGGGCACGGTGCATGTCCACAGACCTCTGCTGCAGAGCAAGTGCGTTTGTAGGCTAGGTAGGGTCAATGCTTGTGTGAAGTTCAATATTTTCATTTTATAACAGGCTTCTTGGGATGTATTCCTGTTATAAATCAAAGAGTACCTGTCTGTGTATGTGACAAAGTGGACACTTCCCTAGTCTCTGCAATTACTAATGACACCATTAGCACCTTGAGGCCAAGACAAAGGGGAAAGCAATTGCTATCTGTTTTCCTGTAGGAAAATCAAGGTGGGCACTGGCCATTCTGAACATTTTCAGTTTACTGCAATCTAGTTAGTTCAGCAAGTGCTATATGGCAGGTACTCTGCTGGCTTTACTGAAGTAAATGAAAATGCACAATCAAGAAAAGCAGCTAATTATGCTGCGTGCAAGAGGCATAGGAGTGTGTGTGATGCCAAGAGAGGCAGGGCAAAGGAAAATCTGAAGAGCTCTGGCTGAGGCAGCATGAGTTGGAATTAGCCAAGAGTGGGAAGAGTGGCACACAGTCAACAGCTCTGAGCAGGGGAGTCGCATCCTCCCCTGCGATCACAGAAAGGGACAGACGTGCTGACAGGAGTGCATGGACACATGCCTGGCCCTGACCTCCACCCTCACACTGTGCAGAGCTGCAGGCAGCAGCCTTGGTCCATGACACAAGAGCCTTCACCAAGGCCTTTGCTACATCTCATGCCTCCTTCCCCCACCAGCGACAAGCTTGTGCCACTGGATGACAAACACAAGGACAGAGGATCCCATGAAAACAGTCTGACATCTGCTCATTTCAGGAAATTTGCATTTGTGTTTAAACAGTTGAAGACACGTGACTTTTATTGAGTAATGAGTTGAGAGCATGCAGGGAGCAGGGACAGAGAGTGCACTAGAGGCAGCAGTGAGATCAGCACAGAGGTGGGGACCTGGAGGACCCCAGGCTGCGAGTGGGCTCCTGGGGCGCAGGAAGATGCGTGCTTTGGAGGAGGCAGGTGGGTCCTCTGGGGCACTGACCTGGAAGGCTGGGGGCTTGGGCAGGCCATCTGTGGTGAAGAGCACCCAGTGGCAGTGAGAACCATGTCCATGTGGCGCAGCCATGCTCATGGGTCGTGGGCAAGCGAGCCACTCTGGCAGCACCGGGTGGGGGGGGGCTGGTGATGGCACAGCAGCGCAGAGAAAGGCCGCTCTGGCCTCTCGTCCTTACCTCAGGGTGCTGCCCAAGGGGCTGAACCCTCCGGGCCTCCAGGCCTAGAGGAGAACTGGATGCTCTTGGCACATGTGTAGATACCCCGGGGTTGGGAGGAGAAGGCCGGAAGTGACCGAAGTGTTGTCTGGATTTACACTCTTTAGAAGGGAGACACTCAACACTCATCTGAAAGTTCAAGTGATTTCACAACACCCAGGCATATGCACAGGTTAACAGATGAAAATATGCTTACTTTATTTTAGAAAATATGAAGCAACCTATTGTTTGGATAGAGGATGAGTAAATAAAATAAAAATGATGTCTCAATAAGAGTTAATATCATAAAGCCCTGAAAAGCTTTGGGATTATGAAATGGTATTTAGAGATGTTAGGATATAACGTGAAGTAAAAAAGTGGCACGCAAATATTGAAGAAGCAATGGTTTTTAAATGAAGTGATAACACCTTAATGGCTCTTGAAATGTTTAGTAGTTTGTGAGGATGTTTTTTAAAAAAACAATAGGAATAGAATTCATTGCAATTAATGAGGGCGAGTATTGTCTTGTGAATCTTTTTTTGAGTAAAGCAAAATTTGTATGTTTGGGCTGCAAAGAAACTCTAAAAGTCATATTGCTTTTGAACTTTATTAAAACAAAAGTGTAACTACATTGAAAAGAAACACATGATGTCAATATATTTTTTTATGATGTCAATATATTAACAAGTTTGGCTCCCAAACATGGGATTATTGGTGGTTTATGTTTTCTTACTTTTTCTTTTCTGAGACTTTAAATTTTTTCTATAATTACACATGAACTTCATCCATAGAAAACCAGCCACAAACCCTACTATAAAAGGAAAGAAAGGTCATCACTGGTTATCACAAGATGATGGAAAGACAGCTTGTTGGTGGGATTACTTTGTCTCACTGTGATGTACTTTTTAAGATACTAAAGGAGCATTGTCTTACGACATGTATTCTTTTGGAAATATTATTATAATAGTTTTAAGGTAGGAAAGCTTTTAAAGCACGGAAGAAAAGAAAGACAAAAGAAGGGCATACTCACTTTCTATTGCTACATAACAGATGGCCACAAGCTCAGTGTCTGGAAAGCACACATCTCAGTTCTATAGTCAGAAGTCTGGAAACCACACGTAGTTCTCTGTGCATCATCAAGGAAGGGGTTCCAGGGCGACATCCTTGGGTTCTCTTCCAGGCTCCATGGTTGCCAAGGTTAACTTTTGTGGTGTAGGACTGAGATTTTCTTTTCTTGTTGGCTGCTGGTATGTGCTGTATTGAGTCCTCAAAATTCCCCACATCACCCAAGTGAGTACTGAGAGACCTCCCTAGAGCTGAGTCCCTCTTACTCTTCCAATCCCTTTTGCAAGGAAGAGCTCCTGCCTTTGGAAGGCTGCATGTCATTCGTTCTGACCAATGGGTACAAGTACTGCCTTCTTAGGTCAGGTGACTAGAGCTTACTCACATCTAGAAAGTCTCTTCTCCACATTAAGGGCTGATGTGATAGCTGGCAAATGGTCCACGGGGAATGTGGAATCTTCTTAGTGATCTGTGAACTGCTAGCTGTTCTGCAGGATGCAGATGGTGCTGCTGCTCTGACTGCTGCATTGTGTAGGTAAAATGCATGGGTCCAAAGCAGATCAATAGAAGTGAAAGCTAATGGTGATTGATATGGTCATTGAATACATTCCATATCATTTTATATCATTTATTTATTAACTGGCTCATCTATAAGTTGCTCTAACACTATTTGCCTGGCCTCTCTGATGTTCCAGTTTAGCATATGTGGATCAAGTGAGAATTCCTATTTTTCAGAACATGAAATCAAGAGGGGTTAAATGTATTATTCATGGTCCCTGGATTTTGAGTGGCAGGGATGGAATGTGTCCTGGTCCTCTTTGCTCCTTTGAACTGCCTCCCTAGTCATCAGCACATGTGCATCTTCAGATTGAGTGGTTGGGCCGAAAGTTGGGACACTGAATGATTTTTAAGGCCCTAGCACACTGAAGGGCTTACTGTGCTTTTGGCAAAATAACACATGGCTCATTGCTTTGGTCTGAGGATCTCTATCAAAACTCATGTTAAAATTGTATCCCCATGATAAGTATTAAACTTAATTTAATTTTAGCATTTAGAAGTGTGCTATGGTTTGGGGTTTTTGCAAGGTGAACAGTGTAGTACAGTGTATTTTTTATAACAGTATTTTATAATGAATCACCCAAGAATCACATACTACAAGTACAGAAAATCTATTCACACACTAAGCACTAAAGAATCCAGCTGGGGGCCTAGAGCTCATAAGAGTGCTTCCCACCAGTCCAACTGGAGCCCGGAGCCCACAACAAAGTCCCATGCAGGCCTGCTTCATGGATCTGTGCTAGAAAAGCCCAAAGGTCAGTGGTGGAAGCTAGGAAGTCTGTGCCAGGGAGATAAATGATCTGTCTAGCAGGCTGAGGGATCTGAGCTGAGCTAGGAAGCAGCACTCAAGGTAAGCACCGGAGCTCCCCAAAGGTACCACAGCCATCCTCAGAAACAGTCAGGTCCTGAGCTCCTCCAGTGATGAGGAAAGCTGAGTTCCCCTCAGGAAAGCCAATGGGAGAAGCTTCATGAGGCTGAGCAGCGCACCGTCTTCCATTCTGGAGCCAAGAAGTGGTGTTCAAGATGAGGATCAGAGCTTCTCCAAAGTTCATCAGGAAAGCCAGCATGACAAGGTCCTCCAGCACAACAGCCCAAGGGAACTGAAAGCTTCCAACAGCTTAAACAGTTTCTCCAAACATCATCCCTAACAGCATTTTGGGGGCTTCTCCTCTTCTGCTTTTATGCTGCTGGCAATATCCCTGAGGTGGGCCTCCTGCTCCCAACAACACATTAGTTTAATTCATTTGGGTGTAATAAGCTGACACCTGTTAGAAATGAGGGGCCGGGGAGATGGCTCAGTAGAATAAGCACTTGCCTGGCAAGCACAAGGGCCTGAATTCAATTCCTGGTGCTGTGGGAAAAAAAAAAGAAAAAAAAATGTATTTAAGGTTAAATGATACTGGAATAGACCCAGAGTGCAGGCCCGGTGAGTGAGTGAGACAACCCAGGGCCTGGCGGGATCTTGAATAGACCCAGAGCGCAGGCCCAGTGAGTGAGTGAGACGACCCAGGCCACGGGATCCTGAACAGACCCAGAGCGCAGGCCTGGCAAGTGAGTGAGATGATCTGGGGTCCTCTGGATCTTGAATAGACCCAGAGTGCAGGCCCAGCATGGAACCCTTCAGCAGAACTCCCTGCAAAGAGGCTAGAGGCAAGACCCACCCAGCTGATTCAGGAGCAGAACATCTTGCCAGAGAGACACAAAGGGTTCA
>NW_004524590.1:708611-714150 GCF_000260255.1 Octodon degus | reverse complement strand
GTCTACAGGCTGTTCAGGGTTCCACTACTAGATCAGACTCATAGTGGTCCACCTGTTTACAGCCTCCCAAGAGCTGGGATTACAGGTGCGTACCACCACACTCAGTCTCAATTGCTGTCTCAGTGCGCCCCAGGGGCTGGGCCCCACACAGCAGGCCACAGGATTGAATCCCTGGCCCCTGCAGCTGTTTGCAGGTTCCTTAATCCACTGAGCTAATTGGCCAGTCCCTTGGTCTTTAAATAAGTCAACGTTAACCAAATTCATCCATAATGGCTTGGAGTTTAATTAACACCTTTAAAGGCCTTGCTCTTTGTATAGGTTTAACACCTCTAATACCAGATAGGCAGCTTTCACAATTATGGGGAACTAATGTGTTCATCACGTTTCATACTTTTCTCTATCTATATCATTGTCATTGACGCATTCCTGCCTTTTATTCGCCTCATGCACAAGAGTGGGCTTTCCCCTGTACAGTGGGTGTGCTAAGTGGCACCTTAGTGTACCCTGCTCTCCAGCAGCTCACGGCAAACAACGATCTAGCATTCTTTATTTTGATTTTATTTTCAACATCTTTTCTTCTTGGAGGAACCTCATCTATCCTCCTTTGTATCAAATGACTGCTGCTTTATATGTCTGCACAGAATTCTAGGCTTGCTTGGTGTTTGAGTTAAGAGGAAACTAGAGAGATTGAATGAAAATCAGCCTGACTCCTCACTAAACGCTGTTCATTCATCCATTTGACACAGTTTCATTGGGCTCCCTAGTGTGCTAGAAATTAAAGGATGTCAAGGTGCATAAGGCAAGTATCTGCCCTCCAAAAATTCCACATCCACTGGGGCATATCCGCAGTACAAGGAAGTGGCAATAAGGATCATGAGGTGAATAAGCACTTTAAAAGCCAAAGAAATGCACACAGTGTGGTGGAAGCTGCCTCTTCCCCAGGAGTCTCCTTGGCACTGGCTCCCACTCTCCTCTCCTCTGCCCTGCCCTGGCTCCCACACAGCTGTCACTGTGTCTGCCACAGCTAACCTTCCATGCAGCCCCGCCACATCTGCTGTTTCTCCTTTTTTGGAGTCTTCTCAGGGCTTCCCTACATCTCTGGGTGCCATGCATGAAGCCAAAGCTGAGCCAGGTTTGCCTCTGTGGCAGTTGCATTCCAAGACCCCCAGCGGATGCCTAGAACTTTAGATAGCACCAAACCCCATATACTCAATATTTTACTCCTATAATACAACCTATGAGAAAGTGTAATAAATCAGGCACCACACAAGATTAATAATAAATGACTTGCCTTAGATTTTAGCAACCCTAATACATGACTTTTCTCTTTGCTTATTGAAAGCCTTCACCCTTTCCTTTGAAAGGAGCACTTACTGATTTGTTTTTGGTGTATCCAGTTTGCCAGCATCATTGCTACTGTCATGGTTTGACACCATGATTATGTAAAATAAGTTTTCTTGAACACAAGCACTGTGACACTATGGCACTGATTTGACAATCTAGATGACTACCAAGTAACTGACACACGGGAGATGTACATAGCATTTTCTTACAGTAAGTCTGGAATGTGCCTCAAACAATCATGTGTTAGAGTGTCTCAAGCTGCTGGTGCTATTTGGAGGTAGTGAACATTTTGGGTGGCAGGCTCATGTGGCAGGAAGAGATGGGTGTCCTGGCAGGCCTGAGACGGGTCTGCTTCATGGTGGGCCTTCCGCTGTCTAGTTGTCTTCCTCTGCCTCTGCTTCCTGGCTGCTGTGAGGTGAGCAAGTCTCCTCCTCTGTGCTCTTTTGCTGAGACTCTTTGGTTAATATGGGGATAAATCACATCCCAGGAGGGATGGAGCCGCTTCTCAGAATGGTATAAAATGAAAATCATATGAAATGTTTACTTCTACACTTTTCTACTTGATATTCGCAGATCATACTGACCACGGGTAACTGAAACCTTATGATGCAAAACCAGAGGCAAGGTGAAGCCACTGGGCATGAAGATGAGAGGAAACCAGAGGAAGAAGAGGAAGAAGAGAAATATATAAGAAATTAAGGAAAAAAACAAAAGAACTGAAAAAAGAGACAAAAAATTAAGCATTGGGAGCTGTCTCTAAGAATTTAGAATGATCTAAGGTGTTCTAACCTCACAAGTGAACTTGCTGGCATGTGCCACGTGCTGTCTTGATTCGCTTAAACATTAGAACAAGATTGATGTTTTCTCAGCCACTGTTGAAAAGGTAAACACTGGGCAAAGGAAATGAAGCAAATAAATTACAAAGGTGGATGCGTGTTCTTTACATGTATGCAAGGTGAACGACTGATTCAGGCATGGCAGAGTTGAAATGTCAGCCTTCCACATCTGTTCTTCCATATTTACGGGTCTAGCCAATTGCACATTGAGAGTATTTGGGAAAAGGTGTTGGCACTGGGTATGTGTGTAAGTTTCTTGTCAGTATTCCTTAAGCAACACAGTATAACAACTATGTACATAGCATTTACATCGAATTAGGTATACGTTTGTCAAGTCGTCATCTTAAGTCTATGGGGAAATATGCATGAGTCGCATATGGATGCAACACTGTGTTTTGTAAGGAATGAACATCTCAGTGTTGTCCTCAGAAGTGCCTGGAAGCGATCTCTGCCAGTACTTAAGAGCAGCTTTTGTTTCCTCAGGGCTTCCTTTACCCATTTACTCCTGCATGGAGCACTGTGTCAAGTTCTGGGAACGTTGGGATGAATCTGAGAGCTTTTCTACCCTGAGAAGTAGCACCTTCCTGAGAGAGATAGACACACCCACCGTGGTACCCAAGGGAATGTGGGCCAGAGGGTAGGACCCAAGAAGGTGAGGTGTGCACTGAGGCTGCTGGACATCAGCCCAAGAGTGAGGAGCCTGAGAGGTGGCGGGCACAGAAGGCAGGGGGCAAGAGACTCACACAGTGCATCTTGGCTGTGACACGTAGACGCGTAAAAACTACCTTTCTTGAGCTTTCCCTGGTTTTTCTCAATGCAAATGTAGACTTGGATTGTAGCAGTGTGATTTTGAAGATGAAGGTTAGCTCAATAATAGGTGAACCTGCAGCGCAGGAGGTGAGGCGTGGGTGTCTGCACCCCAGCCGGGTCAGGCATCTTCACCCTGGCAGTAGTATATCCTACAGCCACCTGGTCCTCGGAAGGTCAAGGCAGCACCTTAAAGGGGGAGTGGGGTGGAGTGGGTCTTGCCAGCGCTCACTAATCCAACAAAACTGCTGTCTTTGTAAGAAGAATTCGGGCCCGGATGCATGCAGAGGGGTGACAGGGGTGGTGGTCTCTGAAGATCAAGGGCTACAGCCTCGGGAGAGGCCAGCCCTGCCCACAGATTGACTTCGGACTCGCAGCCTCCAGGCCGGTGAGGTGTGCTCTTCTGCTTTGAAGCCACCAGGCCTGAGCTGACCACCTGGCAGTGGTCAAAGTGAATAACTGAGGCAGGCATGATGGAGAAAATGTGACATCTTCCAAGATCAGACCAAGCTTTGGGACCTAACGACTTTCCTGCTATTTAGGGAAAATGCTGTTGGCTCCCAGAGAAAGAAACCTAGAGCTTGATGAGTGAAATAAGCACACCTATGAGTGTCCTTCACACGAACCCACAGCTCTTGTCACTTGTATCCGGAGCCCAAACTCTAGGGTTTGCAGTTTTAACAATGTTCCTCATCTCTTTTCTGCATTTATTTCATATCCTGTCATGATGTCCAGGAAGAGGGGCTGGACAGCAGAGATCTACCATATCATGCTTCACCTAGAGAAAGGATGGGCCACTCTGCCAGAGACCTTTCTGCCTCTATGCTATTGGCAACAACCCTGAGGTGGGCCTCCTGCACCCAGTAGCACACGAGTTTAATTTACCTCTGTGTATGAAACCTGGGGTCTGAGCAGACTGAGGGTCAGACCTGACATGCTGAGGGCCTGACAGGAGTGGAACTGGTTCACTAGGATTCAGGTATTGAGGAGAAGTGGGCAAGCTAGGGGTCAGTGGGAGAGTGCCCTCAGGCTGGTAGCTGGATCTTGAAGGGCACAGACTCTTTTGAGCCCTGGTTTTTCCAAGGATGGGCATAGCTTACAACTGCATCCTAGTTAGCTCATAGAACATTTCCAAAGCACCCTTCCTGGCAGACAGGTCCGCTGGCACCAGCTCTGTTCGTGCAGAGGCAAACACACCCAGCGTGGCTGCTCTCAGGGCCTTGTGCTGCTGGCCCAGGCCCCAGAGCCTCCCTGCATCAGGGCTTTCTCCTTGGCAGGAGACACAGAATTCAGGCTGACTTTCAGGGTCCCCTTGATGAAGATACCTGGGTCCTGAACAGAGAGGCCTAGGACTTCTCTGTGTATGAGGCTGTCAGGGAGCTTTCCTAGGCAGCTCCCGAGGTCCCAGGGACATGAGCTGTGTAGGAAGTAGCCTCTGCTTGCTTGTATTTTAGGAAGGGAGGCCTTCTTGTGCACTCTGCCACGCAGTTGGCACCAAACCCCACATTATCCGTGCTTCTCTGGTGGAAGCGGAGACAGTGGCCTGTCTTGGAAATGCCTGTTCAGTTGCTAGGCAGGCCAGACAGAGTTTGCATGTCACCTGCTGCAGGAGCTCCAAGACAGCCTTCCTCACTTGTGGCTATCCTGAGAAAGAAAGGAGAGAGGATGGTCGGAATACAAGCAGCACCCACGCCTCAAGCTTTGCAGACATGAGCTGGGCAGGCAAAGCCCTGCGTGGCCCAGTGGTTCTGTGGTAGCTGTTCTACTCACAGCTGCACGCATCCCTTCCCTTCCATTCCCAGCTGAGCTCCTTTGAGTTCGCACTTCTTTCTAAGCCATAATGTATGTAACGTGTGCAGAAGGGAATGAGCTGCCAACTGTGAGCATTTTGTCACCTTTCCCACATTTACTTTTTTTGGGTAAACTGTAACTGTTTAGATATGCATTTGAGGATTTTGTGTGTGTCTCTTTTTTCCCTGTGCCCACCCCGGAGTGCCCAGTCTTTAACTCTGACGTTTAACACTCATGTATATGCTAGGAGCTTGCACTACAAATACACATGTGCATAGATCTATATCTATATCTGTATGTACACATATGGGAATTCTCTGATTTTTATGATAAACAAAGAATCATGGTGAATACTCTTGCATATGTCTTCCAGTACATGGATCAAGAGCCTTGCAAACAGATTGTTTCTCAAACAGACTCAGAGATTATTATGTAAAACGATGGCATGATAGAATAAAGAGATCACAGTGCATCACATGTGGTAAGGACAAATATTTTCCACAGGAGTGCACACAGACAGTCACACACATCACATATGTGCATGTGTTGGTAGATTGTGTACTTTGGTAGATTGTGTAAAATGGATTTTCTACCAGAGTCCATGTAATAGGCGTGTGAAAGCCATAGATGCAGTTGTAACCCCAAGAGGGAGGTGCTGCTCATCTGTGGCTTGTCTTCCCATTTGCCAGATACCTCTAGCTTCACTGCAGCTTTTATTTCCCACCTCCACCTCCTCCTTGTCCTCCTCCTCCTCCTCCTCC
>NW_004524590.1:695630-697024 GCF_000260255.1 Octodon degus | reverse complement strand
TTCTGTGTTAGTGTCCTCTGCACTTGTTACGGGTGGGCTTGGGTTCTGAGGTTGCATTTTGTTCCTTCTCGTCATTTTGTGTAGCACTGTCTTCTGACCTATGTTGTAGATCTTCGTTGTAGTTATAACCTTAGCATGTAGTGAAGTTCAGGTGCAGATCTACAAAGTCTGGACTTATCCAGATGCATCTGACTTGGGTCTGGCTGCTGTGTTCAGCTCCTTCCCTCTGCTGCCCTTGAGGGTGAACCTGTTGTGCCCCTGTGGCAAGATGTTCTGCTCCAGGATTAGCTGGGTGGTTCTATCCTCTCCACACTCTGCAGGGATTGTAGCTGCAGGATTGCACCCCAGGCACGTATGCCAGGCCTGAGCTGAGCCTGGATGGGAGAAGATGGAGTAGCGGGGAGAGGCAGCTCTTCCACACGCTTACTGGGTCTGGGCTAGGACTGAGCCTGGGCGTTCCTGGAATGCAGCAGAAATTCCTACTCATTGGGCGGGGTGGGGGAGGAAGATTTAAAATTTCTGAATTTAGTTCAACTTATAGTACCATATTTCCAAGAAAAAATGAAACTTTTTCAAAGACATTTAAATAAAATCATACCAAAATACACAAAAATGAAATTGTCCAAAACTTCTTGTAAAGAAAAAAATCATTAAAACATATACATAAAAATATTAGCTATGGAAGAACAAAATTAAATAGCATCTTGTTCCACATTAGAAAGAAAAAAAACCGAACAAGTTTGTAGCAAACAGATTAATTAAAGGACTGAAAGAAAAGATCATCCTCTTTTGAATTTTATGCATAGCAAACATGTCTTTGAAAACTAAAAGTCAGATTTTATAGTTATACAAACTTGAAATATTTTAATACCTCCAGAAGTAGCATATAGGAAGTCCATTTGTAGAGTGTGCTGATGGAAATATTTTGCTGCTGAACACAAAAGAATAACTGAAAGACTACTATTATATTCCTCTTATTCTCCTGTGTTTAATTGTTTGCCCTATTTGGTAGGTTCTTTCCATTCTCATTCATGGGAATGTGATCAATTTGCTCCCTCTCTAGAACATCATTTAATAGTCTGTGTAGGCTTGGCTTTGTCATCATGAAATTCTTTAGCTGTTCTTTGTCATGGAAGTATTTCATTTCTCCATTATATTGAAAGAGAGTTTTGCAGGATATATCAGTCTGAGTTGGAATTTGTTTTCTTGCAAGACTTGAAGTACTTTGCTCCATGCTCTTCTTGACTTGATGGTTTGTGAAGAAAAATCTGCTGCTATTCTGATGGGTTTTCCTTTAAATGTGATCTGTTTCTTTTCTTTAGCAGCTTTTAGTATACTGTTTCTATGCTGAATTTCTGGGATCTTGATTATTATATGTCTGGGTGTGGTTTTCA
>NW_004524590.1:691111-695379 GCF_000260255.1 Octodon degus | reverse complement strand
CCTCCTCCTCCTCCTTCTTTTTCTTTTTTTTTTTTTTTACCAGCTTTATGAGTTAAAAGCCATGTCTTACTGTGATTCCAGCCTGTCTTTCCCAGGCCGCAGTTACAGGTTGAACATTTTGCCATATTCATCTCCTATTTAGGTTGCCCATGTGTATCCTTTTACCATTTGTTTATTGTTTTGTAAATATATTCATGAGAATGTACACTTATGTATGTGATGTCAATCCCTTTTCTGCTATACTTGTAACTGATCTTTTCCCTGTCTCCTTTTCTTTTCACTGTATTTATGATTTACACCTATGTGTAAATTTGTATTTTAACACGTCAAAGATGATCTATCGTTCTGTACAGATTGTTCCTTCAGGAGCCTTTCTAAGGAATCCTTCCATCTGCAAGCTAGGAAACCATTTCTCCATGATTTTTATTGACTACTCAAAGCACTACTTAACTCTGTTCCATCCACGGATCGCCCACGCCTTACCCATTGACTTTCCTGTACTTTGTGGACTCGATTCTGTGTCTGCGTTTCCTCTTCTCCTACAAGTCTACCTGCACTTCTGATTCTTCTCCCACCCCAAGAAGTCTGAAAGCTGTTGTCACACGCTGAAGGCCAGTGGCCATGTGCTGCCTCCTTACAATCACCTCGTCCCTTTCAGTTCTGCATGTAGGTTATAATTCCACTCAAATTTAAAGAAGATGTGTCATTTCTTCTAGTCACAACAGAACTATAAATTTGGAAACAATTGACATTTTTATAATGCTGCATCTTTAAATCCATACTGAGGGTATAGCTCTCCATGTAGTCGTCTCTTTTAGTACCTTTCAGTCGTGATTATTAGTTTTCCCTGAAATTGCTTTCACCATTTACTGTATTCCTACAGATGTTGTGGCTTTCACAGCTACTTTGAAATGGAACTTTTATTATATACTACAATTGATAGTTATTGTTATGGAGCAGTACTGTTTTTTGAATGTGGTGTGTCTACACAGCCCGCTAACCTCCTTAAGTTTCATGTTCACCAGGAGTTCCTTTTTGATTCTTTATGTAGCCTACATTAAGTGCCACTCTGATTTTCCACATATAGAACTATTAAGGTGTAGGTTTTGCCACTTCTCTAACTTTGATAGCTTCTTTAAATTTTTATACACACATCATTAATAACATAGTTTTCAAAGTGTAAATGTGATGAATGTAATTTCAAAGTTTTAAACTAGAGAAAACAGAATAAAGAAATAAAAACTTAAGGCATTACCACTGGAGGAAACTATTGTTAAACTTTTTTCTTTTTAGAATTTCAATTGCTTGAAATTTGTGCGCCGTAAAATTGACTGTGTTTTGGAGCATAGCTTATAAATACTGGAAACTTTCCTATACTAAAATAGTGCTGTATGCTGGACCTTCCCAACAACCTGCCTTTCTAGCTCTGTTCTCCAATCACCCCAGAGGCGTCTCTGATCTGACAGTGCCAACCTTCCCAAATTGCCATGTAAATAGAGTCTGAGACTCTGGAAGCTTTGGGGACAGTTTCTGCAGAGTACAGTGAAGCCTCTGAGATGTACTGACTGATATGTGAATTCATTAATTTGAGTGCTGAGCAATACTGCATTGTGTAGATGCACCACAGTTCCTCCATTAAAATGCATGATATTTGAGTTGTTTTCAGTCTAAAGCATTATGAATAATATAATAGTAACAACATACAGGTCTTTCTGTGGGCGTACACTTCCATTTCTGTTACATCACTGATGAGAGGGTGTGCTGGTCAGATGGTACGCTTGGAAGAGAAAGACCCTCTCTTCTAGACTGCAGCTTTACAGTCTTTATTCTGCTTAGTAACACATGAGAGTTCTAAATGTTCTGCATCTTAGCAACAATTACTATTGTTATTTAAAAAATTTGAACTAGTTTAACAGGTAGCTATATGTAGGTATCTTGTTACGATTTCAATTTTCTGAAAAATTAAAATTTATGAAATTTTGACTGTTAGGGTGTTTATATTTGCAAAGAATATTCTGAAGGAAGTATAGAGATTTTGCAGATTCCTCCTACATCTTTAACATGATTTGTTTGGTGCTTTTTCATGGTTAGACTGGGGTAATATGTCTTTGGCAGAAGATTTCCGAGAAACTGTTATTTTCTTTGCCTCCCAGCAAGTGTGCCTGCACTCTAGCAACTTACTGTTGGTGTCAGTGGTGCAGACAGTGCTTGCCAGCCTCTCAGCCAAAATGCTGTTTCGTCTTTTTTCTCTTTTCATACTGAACTCTTGATAAGAAGGTCACTCAGTTTCTGTTTAGAAAGGTGGAAGAACTCTTGCCTTCCTCCTAAGTACCTTTGAAATATATCCCCCATTGTTGGGGGATATATTTATTCAATTTATTTATTTTTAAGCACTTGTAATTATGGCAAGTACCTGACACCATCAACTTCAAAGGAGGAAAGGTTTCTTTTGACTCATGATTTTATGGGATCCAGGCTTTGGTTGCTTGTCCCTGTGGCTTTGGGGCTGGGGACAGCACAGGCCATCACAGCAGAAGTACATGGCAGATGATGCCTATTCACCTTACTGAGGCCAGAAAGATGAGACTGAGGGCAGTAAGGGCCAGCTTCTCATAGGCTCTTCTAGGCCACCCCTCCAGCATCTGCACTGGGCTCTACTCCTAAAGTTTCCAACATCTTCCAAGAGCGCCAAGGCTTCAGGCCTTTAACCTATGGCCTGTTGGGATTGTTTAAGATCCATTGGGTGGAGCACTTCTCCTTTTTGTGGAGCTGCAAGATGTTCCACATTCACGCTGTGACTTAACACTGTAGCCCAAGGGTCAGTCACGTCTCCAGGGAGCTCTTCTCCCTTTGATGAGAGAATGCTATCATAATGCTCAGGACTGTGGTACTCTCTGCTGCAGGGGTTTATTGGTACTAATCACTTGAGGGTGACAGCAAAACATGTCTACTATATGTGCATCTAAGGCATATATATACGTATATGTACACATACATGTACTTATCTTTTTATTTTTAATGGATTGCAAATTAAAAATAAACTATTTACAAACATAAATGAATATAACAATAAAAACTGTCCAAGATAAAAACGAAGAAAGAATTTACAGATCAGTCATAATAGTTCACTGTGTCAAAACCAAGAAACTTATATTCATATAATTAGAATTCTCAAAGTAGAAAGGAGTAGGCAATAAATATTTAAAGATTTAAAATTTCTTTTTTTTTCCATGATCTTGTAGTTTAATCTGTTCAGATAACAACAGAAGGTGATAGGAATTGCTATGAGCTATAGATGTTCTGGGTATTATAAGCAGAGGTTTGTGGTTTTCATAGGATTGCGAGATGCAGGAATCATTCTGATAGTAGCATGTAGATGTCAACTCAGTCCTATTTTCATGGAATGCCAAAGACTAGTTTGAATAGTTGGGATCTTTAATACTCACTGATGGACTGCCAGTGGAGAATTGTTGTGTTCTGAATCACAAAACGCGACAAGGAAGGCACAAGCAATAGGGTGGGAGGCAAGATCTGCTCCTGCTTGTGGCTTTCATTGAGTTGGGTTAGAGTGGAGGTTGCAGGAATCTGGAGGGAGGCATCATGGTGGGCTGGGCTCCTTGGGCAATGTTAAGGCTGGTCACAGTCCAGGTATTTGGTTTCTGACCTTGGTGAAGCTAAACCACATTCACTTAATTCTCAGAAAGCCAACCAGAAGTTGAGAACCAGTTCCGGGAAAGATGAGCTGAACGCTTCATGGAGGCTGGTGAGTCGGATCATACTTCACATTGCTCTGCTCTGTGCCTTGCCTGGACTGGGCTTTGTCTGTCTCTCACCCTGTTAAAAGGGCAAACACCTTTTTTAGCTCCATGCTCACCCCACCCATGAGCACATATACCTCTTTCTCAAAAATGCAAAACACTTGTGCTTAAGTATGGTGAAATGTCCTGAGGTGTATCTGTTATGATTTTTAAAAATAGTGTTCTTTTTAGTTCATCATTTCTTTTTTTGCCATAATTTTATCGATAAACAAATAGCAATGAGACAGTTTCAAATCAAATCGATTGGACAGTTTCAATAATTAACACACTGCATACATTCTGCTTAGTGGTTAATTGCCGCACAAGATGCGGACATGATATCTTATTTATAAACACCATTAGAACAAGTCATTTTGCATTGGGGACCGCGGTTCAATCCCCCAGCACCACATGCCAGCC
The DNA here is from genome assembly GCF_000260255.1 of Octodon degus. Lineage (NCBI taxonomy): Eukaryota > Metazoa > Chordata > Mammalia > Rodentia > Octodontidae > Octodon > Octodon degus. Next base: position 691,162 of record NW_004524590.1, on the reverse strand, counting down.
AGCCCGCCCCCTGGTGGGCTGAGCTGGCCACACACACCTCTCTCTCTCTCT
>NW_004524590.1:671540-682754 GCF_000260255.1 Octodon degus | reverse complement strand
GTCTTGCAGGTATTGAATTATTTTTTCCTGCATCCTAGTTGTTTTAAAGAGATCTTTTCTTACTTTTTCACTAGCTGCGGTGGTGTCTTTAAGGTCAGAAAGTCTATTTTCACTTTCACTCAAATGGTTTTGTCAGCTTGTGATTGAGGTTTTAATTTCCTGTATATCACTTTGAACCTGTTTCATACATTCTATTTCCTTCCTAAATTGTTTATTCAGGGTTTCCATCATTTTTATATTCTGCTCTATTTTTTATCAGTGTATTCTTTAGAAGCACTTAGTATTTGTTTGATTATAGTTATCACTACATTTTTTTAGTTCCGAAACTATTTCTGATCTGATTTCTTCTATACCTTTCTGCAGTTGTTTCTTTGCTGCCAACACTATTATTTCAGAGATTTCAGGGGTGTGATTTCCAGTTTCCTCAATGGTAGTGTCTTCTACAATTTTACTGGGTGGACTCGGGGCCTGAGACTGCATTTTGTTCCTTCTCTTTGTCATTTTGTGTACCACTGTCTACTGACCTTTGGTGTAGAGCTTAGAGTTATTACCTTAGCACCAGGTCTGGATCTACGAAGTTCAGATTCCTCCAGGTGGGTGTTCCTTAGATCTGGCTGCTGTGTTTCACTTCTTTCTGCTGCAGCCGTTAAAGTTGAACCCTTTGTGCCTCTCTGGCAAGATGTTCTGCTCCTGAATCAGCTGGGTGGGTCTTGCCTCTAGCCTCTTTGCAGGGAGTTCTGAAGGATTCTGCGCTAGGCCTGCACTCTGGGTTGAATGAAGATCTGCAGGCCCCGGGTGGTCTCACTCACATGCCGGGCCTGCCCTCTGGGTTTATTCAGGATCTGCAGGCCCAGGGTCACCTCACTCACTTGCTGGGCCTGCCTTCCTGGTCTATTTAGGATCCCACGGGCCCTGGGTCATCTCACTCCATATGTATATACTTATACATCACTAAATGTAAATATATATCACACATGATATATAGTTAAATATAGGCTTACAGTGTGTCTCTGGCTCTAATTCCTAACCACACCATTCATGTGGAGCTTGATCCTCATCATCAGCCAAGTTACTTAATCATTCAATCTCAGTATACATGTACAGTACTACTCACATTCTTAACTAGTATTCCTATCAAGTTAAAAAACAAAACTGCAGTGAACATGGTTAAACAAGAAGGGAGGATTTTAATTAGAACTATTGCAAAAGTAAACTCTGCTGAAACAAAAGGTGCGAGGGCAGCTGGGTGCTGGGATGAGCCAGTGAGACGGTGCTGAGGAGGGGCAGGTAGTTCAAGAGGATCAAGCAGCCTGTGGAGTCTTTCCTGCTTGCCAGTGTCTTCTGTGTTTCTTCTGCCATGAGCATTTGCTAAGCAGAACCTGTCAAAGACAGGCTCCTCAGTCCTTCAGTTAGCTTCCTTCTAACCACGTTTCAAAGGACTGGTATTCAGGTTCTTGGGCAACAGTTCTTGAACTATAAAACTAGCTGGGAAAGATTCATACACAGTTTATGTGGGGAAGACAAAGGATTTACAGTTACAGGGATCCTTAAAACCTGCTCTAGGCTTAGATAGGGACTTCAAGGGGCAAACAACAGAAAAGCCTGTTTGAAGCCTCATCAAGCCAAGGGAGACTTCAAGGCTGTCTTACTCCCCCAAGGGAGACACTTTTAGCACTGCTTTTGTGCAAGTGCTTTTGTTATGGAAGCTGCACGTATTGGACATCTCTTAGGCCAGTCCTTGTCAGAAGTTCTTGCCCAAGAATTGGGTTCTTCTGTCACATTCAATTTTCCATACTGGACTTGGCAGGTATTTTGGTTTATATTCCTAAATTTGCCACATATATTGATGTTTACTCTTCATGTATAAAGTTCGATGCATTTAAAAAGTAGTTACAGATCCACTGCACCAGGCAGCTAGGGCTGCCATAACAAAGTAGTGCAAAATAGAGGCTTGAACCACAGAATTTATTTTCTCCCTGTTCTGGAGACAGGAGGTCTTGGATCAGGGTGTAGGCTGCAGTCCATGGTGTGCAGAAAGCCAGCTTCTCACTGTGCCCTTGTGTGGCTGCCTTTCTGTCTGTTACTTTCCTCTTAGAGCACAATAGGCATACCTGATCAGGACCCACCATAATGGATGCATTTTAAACTGAATCATCTCTTTAAAGCCCTAATGTGCAAGCAGGTCCTGAAGCAAGGACAATGTATGAATTTTGTGGGAGATATGGACCAATGCATCACAACTACTATGGCTGTGTCATACAGAATTGTCACACGGCCTTAGGATCTATCCTTCATGTGATGCATTCTACCTTTTCTTCCAATTCAAACTTCTGAGCTCTGCTTTTATTGTCTCTGTAGTCTTGTTTGGACACTTCATCAAAGATAAGGTGGCTGAGTGTGTTTGGGGCTGTTTCTGCATCTTCTGTTGTTTTCTATTGATCCTCAGGCCTGTGGTTTTTTGCCAGTACTATGCTGATTTCATCACAGTAGCTTTGTAGGGTAATTTCAGGCTGGGGTTCTGATGCCCCCTGACTTACCTTTGTTGCTCAGAATGGCTTTTCTGCTTTAGGTCTTTTCTGGTTGCAAATGCATTTGAGGGGAGTTTTATCAAGATCTGTGAGGTATGCTAGTAGTATTTTGATTGGAATTATAATAAATCTGTACAACAGTTTGGGAATATGGCCATTTTCACTATGTTGGTTTTTTTCTTATTGGAAAGCAAGGGATATCTTTCTATTTCCTGATATCCTCTCTGATCTCCCTTTTAAGGATAATTTTCACTACATAGAACTTTTATATACTTTGTTAGATGATTCACAATTATTTCATTTTTTAGATGCTGTTGTGAAAGATGTGTTTTCCCTACTTTCTCTTTCTGTGACTTTGTTGCTTATGTATAGGAATGCTATGGAGTTTTCAGTGTTAACTATCTTGTCACACTGCTGAATTTGAATGTTAAATGCACAAGTTTTTTTGGTGGAATTTTTTGAGTCTTATGTAGAATATCATGCCATTTGCAAATAATGATAATTTATTATAAGACTAATGTTCCCAGAACTATATTGAATATGAGTGGTGATAGTGGGCATCCTGGCCTTGTTCCTGACTTTAGAATGAAAGCTTTCAGTTTTTGTCTATTTAATGTTAGGTGTTATGTTGTCATCGATAGCTTATATAAGATTGAGGAAAAGGCCACCTTTTCTGATTTTCCATAGGATTTTTATCATGAATGAGTGTTGAATTTTGTCAAAAACCTCTTCTGAATTTATTGAGATAATCATGTGATCTTATCTTTGGCTTTTTTGTTGATTTTCTGTCTTACATTTATTGATTTATGTATATTAAACCATCCCTTCATTCTTGGGATGAATCCCACTTGGTCAAGATGCATAATCTTCTTAATGATTTCCTGCACTCTGTTTGCCAGTATCTTAGTGAGGATTTTTGCATTTATGTTCATCAGGGAGATGGGCCTGTAGTTCTCTTTATGGTTGGGTCCTTTTCCGGTTTTGGTATCAAGGTAATACTTGCTTCCAGGATTTAGATAGGGAGAATTCCTTCCTTGTACATTTAATTAATGAATTTGAGTAGAGTTGGCATTAGATCTGCTCTAAACTTCTTATACAATGCAGCTATGAATCCATCACGACTTGGGCTTTTCTTTCTTCATAAGTTTTAATGACATTTTCAGTTTCATTGACTGATATTGGGTTATTCAAAATGTTTATATTTTCTTGATTCAGCCTTGCCAATACATATGCATCTAGGAATCTGTCCATTTCTTCTGTGTTTTCCATCCTATGCAAGAAGAGATTTTCAAAATAGGTATTGATGATCTTCTGAATTGCCACAGAATCTGTAGTGATTGCCTCCTTTTCATTCCTTATTGCATACATTTGAGTTTTTTCTTTCCTTTTTCATAAGGCTAGTTAGGAGTTTATCGATTTTATTTATTCTTTCAAAGAGCCACCTGTCTGATTCATTAATTCTTTATATTTTTAATTTCTGTTCTGATCTTTATAATTTCCTCCTTTCTGTGGGCTTAGAGTTTGATTTGCTCATTTTTTTTTCCTAGAAACTTGCAGGGTGGCATTAGGTTAATTGAGCTTTTTCAGTTGTATGCATGTGAGAATTCCACTGCTGTAAATTTCCCACTGTGGACTCCTTTCATTGCATCCCACAGGCTCCAGGATGTTGTATCTGCACTTTCATTTGATTATAGATATTGTTTAATTTCTTTTTAAATTTTATTTGTTACCCATTGGTTGATCTAAAGGGTTTTGTTTAATTTCCATATGTTTATGGAGTTTTTGTGATTTCTTTTGCTAAAAATTTCCAATTTCATTTCACTATGGTTAGATAATATGCATGGGTTAATTTCAATTCTTTTACATTTTACTTAGCTATATGGACTATTATATGGTCTATTTTAGAAAACATTCCACGTGCGGCTGAGAATAATGTGTATTGTGATAGTATTGGTGGAACACTGTGTAAAGTTCTATTATGTCCATTTTGCACAAGTTTGTTCAGTTCCATTATTTCTTTGCTGACTTTTTGTCTAGTTGATCTGTTTCTGACAATGCAGTGTGTTAATGTCTCTCCTTAAAAATTGGGTTGTTGCTTATTTGATTTTTCACACCTATTAGTATTTGTCTTATGTAGTTGGGTGCTCTGTACAGTACAGTAGTTACATATACATTTATGATTGTTATTTCTTTCTCTTGAAGTTTTCCCCTAATAAGTATGTAGTAACATTATCTCTTTTGATCATTCTTGGTTTGAAGTTTACAATGTCTTCAAATAAAATAGCTACCCTTGATTTTTTTCCCAGATCCTATCTCATGGAGTATTGTTTTCTATCTTTTGACTTTTGAGTTATATGTTTTTCTTGTATACAATATATTTTGGATATTGTTTCATGACCTAATTTCCTAGTCTGTTTCTTTCGGTTGTGAATTCAGGCTATCTACATTAATAGATGTAATTGATATGTAGTGACTCATCTTTGTCATGTTATTTTCCTGACTTTGTTCCCTAAGTTTTCCATCTTTTTAGTTGTTTGCCCTGTTTGGTGTTTTCTTTTGTTTGTTGTTCTTGGAATTATGGTCTTTTTCATCTCTTTCTAGAATATCTTTCAGTATACTTTTTAGGGATTTGTTTGTGTTCACTAATTTCTTCAATTGTTCTTTGTTGTCAAGGATCTTATTTCTCCCTTAAGTTTGAAAGAAAATTTTACTAGCTGCATCAATCTGAAGGTGAAAACTGTATTCTTTCAGAACTTGAAATACTTCACTGCAAGCTATTCTTAACTTGAGGATTTGTGTTAAGTAGTCTACCATGATTCTGATATGCTTTCCTATTCGTTTTTTTTTTCTGAAAGATTTTAATATTCTGTTCTTGTGCTGAATTTCCAGAATCCTAATTATTGTATGTTTAGGTGAAAATTTATTTTGGTTATGGATAATTGGAGTTCTGTATGCCTCACTTAATTATATGTCAGATTCTTTTCCTATGCTTGGAAATTTTTCTGCTATTACTTCTGCAAATAGTCATTTTACATCATTTGTGTGGACTCCTGCTGTTTCATTCACACCTTTCCATCTTATTTTTTCTTTGCATAATCTTGCAGCTGTTGAAGTGTTTTTCCTACTTCCTTGTTATTTTTAGGAGCTCTTTCTTTTCACAATCACTAGTTACAATGTTGTCTTCAAGCTCTGAAAGTCTATTATCATTTTGCTCGAGTAATTTTGCCAGCTTTCAAGGGAATTTTTAATTTCCTGTATATGTCTCTGTATTTCTTTCATGCACTCTAATTCTTTCCTATGTTGCTCACACAGTGTTTCCATCATTTTTCTGTGCTCCTCATTTTTTAAAAATTTTTTTGTCTTCTTTAAGTATGACGAAAAATTCTTTCATTATGGTAGTCATATCTTTTTAACGAGAGAAATTAATTTTGGTCTGATTTCCCCTATAGCCTCTTGGAATTCTTTTATTATTTTTTAAAAATTCTTGTCTTTTTAATTTTTTTTTACTTCAGGTGCTATCATTTCAGAAATTTCAGGTATATGACTTTCAGTTTAGTCTGTACTGATGTCCTCTGGATTTGTTTTGTGTGAGCTGGACTTCTGGGGCTGAAGTTTGCTCCTTCCTTTTGATATTTTCTATTTCAAAAAATATTTTTAAAAATTTGTTTTCTGTGTTGAAACTTGTGAGTTTTTCCCCCTCTGTATTTAGGGAAGGGTCTACAGAGTGTTCAGGTCTCACTATGCAGATCAGACTTGTAGTGATTCTCCTGTTTACAGCCTCCCAGGTGCTGGGATTACAGATGCCTGTCCACTTCTGTGCTCTGCCTAACCAGGCACTTCTGTCTGCTGAGCTATTGGGCTGGCCCTGAGCCTTGTGAGTTTTGGTAACAGATAGCTACATCACTAGTATCAAGGCCTCTTTAGGATAAGTCTGCTCTTTAGGGATATCTTCTGTGTGTAAAAATTTCTTGATTTGTGTCTGTCTCAAGATTCTAACTTCCCAATTATTTAAAATTGGAATATTGGTTGCTCTGAGGTTTTTATTCTTGAGCTCCTCAATATTATTACCTAAGGGAGAACAACTGATTATATCCTAGCTACAGTAGAACAATTAAGAAGAATGATAACAGTAAGCACATGTAAAAATTGATAAACTGTGTTAACTTCTAGTTTTGTACTGCAAACCATAGGAATAAAGTCTATAGTTATGTAATAGAGCTAATTATAAATTAAGAGTTAGTATGCAAAGTATTTCTTCTTATTAGAATGGATTTACCCTGGGTTTCTCTGAGGATGACAGTTGCTATGTCCCAGGCACTTCCACGCTGGTTGTCCATCTCATGGTGTAGGACAAACAGACAAGCACTTGGATTCATCCAGATGAAGGCTCTGGAGATGGAGGTGGTGTGATTGGTGGCACCGTCTATCCCCTCACTGAGGCTCTGGGTTGGCTATTTGATGCTGGGGGGTAGTGGCTGGGTGGGCTTTGACTTTAGTAGCAGGGAGGAAACAGGGCAAGGGCCTCATTAGCTTTTTAGCTAACACTGACTAGAACTAGTTAAACCTTTACTAGAGAAATGGCCCTTGGCACAATCTCAAGGACATGGGTAGAAAAAGAAAAAAAAAAACATTTGAAGTAAGATACAAAATAGTATTAAGACTTCCACTGAAAAACCAGAGAAAAAACTGACAGGCAAGGCACAGAAAGACAAGTTAGAAAGCCAAGTTAGGCCTCCCTATTCCCCTCCAGTAGAATTCAGGGGAAGTAAAAAGGACGAATTGACTCTTTGTGGGAGAAAACTCTTATTCTGTATGCATGCAAATCTATGCACATATGCACACACACATGTATTTTACTCCATGGTCACTGTATTATCCACTCTAGGGTCACCATATTACTGTAATAAAGAGTCACATGTTCCTTTATTAACTCTAAGTGAACCATGTATTGCACAGTGTTATCCTCAAATTAATTGTATAGATTACCAGATATAAACATGGAAAGTTGGTTTTAAAATGTTATATTAAAAAGGACAAGAGAAAAATTCAAACATTAACTGCTTTTTTCAGTAAACCAGCAGAATCACCAACAAAATTATTGAAGCTATCCTGTTTATATACAATAATATATCTTTCCCCTCCTTCTTTCCTTTGTCATCTTCCTGATTGCAGTTGTTCCTTCCTTTTGTACAGATTCTTTCCCATTCACAGTATCTATTGCAACTTTCATTGTTTGTTTACTCTTTCAGGTTCTTCCACTAATGTGATGATACAATGTTTGCACAGGAATGTTTCATTCATTTCACTTAGAAATATGTTCTCTAGTTGTATCCACTTACCTATAAAAACCTTGAGTTTATCGTTTTTATAGTTGAGTAATACTCCATTGTGAAAAAATACTACATTTTTCTTATCCATTCCTCAGTTGAGGGGCACTTGGGTTATTTCCAAAATCCAGCAATGATCAAAAAGCTGGATCTTTGAAAGACTAAATAAAATTGATAAGCCCTTAGCTAACCTCATCAAAAGGGGGGGAATTCAATTACAAGCAATAAGAATGAAAAGGGTATAACTACCACAGACTCAGTGGAAATTCAGAACATTGTCAATAGCTACTTTGAGAACCTTTACTCTCACACAATAGAAGACACAGAAGAAATGGACAGATTCCTACAAAGGTACAAATTACCAAAACTGAATCAAGAAGTGGTAAAAACTCTCAATAACCAAATAACAGCCAATGAAATATGAAATGTAATAAAAAGCTTACCAACAAAGAAAATTCCAGGCCCTGATGGATTCACAGCTGAATTCTACAAGAAATTTATAGAAGATATAATCCCTATACTCCTCAAACTCTTCAATGAAATTCAAAAAGATGCAGTCCTCCCAAAATCATTCCTCAAAGGAAGTATTATACTGATACCAAAACCAGAGAAAGACACAACTAAAAAAGCAAACTACAGGCCATTCTCCCTCATGAACATAGATGCAAAAATCTACAATAAAATCCCAGCAAATAGAATACAGCAAATCATCAAGAAGATTATACACCATGACCAAGTAAGACTGATCCCAAGGATGCAAAGGATGGTTCAATATACACAAATCTATAAATGTAATGCACTATATCAATAGAGTGAAAACTAAAAACCACATGATCATCTCCATTGATGTAGAAAAGGCTTTTGCCAAAGTCCAACACTCATTCATGCTATGCTACTGAATTTGTGTATCAATTCTAGTACCTTCTTGGTGGAGTTTTTTTGGTCTTCCAAGTTAAGTATCATGTCATCTGCAAATAATGATAATTTAACTTTTTTACTTATTCACTTTACTTCGTGTGTAGTGGCTCTAGCTAATGATTCCAGAACAATATTGAATAGGATGAGTGATAGAGGACATCCTTGTCTTGTACCAGATCTGATGAATCAGAGTTCATGAACAAAAATCAAATCACATGGCTAATACTTGAAAGAATTAACAGCTGGTACCTCCTATTATTAAGAAGTTTTTGCAAGTCAAAAGAAATTACCAACAAAGTGAAAAGACAACCCAGAAATTTCAAAGAAATGTTGACTAATAAGCACTCAGACAAAGGTCTGCTCTCTAGAATTTATAAAGAACTAAAAACCATTAGGGCCCCAAATTTAAAGACCCAATCCAAAAATGAGCATCAGAGATGAACACACACTTCTCAGAGAATGAAATTAAAGAAGCAAATAAATACATGCTCCATATCACTAGCCATCCATGAAATGCAAATTAAAACAACATTGAGATATCATTTCACCTCAGAAAGAATGGCCATCATGAAGAAATCACCCAACAACAAATGTTGGAGAGGCTGTGGGGAAAAGGGAACCCTTCTCCACTGCTGGTGGGAATGTAGACTGGTGCAACTGTTATGGAAATCAGGGTGGAGACTCCTTAAAAAACTAGGACTGGAAATCCCATTCAAACCAGCTATCCCCCTACTGGGAATTTTCCCAGAGCAACTGAAAATGTCATGTCATGTTGATATATGTGTACCTACGTTTATAGCAGCACAACTGGTGATAGTCAAGTCTTAGAAACAACCAAGATGACCATCACCTGAGGAATGGATGAAAAAGATATGGTATTTTTATACAATGGAGTATTACTCAGCTATAAAGAAAGATAAACTTGAAGCCTTCATATTTAAGTGGATTCCACTTGAACATATACTCATAAGTGAAATAAACAAGGCCCACCTGTGTAAATACTGTATAGTCTCCCTAGCATAAGAACTCAAAAGAAGAAATACAAATAGAAAGGTATAGAGGGCCTGGCCCTAGCTCAGTTCTTTAATTGGCTGCTTCCCCAAAGCTGTCAGGCTCAGGTGGCTGTGGTTCGATCCCTACAACTCAAGCCAGCCAAACGTGCCCTGAAGGCATTCAGAGAAAAAAAAGGTACAATACAATTAAAAGGAAAGTGAGAACTTGAAGATTGGACAATGAGGAGAGGGCAAGGAGGAAAGCTGGGAAACATGATAGGGGCAAAGCCATGCATTTATACACACAAGATGGGTAAGGCAAGGATCCTGAGAACCTGCAGCATGTTTTTGAAAGTAGAAGTTTATTGGTAGGATTCTCACCCTGACTAAGTAGATATGCTTATAACTGTGAACTAAGCAGCTACACTGAAGGTAGCAATGTGTAACAATAGGGTTATGCTGGGAATGTGTACCATTCTGGTCTTGTAAATACATACTGTTTGTCATGAGAGGGTTAACAACATAAGTTTGCAGACCAAAAATCAGAGCAAAAGAAGGGCTGCAAGAACAGTCAACATTTTGGCCCTAGCCTTTCAAGGTCAGTGAGAATTCAGGACATAGGTGAACCTGTACTGTAATATCATGTAACTCAGTTGTGTCCCAAATTTTCTAATCAGGGAGATTATGGGCCACAGAGGAATGTGTTCGATGATGTAGAGTGTGCCTAAGGAGAGTCACATGGAGAGAAAACATTCTCTCAGGCTTTCTCAGAGAGCAAACTGGTCAAGCAATGGCCGTGACTCATCCACATGACTGACACCGACAAAGGATCTACAAACTGCGGTACAGGGTTTCAGGGTAAGTCCTGGGGATTTGGCCGACCTTATCAGATACAAAAGTTACATTTCTTTTCATAAAGGTCTTGCTTTATCTTGGTCTTAACTATCCAGCAGAAAAGTATGAAAATGAACTATAAAAATAAAGCCACATTCATATGCTGAACTGTAAAAAGCTCATCAACAACTTTGGACATTGCCAGTCTTATGGAAAGCCCACTACTATTATGGACTACTGGACTATATTCAGAGATTCTGCTGAATTCAAGCACCTACAACATTTAAATGACAATGGAATGCCCATCTCTCACAAAACTAATCAAAAATTTGGGTAGAAATGAATTACCCTTTTGTATCTGTATACTCAACATAGAATAGATATACAGGTGCATTCTCTTAATTCAGTGAATAGAGAGATTTGTTACAATAGTGTTTGAGACAGGATATCATGTCTCCATCTTGCACAATAAATATTCATTAAGACAATATGCCATATGTTAATTATTGAAAAAGTGCCATTAATTGGATATAAAACTGTCTCATTGATATTTGTTTCTCAATAAAATTATAAAATAAATAAATAAACACTATTAGTACAAAAGAAACAAAATTT
>NW_004524590.1:662473-671406 GCF_000260255.1 Octodon degus | reverse complement strand
TATATACAGTGTTTTCATTTCCTTTGGAAATATACCCAGAAGGAGAATAGCTGGGTTGCATGGGACTTCGAATCCTAAATTTGTGAGGAATCTACACTGTTCTCCATAGTAGTTGTTCCAGTCCACACTCACACCAACAATGGAGAAGTGTTTCTTTTCACCTGCGTCTCCTCCAGAATTTGTTGTTGGCTGACTTTTTAATGACAGCCATCCTTTCTGGGGAGAGTGAAGCTCAGCATTCTTTTAAATTGCATTTCTTGAATGATCAATGATGTTGAACATTTATATATATATATATTTAGTTGACATTGGTGTTTTTTCATCTGAGAAGTGTACATTCATCTCAGATGCCCATTTGATGGCCTGATTTTAAAAAAAATCCTTACATGTTCTAGATAGAAGTCCTTTGTCTGAGGGACAGTCTATTATAATTGTTTCCCAATTTGTTGGCTCTCTTTCTAGTCTGTTGGTGATTTCTTGTGATGTGCCAAAAATTTAAGAAAGATGAGAACCTTCAATTTCTCATTGAAGATGAGAATCTTCAATTTCATTCACTGATATAGTTATTTAGAATTTTATGTTTTATTGATTCAGCTTTGACAAATTCATATGTATCTAGGTATCTGTTGATTTATTGTGTGTTTTCCATCCTGTGAGAGTAAACATTTGGAAGTAGGTGTTGATGATCTTCTGAATTTCTTCCATAGGATCTGTAGTGATTTCATTCTTTTCATTCCTTATTGCATACAATTAACTTTTTTCTTTCTTTTTTTGGTAAAATTGGCTAAGTGTTTACCTTTTTATTTATTTTTCCAAAGCACCAACTTTTTAATTCCTTAATTCTTTGTATTGTTTTCTTCATCTCCATTGCATTAATTTCTGCTCTGATCTTTATAATTTCCTGTCTTCTTTGAGCTTTGGCTTGACTTGTTCTTCTTTTTCTAGGAGTTTGAGGTGCAGCATGAGACTGTTTATTTGAGTTTGTTCTGTTTTCCTTATGTGAGAATTTCCTGCCATGAATTTCACTCTTAAGATAGCTTTCATTTCATTCCACAAGTTCTAATAAATTTTACCTGCATTTTCCTTTGATTGTAAATATTGTTAATTTTGTTCTTTAATTTCATCTGTGACCAACTGATTGTTCAGGAGGCTGTTATTTAATTTCTATGTGTTTCTGCAATTTTGCAATTTATTATTTGTTTGTTTGTTTAATACAGGGTCACTTCACAGCTAAAACTCATAATGATCCTCCTGTCTCAGTCTCCCCAAGGCTAAGATTACAGGTGTGCATTATTTTGTCCAGTTTTGGTTGCCTGCTTGGCATGGGGCTGGCCCAGGATGTGGTACCAGGGGTTAAACCTGGGTCCTTGCACTTGCCAGGTAGGTGCTTAGACCACCGAGCTATCTCCCCACACTCCCTTTTTAATTTTTGTGGTTTATTTTGTCAATAACTTTTAGTTTCATTGCATTATGTTTAGAAAATAATCATGGGATAACTTCAATTCCTTTGCATTTAATTAGGCATGCTTTATGTGCTTATATATTCTCTGTTTTGGAGAACATCCTGTGTGCTTCTGGGAAAAATGTGTATTCTGATGTTGTTGGGTGGACCACTATATAAAGATCTACTATGGCCATTTTTTTTCACAAGCTTTGTTTAGTACTGTGATTTGTTTGCTGATCTTTTGCCTGGCCGACCTATCTCTGTGACAATGCAGTGTCAAAGTCCTCCCCTATAACTGTGTTATTTCTTATTGATTTTTCATGTCTGCTAAAATGTGTCTTATATAGTCGAGTGTGCCTACATGGGTGCATCTATACTTATGATTGTTATTGTGTCCTCTTGCAGTTTTCCCCTAACAAATATGTACGGACCTTCTTTACCTCTGCTAATTATTCCTGGTTTGTACTTAACCTTGTCAGCAATAAAAATAGCTACCACTACTTTTTTTCTGTGCTCCTGTCACATGGAGCATTGTTTTCCATCCTTTGACTTTTAGTCTATGAATTTTCTTTTGAGTTAAATGTGTTTATTCTATACAGCGTAATGTTGGATTTTGTTTCTTAATCCATTCTGCCATTCTTTTTTTTATTGGTTAACTGGGGCCATTTACATTGATGGTTATAGCTGACATACATTGGTTTATCTTTATCATGTTATTTTTCTGCTGTCAGATCCCCACTTTTCCCCTCTGTTTAATTGCTTTCTCTGCCTGTTGGTTCCCTTTTTATTTTATTTTATTTTTTGTTTAATTATTTTTTAAATAATTTTATTGAGAAACAAATAGCAATGAGACATTTTCAAAACCTACTACTAGCACAGTTTCAATAATTAATACATTGCTCATTGTTGTCTAGTGGTTATTCATTGTACAAGATGCAGACATGACATCCTGTCAACAAACACTATTAGAACAAATCACTCTATTTATTGAATTAAAAGAATGCAGCTGTATATCTATCCTAACTATTTTGAATATACAGACACAAAATGGTCATTCATTTGTGTCCCCTTTTTTGTTTAGTTTTGTCAGAGAAGGGTATTCTATTGTCATTTAAATATTGTGGGCTAGTAAATTCAGCAAAATATTCCAATAAAGTCCAGTAGCTATAATAGTAGTGGGTTTTCCACAAGACGGGCAATGTCAGAAGTTGTTGACTTGAACCTTTTACAGCTCAGCACATTAATATAAAATCTAGGCCCCATACTTTTTTATTACTATTACTTTTTATTTTTGGTACTGGGGATCGAACTCAGGACCTTGTGCTTGCCAGACAGGCTCTTGTAACACTGAGCTATTTCCCCATTGGTTCCTTCCTGTTGTTGTTCTTGAAGTTGTGGTCATTTTTGTCCTCCTTTAGAATATCTGTTAGTAATTTGTGCGAGGTTGGTTTGGTAATCATGCATTCCTTTAGTTGATCCTTGTCATGGAAGTCTTATTTCTCTGTTAAATTTTATAGATATTTTTTCAGGGTACATCAGTGTAGCTTGAAATTTTTTTCTTTTAGAACCTAAAATACTTCATTCTTAGCTCTTCTTGACTTGAAGGTTTGGGCTGGAATATATGCCATGATTCTAATGGGTTTTCCATTTTAGGTGATCTGATTGTTTTCTCAACAACTTTTAGCATTCTATTCTTTTGCTTAATTTCTGGGATTTTGATTATTATGTGTCTAGGTATAGATTTATTTGGGTTATGTTTATATACCGCCCTTGACTATGTCAAATTCTTTTCCCCCACTGGGTAAATATTCTGCTATTACTTCTGCTTCATGTCATTTGTAAATACAAACTCTTGTTGTTTCATTAACACCCATTAGTCTTATACTGTTTTTCTTATCATGATCTTGTAGCTAATGAATCATTATTTCTTGGTTCTTTGCTATTTTTTAGAATTCTTTCCTTTTGAGCTCACTAGCTGCAACGCTGTCTTCAAGTTCTGAAAATCTATCTTCAGCGTCATTCTCTCTGTTTTGCCAGCTTTTAATGGAATTCTTGATTCCCTTGAGTCATTTGAATCCATTTCATGTATTCTAATTCTTTCCTGTATTGTTCATTCAATGTTTTGTCATTTCTTTTTTGCCTGAGAGATTATTTCTGATTTGATTTCTTCTGTAGCCTGATGGAGTTGTTTCTTTGCTTTAGCTGCTAACATTTCATAATCACACTGCCTTCCCACCCTCTTGCTTCCTATAACTTCTATTGTGCTTTAACCTTCACACTTGACCTGATGTGCATGCATGTGCGTGTGTACCAGATAGTACTTGGGATTAAACTCAGTTTTCATATGAACTGCAGTCCCACAGCTTTTCTTATTTTATTTATTTATTGTTAACACATTCTTAGTAAGCTACTAAATTTTCCAGGTTGGACTCAAATTTGGCATCCTCCAATCTCAGCCTCCCAGAGTACTGGGATTATTGGTGTGTGCTAACGTGACCGGCTTGTACAGTAAATTAATGATCTGTAGTATTTCTGACATAATATAAAAACCTAAGAGTACTTATTGTTCTGTCTTGTAGTACGTGAGCAGTATATTATTTTTGCCATCTATATTTCAAATGAGGCATCATTGCTGTTATTTTATAAAGTTAGTTATTTAGATTTACAAAACTATTTGCCAATTGCTTTGCTCATTTCTTTTCTATTATACTTTTTCCATTAGGACATATTCTTTTCTCAGTGAATTTTATTGCTTGGTAGCTATTTTGATTAGACTTTGTGAATACTGTAGTATCAGAGTTGTTTCAAAACTATGTTGCTATTTTAACATATTCTTAATATATTAAGAACATGAATAACTAAACTGACAATTATTTTTCCACTGTACATCAAAGAAAATACTCTCGATTTTTTGTAATCTGTTCTTTCCATTGATAAGTCTGCCATCAGTGTAATTAAGATTTTATATGGTTAGTACAAATTTTTATTCAGCTACTTTTGAGATTCCAATGCCTTAATATTTCTCAACTTTAATATAATCTATTTATATTTAGTTGATGGAAATCATCACATTTCTTGAATATGATATTTACATGTTGAACAAAATATGAGCCATCAATGCCATTTTTGCTTAAAACTACTTCTTCAGTCTATTATTCCAGAATATAAACAAGATAGAAATTGGATATTATATATTTGACTTCCAAATATTTGAAGTTCACTTTATAGTTCTGTAACCCTTTCTGTTGCTCTTGTTTCCTTCTTAATATTTGGGAGATTTGATTGTTTTTCCTGTCTTCTCTCCCATCCTCATTTCCTTCGCAACCCTTCCTTCTCCTCTTTCTCTCTCTTTTCTCTCTTTTCCTTCTTGTGTTGCCGAGGATGAGCCCAGGACCATCATACTGAGCTACATCGCCAGTGACTTTCATTTGCTGTTCTTTGTTGTTCTGAGACACTCTGTTTTCATGTCACTGCCTTTTCCCAGATTGGGTTCTAACCTGTGATCTTCCTCTCTGAGCTTCCCAAAGCACTGTGTCACCACCAGGTCCAGCCTGGATTTTACCATTTCAAACACACCAATTGCATATTCTTCTATTAGATACAATTTATTTTTTTAATTTTTAATTTTTATTGATTTTAATGAGAAAAAAGCAATGAAACAGTTTCAAAACAGATTAGTAGGACAGTTAAAATAATTAGTACATTGCATATTGTTGTCTTCATAGTAATTATTTAGAGGACAAGATGCAGACATGATATCTTGTCTAAACAATATTAGTACAAATCTTTCTTCTCAATGAACCAAGAGAAAGTAGCACTATCTCCCCAGCCTACAATTTCTAAAAGTCTTAATTTGTTCTTCAGTTTGATCCTCATGAAAGATCATGCATGATTATTCTCATTTGTTTGATCAGTTTGGATGATAAACTCCCTTTTAGTAACACATTGTCTGTGGGGATCCTTTACAGCTTCTTGGAGGGCTTTTCTAACAAGAGCTCTGAGTTGTCCTCACGTGGCCTTGCAGCTCAGGTGCACACACACGTGACTCTGAAGCTCACCCTTTCACTTGAGAAGTTGCTTTGTTGGCTCTTGAATCTGTGCTTCTGGACTTTAGATCCCCCCTCTTAGATCCTAAGTATTTTTATACCATTCGTGTTCTTTTGTACAAACTAAATTATCTAATGTAACATTTATTAAATAGCTTTATGGTGTTTCTAGATTCTTTCGTATTTATTTATTTGTGTTTTTAATGTATTTGGTAGTTGCAGGGTCTCACTACACAGCTCAGACCCATGGTGATCCTCCTACTTTCAGCCTCCCCAGTGCTGGGATTACAGGTGTGCACCACCATGCCCGGACACTGGCTGGCTCACTCTGCCCTGGGGGTGGGGCTGGCATGGCATATGGTGCCAGGGATAAAACCACGGTCCTTGGCCTTGCCTAAGCTTGCCTAATCAGATGCTTTAGTCTGTTGAGTTATCTCACCAGCCCCCATTTCTAGTTTCTTGCAACAGGAAATATTCAGGGTATATAGAGTTCTATAATGTCAATGATGTTACAATTTTGGGAATAATCTTAGCAACTAGTTTCTGCACAAATATAGTCTTATTGTACTCTAAAGCTAGTGGAGTAGAACTAGTTGTTTTTGAAAATATCTGAACCAACTCATAATCTTGCTCTGTTTCTTTTAATACAGAATTTCTCAATTTGATCCTTCTGAAGTTACTTTGTAAGATACAGGTGAATTTTTAAATTGTAAAGTTGTATATGAATAATTTGGCATACTTACCTTACTGTGTTCATCCTCCAACCCTCATCCTCGAATGCATGGTGATGATGATAAGAAGAGATAAGTATTTCATCTTTTTATTCAAAGAAAGGCCACATTTTATACTTCTGTAGTATTTACTGGCAAGCATAAAGTCACAGCTTTAAGGAGACCCTGAGCTTTAATGAGCTTTGATGAGATGCTGTACATCGAGATATATGCTAGATGTAAGCAGCTCATGTTTTAAAAGCCATCAGAAGAAGGGAGCTTTTATTACCAAGGATGATTGCTGTTCCCTACATGGTCACCTTGGACGCAGAATGATGAAATACTCCTTGCCACAATTCCTGCTGAGTCCCTTGTATGGAGACTTTAATTAGATTCGGAGTCTGGCCTGATCTTCCATCTAGAGGAAGGACTGCCGAGTGCAGATACTCATCTCGTAGATAAAGCCCACAGCAGCTGGGCGATCCAACTGGGAAGTTGCAGAAATGTGGATGCCAACATGCTATTTTCAGGAAGGCAATTATCCCAGACCCAACAGGAACAGTCCAGAGTTACCTGGGATGATCACAAAATTCAAAACAGAACCATCATTTTTTAATTTGTAATATATGCATTTATAATACTTTATAAAGAATATTAGAATGCAATAGAATTAAGAGAATTGCCGTGTATCATAGAAGAGTTTGGCTTCCTTGTTATTAATACTTAAATTGACATGACAAATTCTTACAACTAGCACAGCATTGATATGGCATCACTAGCTGAGGTCCATACTTCAACTAGAATTCCTTGGTTTCTTTGGAAGTGCTCCAGGACTTCATACTGGATAATACGTAACATGCAGTTGTCAAGTATATTTAAGCAGGTTTTGAGGCTTACCCTGTTGTTGATGAACAGTTTTTCAGAGTACTGGAAAACCTTCTGTGTGATTGGACTGGAGTTTGAGGGTGGAAGACCACAGATGTAGGGAGCCAGCATCACCTCCTACCAAGGCCACATCTTATGAGCACGACTCACACTTGCTGACACTGGTATTGACCGCCGGTTGGAGAAGAGTGTGAATTTCCCTTTTTCTCCTTTCAATAACTGTTTCAAAGAAGTCATGAGGCACAGCCTGTGTAGAAGGCAGAAAGTTCTGCAGCATCTGCTTGATGCAAGCTTTGGAACTATTGTTTAAAAGAGTTGTTCGTACTCTCCATGTTTTATTAATTCAACTATTCACTTATGTCAATATGGACTCATGGGTATTTCAGTTATACTTTGGGTTATTAATCCAATCTAACTCATTTACTTTTTATGTAACTTGTTCCAGCTGTGGTCATGGGAGGTTCTTTCTGATGAGTCCTATGTCATTTTCACATGTCCCTGCCATGAAAAATCAAGACTAAAATGTATATTTTGTGCCCAAGCTTCAGTCCCTCACTTTCCCATGGACACATGGTTTTTTCCAGTGAGGAACTGTATAAGAAACAAGGTCAGCATGCGTGGTGTAGTCATTGCTGTTGGGTATTGTTGCTCCTAGACCCTCTCATTGGGCACAGTATATTCATGTATGTACTACCTTGTATATATGTTCATATTTATAAATATGTTTTTACCATTTGTATCTATTAAAAATCAGTTTATATTAGTGTCTTCAACATAGATCAGTCAAGCCTTCTCCTCCTGCTTGTTTCCCATTCCAATCCTGAAAAATTTGTACCTCACTATTTACACTATATTTATTTACTTTTAAGATTTCAGGGTTGGCCAAATAGCTCAGCAGATTAAAGCACCTGCTTAGGGCAGATGCAGGGTCTGGGAGTTCAATCCCTGGGCCTGTTATGCCCGCCCTACCCCCAGGACACTCTGAGACAGCAATTGAAACTGGGCATGGTGGCATGTTCCTGTAATCCCAGCACTTGGGAGGCTGTAAAGAGGAGAATCACTACAAGTCCAATATGCAGTGAGACCCTATAGACCCAGAAGACCCTATCCTAAATACAAAAAAAAAAGTCCAGTACACAGGTATAGGGGTTGCATAATTATTTAACCCTTGCCCTATGTAAAACTAATTTACCACTATATTCTCATCTTAAGAACTTCCTTTTGTCTTTACTTTAAAAACTACAGATATTTCCATAGTTATTTCAGTTTTCCTGAGATCTTAGACCTTCATTTTTCATGTTCTTTTCCATAATAGAAAAGTATATTATTTCATTGCATTTTGCATTTCACTCTGGGATGTGCTAACCTCTCAATTCTTAAAAAAATTATGCATAAATGTTTATATTTTCAGTTACAAATATTTGTTGAAGTTGAACATGCTTAGTGCTGTGTGTCCATTAGTGTTCAAAATAGATTTCATCCTAGTGAAAATATCTTCTCTTAGCTTATTTAGCATCCCACTCCCTGAACCTGTCAGCTTACCATTTCCACAGCTTGTCATTGTACCAGGTAAATGGAATCAACTGCAACAGCCTTGTTCTACTGATTTTTGTTACTTGAACTAGGGTAGAGCCAGAATTGACTGTAGTGTAGAAGGTGATGTGGCCCAGTAGGAAAAAAATAGGTAAGTATAGGTAAGTCAGTGGAGAGAAGAGAGGGAGGTTGAGAAGGGGAGAGAGAGATAGAGTAGAGAGAAAGAGGGAAGGAGGGAGGGATAGAGGAAGAGAGAGTGAGGAGGGAGGGAAGAGAGGGAGAGAAAGAAGAGAGAGAGACAGAGACAGACAAAGA